>NC_060138.1:539758817-540085785 GCF_021461385.2 Schistocerca piceifrons
CGTAATTAGGGTTATTTTCATCTTTCATCTATTCAATAATACTGTATACGTAAAAACAAGTCATTGTTTAAATCGTTACTAAAAATCTCCAAAAGTTCGTGATCGATTGACACAGATTTTTGAGCGATACTCTAATAAACATTCTGACGGTCATAGGCTACATATTTTTAATATCTACGGTATATAAATACATATACTGTATATAAAGGCGAAATGTTAGAAAATATTTCCAAAAGTTCTCGCCCTACTTATTTCTAATTTTTACTCGATAGTCTAATAAGTATCAAAACAGACGTAAGTTATACATTCGTAATACGTATGGTATATAAATATGCACTATGTGATCAAAAGTATCCGGACGCCTGGCTGAAAATGACTTACAACTTCGTGGCGCCCTCCATCGGTAATCCTGGATTCAGTATGGTGTAGGCTCACCCTTAGCCTTTATGACAGCTCCCACTCTCGCAGGCATACGTTCAGTCAGATGCTGGAAGATTTCTTGGGGAATAGCAGCCCATTCTTCACGGAATGCTGCACTGAGGAGAGATATCGATGTCGGTCGGTGAGGCCTGGCACAAAATTGGCGTTCCAAAACACCCCAAACATATTCTTTAGGATTCAGGTTAGGACTCTGTGCATGCCAGTCCATTACATGCATGTTATTGTCGTGTAACCACTCCGCCACAGGCCTTGCATTATGAACAGGTGCTCGATAGTGTTAAAAGATGCAATCGCCATCCCCGAATTGCTCTTCAACAGCGGGAAGCAAGAAGGTGCTTTAGACATCAATTTAGGCCTGTGCTGTGCCAGTGCTACGCAAAACAACAAGGGGTGCAAGCCCCCTCCACGAAAAACACGACCACACCATAAAAAACACCACCGCCTCAGAATTTTACTGTTGGCGCTACACACGCTAGCAGATTACGTTCATCGGGCATTCGCCACATTGTGTACGCTGATTCATCACTCAACACAACGTTTTTCCACTGTTCATTCGTCCAATGTTTACGCTTCTTACACCAAGCGAGGCATCGTTTGGCATTTACTGGCGTGATGTGTGGCTTATGAGCAGCCGTTCGACCATAAAATCCAAGTCATAGTACTTGCAGTTTGAAATTCCCATGTGGTCTGGCTAGATATCTGCCTATTACACATAACGACCCTCTTCAACTGTCGATGGTCTCTGTCGGTGAACAGACGAGGTCGGCCTGTACGCTTTTGTGCTGTACGTGTCTCTTCACGTTTCCACTTCACTATCACATCAGAAACAGTGGACCTAGGGATTTTTAGGAGTGTGGAAATCTCGCGTACAGACGTACGTCATAAGTGGCACCCAGTTACCTGACGACGTTCGAAGTCCGTGAGTTTCGCGGAGCGCCCCATCCTGCTCTCTCGCGATGTCTAATGGCTATTGAGGTCGCTGATATGGAGTATCTGAAAGTAATGTGTGTGTGTGTGTGTGTGTGTGTGTGTGTGTGTGTGTGTGTGTGTGCGTGTGTGTGTGTGTGTGTGTGTGTGTGTGTGGAAAAGTTGTTAGCAAAAATCTCGAAAAGTTCCTGATCGATTTACTTGAAATGAGAGAATGGATATATTGTGTTGTGCTGTACTGTAAAAATTTGGTGTCTCATTTTCTTTAGCAATTGCGGCCCTTTCCCGGATTCACTAGTGCTGTATAAAGACATTCGTTATTTTTTTATTTTATTTATTTCCACGTTTGGTTCCGTAGGACCAAATTGAGAAGCAAATCTCTAAGGTCATGGAACGTGTCAGTACACGAACTTAACGTGTCAGTACACAAACTTACAACATAAAAGTAACAGCAGATAAAATAAAATGTTTATGAACACAAAAAAGGTAAAGCCATATGTTTGACTAAACGCCATCAGCAATATAAGACAAGAATCAGCTTAATTTTTCAAGGAACTCATCGACTGAATAGAAGGAGTGACCCACGAGGAAACTCTTCAGTTTCGATTTGAAAGCGCATGGATTACTGGTAAGATTTTTAAATTCTTCTAGTAGCTTATTGAAAATCGATGCAGCAGTATACTGTACACCTTTCTGCACAAGAGACAAGAAAGTGCGATCCAAATGCAAATTGGATTTCTGCTTAGCACTAACTGAGAGAAAGTTGCTAATTCTTGGGAACAAGCTGATATTGTTAACAAGAAACGACAGTAAAGAATATATATATTGAGGCGCCAATGTCAAAATCCCCAGACCAGTGAAGAGGGGTCGACTAGAGGTTCGCGAATTTACACCACTTATTGCCCGAACTGCTCGTTTCTGAGCCAAAAATATCCGTTTATAATGGGAAGAGTTACGCCAAAATATAATATTATACGATATGAGAATAAGCAAAGTAGACTAATTTTCTTGTCGGACGATCACTTACTTGAGATACCATTCGAGTAGTAAGAATGGCAGCATTAACTTTCTGAACAAGATCCTGAATGTGGGCTTTCCATGACAGTTTACTACCTATCTGAACACCTAGAAATTTGAACTGTTCAGTTTCGCTAATCATATGCCCATTCTGTGAAATTAAAACATTGTGTATTGTTGAATTGTGTGTTAGGAAATGTAAAATCCGAGTCTTACTGTGATTTAGCGTTAGTTTATTTTATACAAGTCATGAACTTAGATCATGAACTGCACTATTTGAAACACAGCCAATGTTGCACACAACAACCTTTACTACCAAGCTAATGTCATCGTCGATCAGAAATATTTTATAGTTACTCTTTATACTAGAGGGCGTATCGTTTATATAAATAAGAAAAAGGAGTGGCCCCAACACTGATCTCTAGGCCCCTCCCACCCCCCTTTATTTGACCATAACCCACTCAGACCCTACATCACAACCATTTTCAACACTGTGAATAATCACCTTTTGCTGTCGGTTGTTGAAGTAAGAGGTGACCCAGTTGTGATCTAGTCCCCGTATTCCGTTACGGACTAACTTCTGGAGCAATATTTTGTGATCAGCACAATCAAACGCCTTAGTTAAATCAAAAAATAGGCCCATTCTGTGAAATTAAACCGTTTTTTTAATCCATCCAGTACCTCACAGAGAAAAGAGAATATACCATTTTTAGTTGTTAAACAACTTCTAAAGCCAAGCTGTACATTGATAGCAAATTACGTGATATAAAATAATCAATTATCCTTACATACATAGCCTTTTCAATAACATTAGCAAACAATGATGGCGCCGCGCGGTATTAGCCGAGCGGTCTGAGGCGCTGCAGTCATGGACTGTGCGGCTGGTCCCGGCGGAGGTTCGAGTCCTCCCTCGGGCATGGGTGTGTGTGTTTGTCCTTAGGATAATTTAGGTTAAGTAGTGTGTAAGCTTAGGGACTGATGACCTTAGCACTTAAGTCCCATTAGATTTCACGCACATTTGAACATTTTGAACAAACAATGATGGCATAGAAATAGGTCTAAAATTTTCTACATTATCCCTTTCCCCCTCTTCATAAAGCGGCTTTACTACCGAGTACTTTAATCGCTCAGGAAACTGACCATTCCTAAAGGAAAAATTACAAATCTGGCTAAATACAGGGCTAACATGATAAGCACAGTTCTTTAATATTCTGCTAGGCACTCTATCATATCCATGAGAGTCCTTAGTGTTCAGTGATTTAATTATTCTCTCAGTTTCCCCCTTCTCAATATCACAGACGAGTATTTCAGACATCAGTCTCTGAAAGGTATTTTCCAAGAGGGTTATATATTTCCCTGTAGAAACTAAATTTTTATTTAATTCGCGAGTAATGCTCAGAAAGTGATCGTTAAATACTTACATATATCTGACTTTTCTGTAACAGAAATATTTTTACTACGAACTGATTTTATATCATCGACCTTGTGCTGCTGACCAGACACTTCCTTCACAACTGACCATATGGTTTAAATTTTAATTTAATTTTATCCTGTGAATTAGCTATTCTATTTGTGTACTATATACTCTTTGCCTTCCTAATACCATTTTAAGCATCTTACAATAAATTAAGAAACAAGAGTGGCAGGATGTTTATAGTGCCGATAACATAGATGACCAATATAATGCTTTCCTTAAGATATTTCTCGCGCTCTTTGGGAGTTGCTCTTCATTAAAACATTCTAAACGGGGTACTAGCAGTAAAAAGCAGCCTGGGTGGTTGACTAGTGGGATAGGGATATATGTAGAACAAAGTGTGAATTATATCAAAATATTAGAAGTAGTCACAATCAAGCTACAGCAGCCCATTACCAACACTGAAAAGCTAGAGTGTGTGGGGCACATTCAATAGAGGATGGGCGGGAGACTTCTGAACCCCCTTAACAGAAAACACCAAAGTTCGTTGTATTTGTGGCTTACCAGCTTATGATTAGAATACTACTCTGGGATCTGAATCGTCCGCAATGCGAAATACTCTCATTGAAGCTACTGTCCTCACACATCAAGCAGCTGGAGAGGTCTCTCTGATACCCCATATACCAATGATCCCAATCGATGTACCCTTTCATTTTTCATTTTAAGTGACTTGGTTTCCCAATCAATGTTTCGTTTGCAGTAACAATAAAGAAGGCAAAGGTCAAAGGTTGTGGGAGGGGGGGGGGGGTGGAAGAGATCTACAGAGAGGGAGGAGGAGGAGCTGGACAAAGAGAGAGGGAAGGACTAGGTGGACGGAGAGAGGAGAGGAAAGGAGTTTAGGACGTATATGCAATTCCGATACGAATTAAGCAATTGCGAAGCAAGCCAGGTTCGCTAACACCACAGTTGGCCTCTGAAGAATTTTTGGTCCTTTGCAGCCAAATCCCGGCAAGCTGGAAGGGGTGCAAAAGACATCCCAGTTGCAAATATCTGAGAGGTTGTTTCCAGTACTCGAATTCGTCTGATAACCAATGGACGCCTGAAAACCTTGGTCGGAACTGGGCTGCAGCTGGGTACCATTCGGCTAATTGCTGACTACGCAAGACACTCCATACACATTCACAGTTCTCATGACTCCGTATTCGTATTACAGGGACGTGGGGCGAGTACCACACACACCTCGCAGATGATTTCGCGGGACTGTTCCTCGCAGTGGAGGTAGGATGAAGAGAAAAACGAGGGAAAATAAATTGCCTAATTGTCGCTTTTGTCTAATGTACCTAAGATGTACACCGCTGATAAACTTCGTTACACCGCACAGCTTTCACTTCGGAGACTCGTAGTTTTGATTTTAAAGACAGATAGCGAGAACGCAGACTAATTGCGGAAAACGTTCACGTTGCAAGTGCCAGCTTTATCTAGCTCGTCAAAACAAGTTGTTTGGACACGTAGTGTGGAAGAACACAGGTAGGAACAAACAGATAGCACGACCCACTCGCGCAGGCTTATTTCGTGCCACGCAGCTCCTCGTCAAAAAGGCACCTGCAGCAAGAATATCCAGAGAAAAACAACACTGTTTCGCAGTTGGGTAAAGATCACCAAGAACTGGTTGACATTTACGTGGGTAATATTTATCGCATTAAACAAACAGCCGCTGATGTTTGCGTGAAAGTGACAAGGCTGTACATGTGTACACACAAATTTCTGAAAAGTAACGATTTGTTTTAATTTGTCAGACAACTTTTTAAGCAGATATCGGTAACTGAGGTTCAGGACAAGCGTATCTAACACGTTAATTGTAATGTGCTTAGCATGTACGTCACGGGAAATAACACATTTACATATACTGTGTGAACCAGAGAATCACCATCAAAATTTCGCTGGTTATTGAGGGATTATTTCTGAGTACTTCGCTTTAAGGTCGCCGTTGTCTCCGGTGGCAGAGTAATTGAATTTCGTTTGATTTCCTATCCTCATTTATCTTTGTATCTGTATCGCACTGAAAACATCTACACGACGGTGGAATTATTGACAGTATGCTCTGTGTAACTTGTTTGGAAACTAACTCGTTCCATTCACTCGCAGTACTTGCTCTTGACGGCAACAAATCCCACTTTACTCTTCACTCTCAAGTTTCAGTTCAGCACTGCTCGGTTCTGTCTCGGGTTTGTTCCTCCAGCAGTGTTAGTTGCACGTTAACAGAGACACACAGCAGTACGGATAGGTGTATTGAAAAAAGTTTTGTCTATATGTAGAGTTACCGTATTTTGAAGTTCAAAAACTTGGAGAATGCAGATAATGTGATTTATTTCACTTATTTTTCATTTCCTTGGATCTCTTTTACGAAACCTTCTTTAACAGATTATTCTGTCATACTGAACACGTTTTACATTTTTCATGTTGCACAGTACAATCCACAGCAGCTTGACATATTCAACGTCCGTCCACCGAACATTTAGCAGAGAAAATATTCTCCTGACCAGGTATAACATAATAATACTGTTCCATTTCCAACAGCTCATTCAACAATTCAGTGTTGTAGTAAACTTTGAATTTGCACGGATGTGTGTGATTTTCTTAGCTTAGTTAGGTTTAAGTAGTTCTAAGTTCTAGGGGACTGATGACCTTAGAAGTTATGGCCCATAGTGCTCAGAGCCATTTGAACCATTTGAACTTCCTAATCACCTTGTGACAACTGTCAGTTCCCACTTCTCCACACTCCCCCTCCGGCTGCCTATCAAGTTCCTGTCCATATCTCTCCAACTACGCCCCGTTCTCTCTTCCTGTTCCTATTATCAGTCAGTTGCTACCATTTATCCTGCAGTGCTAGGGGAGGGCCTCGCTAGATAACTCGCTAGCTTCCTCGCTACTTTCGGCCAGATTAAACCATTTGTTACAAAATTCACTTCGTATTTCATTACTTATGAAACCTACGACTCCCACATCATTCACCCGTAGTCAAATTTTACAGCTGTTTACATTAACATAACGAACTAAGAGAAATGAAGCTTTACAAGCGAATAACTACTTCTCAAGGTTTCCAAGTCTTTAGTTTTTAATCCGAGTTATTATAGTCGTTTTCTTTCCACGATATTTCGACAACTTCCCTAGTTATCCTCGTTAGTCGTCAGACACAGATTTCGTTGCGAAGTGGCAGACGACGAGGTGTCCTAAGAATTATTTTAACCAACCAAAAGGCTATGCCTTAAACAATACTGTCGTGAAAAAAACACGTTAATAAGCACAGTTTTGTTTTGTAACGTGATGGAATCAAGTTTAGAGCTAAATAACCAAGTATTATTTATAATAAAATCAATGCCCCTGTTAATTCAACAATCCACTGCAATGATTTCGATTGCTTCCGCTATTCCAATGCCCTAACAGTTCCCCGCCTGTACCATGATGCTCGTGCATATCTTTATAGTTATTTCCTATTGACAGGTGAGGCAGAGTTGAGGCTGGTGTAGTGTTTGTATTCTCCACGCTGTTATTAGACTCTTCTTATAACCTTTCTTATTCCAAGCTTGCACGGTAAGCAGTAACATTAGATTATCAGAGCCCTTGAGTGACAGCTTATGGCATGCAGATAGATGATGACGTGGTCGGTTTGTGGGGCGCTCAACTGCGTGGCTATCAGCGCCAGTACAAAGTCCCAATATTTACGGCAGTACAATCTCGCCACGTTCACGAATAATGATGAAATGATGAGGACAACACAAACACTCAGTCTCCAAGCAGAGAAAAATCACCAACCCGGACGTGAATCGAACCCAGGACTTCGTGATCCAGAGGCGGCAACGTTAGCCACTTGACCACGAGCTGCGGACGCATGCGCATAGAGGTAGACTTTCTGTAGATACTGTGCCTCAGAGATCTAACCGCTCTTTTGTAAATCAAAATGTCGATGAAAGGTGGTTGTTCTTCTCGTTCCGACCCCATGGTGAATTTAGTACTTGGATGGATCGAGTTGCGATTTTGTTTCAGTTTTTGAAGTTCCTCTATTCCACGTGACCAGGCTACAAGCATGTTGTCAGTACATCGATAGAAACATGTTGGCCTATATTTGTCAGATTCTACCGCCATGGCTTCGAAATGCTAACGGAAGGCAATAAGGGACTGCCTTTCCCCAGCCCACTCATCAGAAAAAAACATTATGACCGTTGCCCACGTAGAGACTGCATGCCGCCTGATGTAACGGAGCATGTGACGCGGTAAGGAAATACTGTAACCGCAGCAGAGACGAAAGGGAATGAAGCTAGCGATAACAGAGGTCGCAAATGGGGAAACTGAATGAAGTAAGCGACTCTGACAAAATGTAGATTGTTATGGTCCGGCCCTTGGGACCATGCATCTTGGGAAAGCGAGGCTGGTCCGCTTTAGCAAGATACTATCGTGAGCATCTATGGAAAGGGGTTGAAGAACTGTGAAACAACTAGTAAGCTATGACGTTTTGGAAGTCCACATCTCATCACAGACCTTTGAGATCGGGGGTTTGCCCGCTCTGTAAAATAAGACAGACGACAATTTATGGCAGATATGACGACAGAGCACAATGCTGTTACAGGTATAAGCGTTTGGAAGGGCATCGTTGAGTGTACATTATGGAATACGGGGCTCCTCGTCATCGAGATTGGACCATGGATCAAAGCAAAGTGTTAACTGGCAGGATGACACATTATTCCAGGTCGTGCCATGGACGCCTGTGGTGTGGGGCTGCATTGTGTTGCTGGTACATTCACCTTGAGGTTTCATGGTATCTATGGAACTACTCGAAGACACCATGAAAACTGTGAATGCGTGAAAATTGTGGCGAACCATCTGCATCGCTTCAAAATTTATATTTTTTCCGACGGCGATGGCGTCTTCTAGCAGAATAACTGTACTGCGCAACAGGATTAAACGATCACTTCTCGAATCCCGTAATTCCCACCCACTGTGATGGTTGCTTGACATCTGTGTCAGTGATACCTACATCCTTTTTCTGCAATGGCTCAAAAGCGTGCCGCCCTGTGACGTCACCCTCGGGCTCGACAAACGCTTCAAACAGCAAGGTGCCACCACATGCGAAAAAAAGGCCGCAACACAGAAGTCCATGTGACGAGTAAGGTGGGTTGATGATGTCAAGTTGGCACCAAACGTTACTACAATTCTGCCCAATGCCACCGTGGTCGTGTCACACGATCGGAAGGTCGTCACACCCACTCCTACCCACATCTCACACCCCCTCTTTTGATGCCTCTGCGAAGGAGGTCAGAACCGCAACGCCCAGCATTGAAATCTTGTGAGTAGCCGAGGAAAATACTCCAGACACACCGACGCCCAGAATCGACACTCAAAGAACGCAAAGGTTGGCGTAAAGATCGTCAATGAAACCAACCCTTTCGCTTGGGCGTTGATTCCTACACGGTTCGCCGCCTAAAACATTTTGCAGTCCGTTGAGCAACAAGGCGACATTCTTCACAACCTTCGACTCTGCTGACGCTCTTAGGCATTTCAATCGTTCCCTAAAGACATTGTGAGGCTGCATCCCCATAAACGTGGTCGCACCCGTTTTGAGTGCAGCAAGATCACAAGTCCTATTCTCGTGTACAGGTCGGAACCACTAGTGACCTTTCGAGACCATTAGAGGAAATTTTAAGGTGATTCGAAGCAACAAAGGTTGCTTACGGTTTTTCAGCCGTCCTATTTTGTGTCCTGTGGCGTATTCATGGGGAGTGTGACAATGACATAAGCACGTATAAAACGGCAAAGGACCGCTCCGAGCCTCCCAGCTCGTCAAAACCATCGGTGGCACCTGCCCACCTTGAATAACAATTAAAAAAAGAAGTACCTGTGCAAACAGATCCCGTGACGACTTCTAGGCGCTTGCAGGTTGGCAGTCCCTTTGACACCACGACTACAAATTGCCTACGAACAGGAGCAAGAGCAGCAATGTAACGGCGAAAGAACAGCATCGCAGCCTGCCTGCAGGGACCTGTGACACCCGACAGTTCTGTCTGTACAGGCACATTTTTAAGGCTCTCAAGAAGGGCTGGTAGGTGACACCGAGGGTTTCTCCGAACTGGGCGATTTTAGGATCCTTTGCCGTTTTATTCACGCACGTGACTGTATCGCACTCTCCTATATTCACGCCTCAAGAGGACGCAAAATAGGGGATGAAAAGCGTAAGTTCCCTTTGCTGCTTCGGGTCAAATGGTTCAAATGGCTCTGAGCACTATGGGACTTAACTGCTGTGATCATTAGTCCCCTAGAACTTAGAACTACTCAAACCTAACTAACCTAAGGACGCCACAAACATCCATGCCCGTGGCAGAATTCGAACCTGCGACCGTAGCGGTCACGCGGTTCCAGACTGTAGCGCCTAGAACCGCATGGCCACTCCGGCCGGCTGCTTCGGGTCATTTTCAAATTTCGTGGAATGGTGTTGAGCTGCCACGAGTGGTTCAACCGGTATACGGGAGGAAAAATTGTGCTCGCGCTGTGCTCCAAACTTGTGCGATCGCGTTCGATGGGGATGCAGCTCTACAATGTCCTTAACCCTTCATGGTTAAAATTTATTTTGCAGATATTTGAAAAATAAAAGTTTAGAAACTGAATTCCTATCTGATAAACAACAGTCTCTAGCAAAACATTTTAGCTGACCTATTTTGAAATTTGTGAAATGGGGCAGATAAGCCCTATGAACCTAATTACGTCTATGTTTCCGTGTGAACCTAGGATTTTCAGAGTGAAATTTTTAATTTTAAAATTGCGCTATTATGGGGTTAGCTATGGGGAAAATATAACAAATTAGTACCAAAACACACTTTTTCTCCTGACAGTGAAAATATTCCACACAGGTTTTCAACATAAGATTTCAGATGGCTATGACACGACACAACATTGTTTTCTGCGTTCTGTGAAATTTTGTGGGCCATACGTGCCGCTCTACATCCGAATTATGTACAAATTACCTGACTTACTTGGGTGTGTAGATATATTTCAAAATAACGACTACGATGGATAAGAAAACACAATGGCTTACTTCAGACATTCTTGGAATGCAGAAGAAGATGATTTGATTTGATTTTCGTGAAAAATTTGATCGTTCACAGCCTTCTGTATATCCAATATGTGATCCGTAATACTTTTCTGCATGTTCTGAAAGCATCTTGCTACATCGTAGCACTAAAGAGATATGAAATAAAGACATCTCACTGCAGTAATGTATTGTGCGGCTGGTCCTGGCGGAGGTTCGAGTCCTCCCTCGGGCATGGGTGTGTGTGTTTGTCCTTAGGATAATTTAGGTTAAGTAGTGTGTAAGCTTAGGGACTGATGACCATAGCAGTTAAGTGCCATAAGATTTCACACATTTGAACATATACAACCCACCACTCGAAAGTGCATATTAATTTAGTGGGACGTATGTGTCCCATCAACGACGAAAGGGTTAAAGAAGGCTTGAAACGTCCGAGGGTGTCAAGAGTGACAAAGGTTGTGAAGAATGTCACTCTGTTGGACATCGCACGGCGAACTGTCATTTTCAACCACTAAATGTGTGGGAATGAACGCCCCAGGGAAAGCGGTGGTTTCATTGGCGCCCTTTACGCCACCGCCTGCGGGCTTTTCGAGTTGACTGTGATCCTCTAGGTGTCTAGAATGTTTGCCTCCGCCACCCATAAAAGAACCACGTTTTTTTTTAACTTAAAGCGTCGCGGTTCTCGCCTCCATAGCAGAGGCATCAAAAGAAGGGGTGAAAAGTGTGTAAGAGGGGGTGCAACAATTTTACTACCGTGTGACACATCCACAGTGTCGTTGGGCACAACTGTGAAGAAATTTTGTGTCACTGTGGTATCATTAACCCACCTTAGCCATCACATGAACTGAGCTGTGGCGTCTTTTCGTATGTGTCTACACCTTGCAATTTGAAGCGTCGTCAAGCCCGAGGTTGACATCACAGGATGCCACGCTTCTGCACCATTACGGAGGAAAGATGTACAAACCTTGAGCCAAGAATGAAGATACTAAGACATTTAATATGAAACTGAACGCAATCGATTCAGTCCTACACTTTACTGCTACTGACGTAAACTTTTCGAAAGTGTAGATCATATATAGAGATTTGTTAAGAAAAGACTTATTTTTGTGGTAGATCACCGTTCCCATGTTACTATGACCTATAAAATTGCAACGATACTGAACTACGCACAATATTTAAATGTGTCCATGTCACATGGATCTGGATGAGGTATGTGACCGTCTTATGGATTTCATAAGCAACACAGTTTTCTTCCTCCATCGCGATTGAAGCCACGAATTGTGTTTCTTTCTTATTTTAAACTCCGCCTTATGTAATACACAATTTATTTATTTCACTCAGAAACATTTTGACATGTATGTTTGTTGTATTTAGTTCCTACATGTAGTTAAGTTTGTCCTGTGGAGTTTTGCTGAGCCTGTGTAGCATGTGTCTGAAGCAGGCACACAAACTCTTAAGTTTCAGACATACCGCACAGGTTCAACGGGACTCAGCTACATGCAGATACTAAACACAATGCGCCAGATAGCCAGTGCGAATGGGTTCAACACGCAAATAATAAACAAAATCAACAAACAATCCGTATCTGAAGACTGGAAAGTTGTACAAGTCGTACCGATATCCAAGAAAGGAAATAGGAGTAATCCGCTGCATTACAGACTCAAATCCCTAACGTCGATTTGCGGTAGGATTTTAGCACTTATACTGTGTTGGAACATTAAGAGCTACATCGAAGGAAACTATTTATTGACAAACAGTCAGCGCGGATGCAGAAAATATCGTTCTTATGAAGCACAACTAGCTCTTTATTCTCACGAAGTAATGAGTTCCATCGGTAGCGGAAGTCAAATTGATTCCATATTTTTAGATTTCCAGAAGGCTTTCGACACCGTTTTCTAATCAAATTGCATGCCTGTGAAGTACCACCTCAGTTGTAGCTGACATAAAGTCCTCGATTAAAACGGAAGTAATATCTGGTGCTCCCCGAAGAAGTGTCTTAAGCCCTCTGTTTCTGACCTACATGAATGACATAGGAGGCAATCTGAACTGCCCTCTTAGATTGTTTGCAGATGATGCAGTAATTTACCGTCTTGTAAAGTCATCAGATGATCAAAACCAATTGCAAAATGACTTAGACAAGATTTCTGTGTGGTGCAAAAAGTGGTAATTGACATTAAATGATGAAAAGTGCGAAGTCATCCACATGAGTACTAAAAGGAATCCGCTAAATTTCGGTTATAGGATAAAATATACGAATCTAAAAACTGTAAATTCAACTAAATACTTACGGATTACAATTACGAATAACTTATATTGGAACGGTAACATAGATAACGTCGTGAGGAAAGCAAACCAAAGACTATGATTACTTGGCAGAACGCTTAGAAAATGCAACACGTCTACTAAGATGTTCTTACACTACGCCTGTCCGTCCTTCTGGAATACTGCAGTACGGTGTGGGATCCACATCAGATAGAATTGACTAGCGACATCGAAAAAGTTAAAAGAAGGCCAGCTTGTTTTGTATTATGGCGGAATAGGAGAGTGCCACGGATATGATACGTGAATTGGGGTGACAGTCATTAAGAAAAAGGCGTTGTTCGCTGCGACAGGACCTTCTCATGAAATTTCAGTCACCAACTTTCTCCTCAGAGTGTGAAAATAGTTTGTTGGCGCCCATCTATAGAGGAGGAATGATTTTCATAAGGAAGATCAGAGCTCGTATGGAATGATTTAAGTGCTCGTTTTTCCTGTGCGCTGTTCCAGGGTGGAACGGTAGAGAAATAGCTTGAAGATGGTTCGATGAACCCTCTGCCAGGCACTTAATTGTGAATTGCAAAGTAATCGTGTACATGTAGATATAGATGTGTACACAGTCCACTTCTGCAGATCATCTCATACAAGAAAATCACCATCCAAACAACATTGAGACTGATCTGAAGAGCCCTAGAGAATGCAATAGACTCAACAGAAACTCACAATAGAGCAAAACTACCACAAACAAAAAGCAGTGATAAAAAGAAAGAAAGTCTTAAATAAAAATAGTACACTGTGCCAAAAGACACCGTAAAACTCAATGAATTTGAAGACAATTTCCCATACAAAGGGGCAACGGCCTTGCCGCAGTGGCTGCACCGGTTCCCGTCAGATCACCGAAGTTAAGCGCTGTTGGGCGTGGCCAGTACTTGGATGGATCACCATCCAGGCCACCATGCACTGTTGTCATTTTTCGGGGTGCACCCAGTCTCGTGATGCCAATTGAGGAGCTACTAGACCTAATAGTATCGGCTCTGGTCAAAGAAAACCATCGTAGCGACCGAGAGAGCGGTGTGCTGACCACATGCCCCTCCCATCTGCATCCTCAGCTGAGGATGACACGGTGGTCGGATGGTCCCGATGGGCCACTTGTGGCCTGAAGACGGAGTGCTTTTTCCCATATAAAATATAGTAATCAAACGCTCTCAAATAGCAAAATATATCGCAAATGGGAAGTGCTACTGATGTGCAGTTTTCATAGAATAGCTGGGGTATTTCTTGCAGAATTCTAGTGCGGGTCGTTTGCGAGATATCATATTTTGAAAAGTCTTCACACCAACACTTATTTGTGTCATTCAACTGTTTGTGCCATTCAACTCTTTGTGACATTCAACTTGTGTAGTTCCTAGGTACGATATGACGATTACAGTATGCGTGTGTGTTTCTTGAGTGCATTGTGACCTCTTAGACAGTTAATGTGTGACAGTCCAATCAGTTGGTTGTGAGTGGACTATGGGATTTACCAATGCATAAAAAGCCAATATGCTCTTGCTGTATGGAGACAGTAGGAAGAACTCAGTCCGTTCTTGTCCGGTGTACACAGAAAGGTATCCCAATAGACTGCATGACTACACTGGACTTCCGGTATGTTTTGGAAAGCAACGGGCGACTCCGAGTTACTTCTACACTTTCCGCTTGACTACCTATGCCATGTATCTGCTAAACTGACTTTGCCCTTTAACTGTGTTTGTGATTGATAGCCTGCATTAGGAATTATTATAGTTATCAGAATCTAAATGAAGAGGAATGGACATTTCTAAAAAGAGCAGTCACAGAAGTTGGAAAGAAAAACATTGGTACAAAGAAGGTAACTACGAAGAAACCATGGGTAGCAGCAGAAACACTTCAGTTGTTCGATGAAAGAAGCAAGTACAAAAAAGTTCAGAGAAATTCAAGAATATAGAAATACAAGTCGCTGAGGAATGAAATAAACAGGAACTGCAGGGAAGCTAAGACGAAATGGCTGCATGAAAAATGTGCAGAAATAGAAAAAGAAATTATTGTCGGGAGGACTGATTCAGCATATAGGAAAGTCAAAACAACCTTCGGTGAAATTAAAAGCAAGGGTGATAACATTAAGAGTGCAACGGTAATGCCACTGTTAAACGCAGAGAAGAGAGCTTGTAGGTGGAAACAGTACATTGAAGGTTTCTGTGAGTGAGAAGATTTGTCTGATGTGACAGAAGAAGAAACAGGAGTCGATTTAGAGGAGACAGTGGATCCAGTATTAGAATCGGAATTTAAGAGAGCTCTGGGGGACTTAGGATCAAATAAGGCAGAAGGAATAGATAATACTCCATCAGAATTCCTGAAGTCCTTGGGGGAACTGGCAACAAAATGACTAGTCACGTTGATGTGTAGAATGTGTGAGTCTGGCGACATACCATGTGACTTTCCGAAAAATATCATCAACACCATTCCGAGGACTGCAAGAGCTGACAGGTGCGAGAATAATCGTACAATCAGCTTAACACCCCATGCACCCAAGTTGCTGACAAGAATAATATACAGAAGAACGGAAAAGAAAATTGAAGATGTGTTAGATGACGATCAGTTTAGCGTTAGGAACGGCACCAGAGAGACAATTCTGACGTTGCAGTTGATAATGGAAGCAAGACCAAAGAAAAATCAAGACACGTTCATAGGACTTGTCGAGAATGTAAAATGGTGGAAGATGTTCGGAATTCTGAGAAAAATAGGGGTAAGCTGTAGGGAGTGACAGGTAATTTACAAAATGAACAAGAGCCAAGAGAGAATAATAAGAGTGCACGACCAGAACGAAGTGCTTGGATTAAAAGGGTGTAAGACAAGGATGTAGTCTTTCAGCCCTACTGTTCAATATGTACATCGAAGAAGCAATGATGGAAATGAAGGTAAGATTCAGGGGTGGATTAAAATTCAAGATGAAAGGATATCAATGATAAGATTCGCTGATGACATTGCTATCCTGAGTGATGGTGAAGAAGAATTACATGATCTGCTGAATGGAATGAACAGTGCAATGAGTACAGAATACGGACTGAGTGTAAATCGAAGAAAGACGAAAGTATTGAGAAGTGGTAGAAACGAGAACAGCGAGTCACTTGACATCAGGATCGATGGTCACGAAGTAGATAAAGTTAAAGAATTCTACTACCTAGGCAGCAAAATAACCAATGACGGACGGAGCAAGGAGGATATAAAAAGCAGACTAGCACTGGTAAACAGGGCATTCCTGGTCGAGAGAAGTCTACTAGTATCAAACATTAATTTGAGGAAGAAATTTCTGAGAATATACGCTTGGAGCACAGCATTGTATGGTAGTGAAATACCGACTGTGGTTAATCCGGAACAGAAAAGAAAGCATTTGAGATATGATGCTACAGGAGTGAGGAGGTTATGCGCAGAATCGGAGAGGAAAGGAAATGTGGAAAAAACTGACAAGGAGAACGGACAGGATGATAGGACATCTGTTAAGACATCAGGGAATGGCTCCATAGTATTAGAGGGAGCTGTAGAGGACGCAGCAAATACTTGAGGACGTAGGTTGCAAGTGCTACTCTGAGATGAAGAGGTTGGCACAGGAGGGGAATTCGTGGGGGGCAGTATCAAACCAGTCAGAAGACTGATGACTCAAAAAAAAAAAATACTGAATGCTGAAATAGTGTTAATAAAATCTCATTATTTTTGTCAATTGTTGATTGGTTATTAATATATCAGCATGGGACTGATCTTTTATTAAAGTTGTTGCACAAGTTTATTGATTAAAATTGAACAAAAGTACGTGTGAGCGTGATGAAAAAAAAAACAGGATCTGATAGTAGCAGTAATATTTAACGACAACCCTGTGTGTCGGCTGGTTGGCAAAGACTAAAGTTTGCCTGATTGAGCTACACTCCTGGAAATTGAAATAAGAACACCGTGAATTCATTGTCCCAGGAAGGGGAAACTTTATTGACACATTCCTGGGGTCAGATACATCACATGATCACACTGACAGAACCACAGGCACATAGACACAGGCAACAGAGCATGCACAATGTCGGCACTAGTACGGTGTATATCCACCTTTCGCAGCAATGCAGGCTGCTATTCTCCCATGGAGACGATCGTAGAGATGCTGGATGTAGTCCTGTGGAACGGCTTGCCATGCCATTTCCACCTGGCGCCTCAGTTGGACCAGCGTTCGTGCTGGACGTGCAGACCGCGTGAGACGACGCTTCATCCAGTCCCAAACATGCTCAATGGGGGACAGATCCGGAGATCTTGCTGGCCAGGGTAGTTGACTTACACCTTCTAGAGCACGTTGGGTGGCACAGGATACGTGCGGACGTGCATTGTCCTGTTGGAACAGCGAGTTCCCTTGCCGGTCTAGGAATGGTAGAACGATGGGTTCGATGACGGTTTGGATGTACCGTGCACTATTCAGTGTCCCCTCGACGATCACCAGTGGTGTACGGCCAGTGTAGGAGATCGCTCCCCACACCATGATGCCGGGTGTTGGCCCTGTGTGTCTCGGTCGTATGCAGTCCTGATTGTGGCGCTCACCTGCACGGCGCCAAACACGCATACGACCATCATTGGCACCAAGGCAGAAGTGACTCTCATCGCTGAAGACGACACGTCTCCATTCGTCCCTCCATTCACGCCTGTCGCGACACCACTGGAGGCGGGCTGCAAGATGTTGGGGCGTGAGCGGAAGACGGCCTAACGGTGTGCGGGATCGTAGCCCAGCTTCATGGAGACGGTTGCGAATGGTCCTCGCCGATACCCCAGGAGCAACAGTGTCCCTAATTTGCTGGGAAGTGGCGGTGCGGTCCCCTACGGCACTGCGTAGGATCCTACGGCCTTGGCGTGCATCCGTGCGTCGCTGCGGTCCGGTCCCAGGTCGACGGGCACGTGCACCTTCCGCCGACCACTGGCGACAACATCGATGTACTGTGGAGACCTCACGTCCCACTTGTTGAGCAATTCGGCGGTACGTCCACCCGGCCTCCCGCATGCCCACTATACGCCCTCGCTCAAAGTCCGTCAACTGCACATCCGGTTCACGTCCACGCTGTCGCGGCATGCTACCAGTGTTAAAGACTGCGATGGAGCTCCATATGCCACGGCAAACTGGCTGACACTGACGGCGGCGGTGCACAAATGCTGCGCAGCTAGCGCCATTCGACGGCCAACACCGCGGTTCCTGGTGTGTCCGCTGTGCGAGATTGTATCTTGTTTGCCCTAACACGCCAGTGCAACAATACAACACCCCTTTTCTCGATGTGCGACGCTGTCTCAGGTGACAGAAGTGGTTCAAGCGTCTGCGGAGCAGTGGTGTGCGGTGCCTGTAATTCCCTACCGCAGACACGAAATGTGCAAAGTTGCGACAAGCGATCTGTTAGACGGATCGCAGGTACTCTTTAACGGGGCCTGTAATCGCGGCAGGTTTGACACTCTCATTCGCCGGTCATACCATGGACCAGTTTGACTCACTTGTATGGCAGTTCGCACAAGGCGATCAAACGTCAAAGCGGCAGACATGTCATGCGTAAGATCGCCCTCGGCACAGCAAGTTGTCCGAGATGACTAAGGTCTAAACTATCGGTGCAACTAAGCCCTCACCACAGTTTCCCCAGTCAAGACCAATGCTAGCGTGGAGGCACGCTCAGGACAAGTGTCCCAAATGCACCCCACTCATAACAAAAGTCAAGGCCAGTTTCCTGTCCAGACCGGAGTCTAAATCAGAAGACCAACTCCAGACAGGAGTCTGAATCAGAAGATCAAGTATCCCCTCTCCTCACTTTCCATCAAACCTTGGTAAACTCCGCCAAAGCACTCCCACAACCGCCCACACAAGGGTTTGATGCCAGTCACAAGATTTCAGGAGCTCCATGTCTCCTTCTACATCTACATTTATACTCCGCAAGCCACCCAACGGTGTGTGGCAGAGGGCACTTTATGTGCCACTGTCATTACCTCCCTATCCTGTCCCAGTCGCGTATGGTTCGCGGGAAGAACGACTGCTGGAAAGCCTCCGTGCGCGCTCGAACCTCTCTAATTTTACATTCGTGATCTCCTCGGGAGGTATAAGTAGGGGGAAGCAATATATTCGATACCTCATCGAGAAACGCACCCTCTCGAAACTTGGACAGCAAGCTACACCGCGATGCAGAGCACCTCTCTTGCAGAGTCTGCCACTTGAGTTTACTAAACATCTCCGTAACGCTATCACGCTTACCAAATAACCCTGTGACGAAACGCGCAGCTCTTCTTTGGATCTTCTCTATCTCCTCTGTCAACCCGACCCGGTACAGATCCCACACTGATGAGCAATACTCAAGTATACGTCGAACGAGGGTTTTGTAAGCCACCTCCTTTGTTGATGGACTACATTTTCTAAGGACTCTCCCAATGAATCTCAACCTGGCACCCACCTTACCAACAATTAATTTTATATGATCATTCTACTTCAAATCGTTCCGTACACATACTCTCAGATATTTTACAGAAGTAACTGCTACCATTGTTTGTTCCGCTATCATATATTCATACACTAAAGGATCCTTCTTTCTATGTATTCGCAATACATTACATTTGTCTATGTTAAGGGTCAGCTTCCACTCCCTGCACCAAGTGCCTATCCGCTGCAGATCTTCCTGCATTTCGCTGCAATTTTCTAATGCTGCAACTTCTCTTATACTACAGCATCATCCGCGAAAAGCCGCATGGAACTTCCGACACTATCTACTAGGTCATTTATATATATTGTGAAAAGCAATGGTCCCATAACACTCCTCTGTGGCACGCCAGAGGTTACTTTAACGTCTGTAGACGTCTCTCTATTGACAACAACATGCTGTGTTCTGTTTGCTAAAAACTCTTCAATCCAGCCACACAGCTGGTTTGACATTCCGTAGGCTCTTACTTTATCAGGCGACAGTGCGGAACTGTATCGAACGCGTTCCGGAAGTCAACGAAAATGGCCTCTACCTGGGAGCCAGTGTCTAATATTTTCTGGGTCTCATGAACAAATAAAGCGAGCTGGGTCTCACACGATCGTTGTTTCCGGAATCCATGTTGATTCCTACAGTTTAGATTCTGGGTTTCCAGAAATGACATGATACGCGACCAAAAAACATGCTCTAAAATTCTACAACAGATCGATGTCAGAGATATAGGCCTATAGTTTTGCGCATCTGCTCGACGACCCTTCTTGAAAACTGGGACTACCTGTGCACTTTTCCAATCATTTGGAACCTTCCGTTCCTCTAGAGACTTGCGGTGCACGGCTGTTAGAAGGGGGAGGGGGGGGGGGGGCAAGTTCTTTCGCGTACTCTGTGTAGAATCGAATTGGTATCCCGTGAAGTCCAGTGGACTTCCCTCTGTTGAGTGATATCAGTTGCTTTTCCATTCCTTGGACACTTATTTGGATGTCAGCCATTTTTTCGTTCGTGCGGTGATTTAGAGAAGGAACCGCAGTGCGGTCTTCCTCTATGAAACAGCCTATCTGCTCTACTCATCGGCCAATCCTAATCGAAGTTAACAACATTCTCCTCCTTTTAGGAGAAGCGGCCAACCCCTGACTCACAAACTCCCGCGCGGAGAGGAGACGTTCTCCCGCCCTGTGTTTTTCTCACGGCCATTTTAGGCAGCATGTTATTTTGAGTTTTCGTAAAATTCTAAAGTGAACAACACATTTATCATGGAGATGATTATCTGGACGGCCTGACTGTTACGGCGTGTCCAACCAGGGCCCTAGCTAAATCGAGAGAATTGCTTTTGTGTCCCAGCGCAAATTGTTTCAGAGTCGCCATAAATAATGCGTTCCTCCTGAAATTGTTTTGAAGGCCCGATGCTTCCCAAAAAACTCTCCAGGTCGAGAGTTAGGACCACCTGATAGCTCGCTCAATAGCATCGTGTCCACAGTGAACATGGAAACTCGGGATTTTTTTATGGCCACCGTTCCTGTTCACAAAGGGTATTTACAATGTCGTCATAACACATTGGCTGGGTGACATACATTTCTCTCGCACCCCTGGTCTCTGCTGTGGCAAGAGGCGCCTAACAGGTAGGTCCAGGTAGGCCATTTTTCGCCTCATCAACAGAATCATCTGTACACCGCGGGAGAAATTCTTGGGCCCAGCATTCCGACCCTAGTAATTGCTTCGAGATGTTAATTTCCCTAATAGCTGCACGTGTCTTTCAAGCCTCAAACGTCCAATGCAAGATTTACTGTTATGTGACCAAACTGTCTGCTTGTTCTCAACTCTGGAAAAATACTATTCGAAGGAGAGCCGCCATAAAGACTATATATGCATCAACGATGTATACGCTTCTATCAACGCCTGCTCATGCTGATAATTTCCTGTCGTCTCACTATCAGGACGTCTTGGGTGAAAAATCATCATTAAATTGTACCCTTGGATACGGAAAATAGTGAGAGAGTGACTTGTCCTCTCTCAAGACATCAACCATTTCTGCAATTATTTATCAATTTCTTCAACAAGTTACATGAGAGTGGTAGTGTAACACCTAGACAACGTAGCAGAAAGAAACAAGTGAGGACAGAAGAGGGAAAATTAATGTTCTTGCTGCTAATGCAATTAATCCACACGATAGCATTCGCACAACAGCACGAGGAAGTGACATGAAAAAGAAAAATGTGGTAAGCTCTTATGGGACCAAACTGTTGAGGTCATCGGTCCCTAAGCTTACACACTATTTAATGTAACGTAAACTAACTTACGATAAGGACGACACACACACCCATGCCCGAGGGAGGACTCAAACCTCCGACGGGGTGGGCCGCGCGAACCGTGACAAGGCGCGAAGTCGAATGAGTCAGGCAGGTATCCCACACATTCTCCATTGACACAGGTTCGTCCTTATCACATCTCTCTCCATTAGGAGCTACATGGAAACGATTGTGAGAATCGTGTTAACTTCTGCACATGGGTATTAAGACAGGATAGTCCAGACGTATCATGTATCTTGTTCAGTGATGAAGCCACGTTTACTCGTCATGGGTCAATAAATCGCCGAAACACGTAATATTGGTCTGTTGACAATTCCTGTTGGCTCTGTCAGATGGAACATCAGAATCCATTCTAATTTACCCTACTTTTAGTTTGTTAATGTCAATATGTATTGTTTTATTTTAAAACATGTATGTTTGCATAATAAATACACTTTCTAAGTATTATTACAATCTGTTGATTAGTTAACAATACGAGCCCCTGACTACCAATGCATTCTGTGAAAACCGAGCATCAACAGCACTTTCCATTTCCGCAATATCTGCGGGACACACACACACAAGCGCGCGCGCACACACACACGTCACGTAAGTTCATCTCCCAGCAGACACACCACGAAACATTCAAAATTAATGCCACACTAAACATAATCCAAACTATGAAAAAGTAAGCAGCGACACCTCTCAATGAGTACGGAAACATCTGTGTCGTCTCAAATCACGTTTTGTGGAAAACACGTATGAAGTAAAGGTGAGAGGGATATTATACAAAAAAAAACTGTATACGCAGTAGCAATAGAAAGACATATCCGGCAGACATACACAACAGGACAGAAAATGAAAGCACAGCACATACATAACCACTATATACCAAAAAGTATTTCAAAAATGCACACATTTCTTCATTACTTCTTTACAAATGACATGGTGCCAAAACGACAAAAGAAGGCACAAACAGCTGATCTGTAAAAGTTTATATTCATTAGCAATGTAATTTCCAGGCGACAATCGAAACAAAACAAACAAAATGCACATGATATAATTTTTGGCACAAAAATAGATAAACAATCAATAACTTTGTATTATGTTTTACACAAATAAATGTGACCCACAGAAAATGACACGTGTGTCGAAACACGTCGGGTTGAAGGAAAATAAATTATACGTGTTTTGCATACACTGGAGTTTAACAAACCTAAATTTTAAATATAACACAGGAAAAACTTCACAAGGAGCTTTCAACCCGAGCTAAGATGATAAATTGTGTTGTTTATAAAATATACACATTATATTCAAGAGCAGCAATGAAGACACAGATGTGGTTCCAGCTTTTTTAAAGATTGCTTTAGCATAAAAAACTCTGTAGTAGATTGTTGTAAATGAAGAAACATTCCTAAGCTGCAATTCATGACAAACCTGGTCCGGAAGAGATTTCTGCTGCCGCTGTGGTCATCAGTCCGACGATTACTATTACCAGTATTTAAATGTATTATCACCAAGAAATCTATTTCATTTAAACAAGCTAAGAATATTAGTATTTAAATTTGTTATCATGAACAAACTTATTTTAATTAGGAGGACCAAGATAAACCTTTGCAAACCTCTTCATCTAAGAGTAGCACCTATACCCTACGTCCTCAGTTATTTGTTGGCTTTTATTCACAGTCTTCCCTTTAGTTTTTACCATATACGGCTCCCTCTAGTACCATGGAAGTTATTCCTTGATGGCTTAATCCATATCCTGTCAACCTGTCCCTTCTTCTTCTCGGTGTTTTCCTTATGTTCCGTTCTTCGTTGATTCTGCGGACAACCTACTCATTCCTTATCTTAGCAGTCGACTTAATTTTCAATGTCGTTCCTTAGCACCACACGGATTTTCTTCTTTTCTGCGTCTCCATGATTCACTACCACGCAATGGTTGTGCTCCAGTCGTACAACCTCAGAATTTTTTTTCCCAAAAAAAGGTCGATGTTTGATACCAGAAGATTTCTCTCGGCCAGGAGTGCTCTCCTTCCCTGTGCTAATCTCTTTTCGATGTCCTCTTTGCTTCGTCCGTCTTCTGCTGTTTTGGTTCCAAGGTAGCAGAATACCTTCACTGCATCTACCTCGTGGTCATCAATTTTGATGTTCAGTTTATCGCTAATCTCTTTTATGCTACTCCTCATTATCTTCTTCTTCCATCAGTTTACTCAAAAGTAAGTTTCTAAACGCTTTCACAGACAAGATTACATTAATAACAGCACACACGGAGCCATTAATCAATCATTCTTTCTCAGCATCGTCCGCGAATGAGACGGGAAAAAACATTTATGTGCTACAATGGGAAGTACTCTCCACCATGCACATCACAGTTGTTGCAGAGTAGATATGTAGAAGAGGACGAAGAGCAGCATTCGATAAGTAATTCCCATCTAAAGACTACACCTACAAAGGAGCTTTCTGGCGATCGGAAGGAGGCCTGTTGCTAGCTTATTTTTGATATTCGATGAGAGAGTTCTCTTTTTATTCGATGAATCATACTTTATACTTGTACAATGCATATTTTTCAGTGGAAGTCATTAATAGTCGATATGTTACGCCGCAGAGATTTTGATTACATGCAATATGATCTTTTATTGCCAATAGTATTGTCGTTGGTTGTAGAAGTATTCGACAGTAGGCTATTAAATGCGAGAGAGTCGTGTTGGTCACGTTGCGGGAGAAATTTGGGAATGACTTACAGGACACAGAGATGCAAATTCAGATGATGCTGATTTTTGAAAATATCGTTTCGTGAAGGCTGATTATAGAAGTATGAAGATATTCAGGTAATGACACTGCGTTGTTTGCTCGCGCGTAATTTATGATGAGTTTCTGGGAAGCAAATTTTCAATGTAATTTTTCTTTATTGGTTCGAGTCTGTTAGTTTAATTGTCGAGACGAGATTAAACAAAACTGTATACTCTCATGGCTTTGGGTCAGAGTTACACTCACCACTACTTTATGATTTCATTAACGAATTATATGGGAGAATTACACCTTTTTTATAAGAAATGAATTTTGTGATGCTTGTTGTAATAGATAAAAGTGAGTTTCATAATACAGTTTTAAATGCTTAAAAAGGGAACTTATTTATGATGGACCATACCACCTTTGTAGAATAACACACAACAGTGCTGCGGAGCTTGAATCCTTTCTCACACATGAGTAAAGGACTTGACCATGCCACACATTGCATGGGGGGCTTAATTAAATATAATGCAAATATTTTTAATTTTAGTAGCTGTCTGTCCGGTTACGCAGTCTCGTAACCGGTTGGCCCAGACTAGTATTAGTACGCAATCTGACTGCATAGAATAACAACAAGGAATGAAAGGAAATTTCCGTTAACACAATTAATTAATTAATTAAGTCCCCAGCAACTATAAAAGCTACGAAACAACAAAGCACAAGTGTTACTGTTCTGTGTGTGGAAGTGTGATTCAACGTACACATCTGGCACGGTTCTTCCTCAATACGACAAGATGCTTTAAACGCCATTTACAATGAAGTAATTTAAAAAAACCAGAAATACTATGATTGCACATAGAAACCAGAATTACACTCTAATACATGAACACAAGTCAGATGCTTTGTTGACTGAACCTGTGACCAAGAGACATTGTTAGTTAAGAAATTAAAAAAAAATTTAAAAAAATGTTTTTTACCTTCATATATATTGACGAAAAATACACTCTGATCATTACAACATTTCCATTCGAACAACATCTGCTGTCTAGCCCATCAAAACAACTGCACACGACATGGCCTCAAATAATACAGCTATCAACATTCTCTCAACAAAGCACTAACCACCACAACTTCTGAACAAGCACTGCCAGTGGAGGCGGCGGAATAAAACTCTTTGGCGCGATCTCTGGCGCTGTGACTCAGTGTAGCCACCTTTCATATGCCCTTCCTCCAAGGGCTAGAATTTGATGGTATTTTTGCCAGCATTGGCGGTGAAAATACCACCAAATTCGTCAAAAAAATACAGACAAAAATAAAAGATAATATTAATAAGTAAATATCACATAACTAGATAAATTTTGGCTTTGCACTGACCCTTCAATAACCTAATATATAAAATACAGTAAGGAATACAAATGCTTGCATACATGTGATTTTACATAATAGTTTACACAAGTATCATTCAATCAGTGGCACCAGCAATGACGAATACGTGTATGTAAGAGTCTCATAACATTTCATAAACAGTAAATACACAAAAAAATCAGTTTATACAAATATTCACATAAAATCCTTTCAATAGTTCAATAAACAAGTAGCACTCCTCAGAGTAGTTCACAGTTCCAACAGTAGCACACGGCAATGGTCAACAGGTGCAAATAGCAGTCTCATAACATTTTGTCAGCAGTATTTAAACAGCTCCAACAGTGGCACCCAGAAATGGCGAGCAGGTGCAGACACCAACAAGTGACCTTATTTCAGTAGGAGCAGTTCCATCAGTGGCACCCAGCAATGTTGAACAGGTGCAGACACCAACAAGTGACATCATTTCAGTAGAAGCAGTTCCATCAGGGGCACCCAGCAATGTTGATCAGGTGCAGACACCAACAAGTGACATCATTTCAGTAGAAGCAGTTCCATCAGTGGCACCTAGCAATGTTGAACAGGTGCACACAGCAACAAGTGACCTCATCAGTAGTAGCAGTTCCATCAGTGGCACCCAGCAATGTTGAACAGGTGCAGACACCAACAAGTGACATTATGTCAGTAGAAGCAGTTCCATCAGTGGCATCCAGCAATGTTGAGCAGGTGCCAATAACAGTCCATAATATTCACTATCACTAATTAAACAGTTCATTAGAGTTCATCAGCACAAATTAAACATTTCCAAGTGGCACACACCAATGTTAATATGTGTAAGCATGAACAACAGTTTGAATGCACACACAATTACTTTTACAAAATTATCATCAATGTTCTTACACTAAACATAAAAATAATAATAAACACACAAATGATATCAGATAACTGTCATATTAACTATTACAAATACACAAATAACAGTAAACCTATAATATTTGTGGGTGTCAGTGCAAGCCACAACAAACAAGTAAAATAATATTTAGGAGATAGGTCGGTACCAATTGTTTGGGATTAGGAAAGGAAAACACACAAAACACACTCACTCACCTTTCATCCACATTAAATATTACTGTGTAATTGAATAGTGTTAACTGTGTAAATGCAATTCTGTCAAAGATTTGATGTTCGAGATGTGTATCAAGTAGTAGTGGCAGCAGTGTATAACAGTCAATAATAGTTAGTCAATGTCATAGTCATCATGTCAAGACCAATGTTTGCCAAGCCAAATCAAATGTATGGTTGCTGAACAACTGTCAGTGTGCCAAGATATGCAAATACTTCCTCTCTCCAAAAAAAAAAGTATATACTGCTTAGTGATTTAACAAAGTGTGTGTGTAGACAATCTTCCTTCCACTTGAGTGTTCTAGTCTGCCATCTTCATCCTCCTTGTTCCATATAAACCAACAAAAAAAACTATGCTCCTCACTTACTTTACCTCTTATCCACCAAAACTCCAATAATCATCAGCATCACATAATCTTAATACCTCAATAATACCTCTTCAATACGTCGACACATATAAACCTTATCGCTAATATCATTTCACTTCCATAACAACTCTTTCCTCTAGTCAGTCTCCTCGAACAAGTACAGATAAAATCCTAGTGCAAACTTCAATTCATCATCCCGTACAATCCGAAGACACAATGTCCACAAACAACCTCTGTGTAATCTATCTGACCCAAATCTTCTACTCATTATGAATCATAAAATACATTTTGGTTACCTTGTCCATCATTAAATACAAGAAATGCATACATGACCTCTAACAGCCTTTAGTTTGAATAACTTTCAGTAAGTAAGTATGAGTATGGAGTGTGTATGATCATAATTTTTCACAGTGTGTACAACACTTCAAGAATCATGGCAAAACAGAAGCAAACATCTGGAGTATTTCTTGTGTCAAGTGTCACTTGCTATTTCAATTGCTCACGAAGAATGCAGTGTAATAACTGTCAATGGTCTAAACCTAGTGTTGGTATGTTATCTCGTTAGCTTCCTTCCTATTAGCATAAATTTATACAGCTTCCATAAAACCTCCAGCTCATGTGACTTCTATGAAGTTTCTTGTACTAATGTCGTTCGTCGAATTATAGCAGTTCATTTTCTTATCTTAAAAATGTAAGGCGCTGAGCGTAAGCAAAACATGCAATAGCGAGTAAATATACCAGTGGAGAACAGAATGTCAACAAGTGAATGCAGCACAATTCCTACAACGAGGCTCTGCCAAGCGAACAATCTATAACTAATACCATAGTGTAACCTAAACTCTATGTTTGTACACAGTATATCAGCATTTCTATATACCAAACGAAAGAGTAGTTATGACAACAAAACAGAAATATGTAAATATGCAATCCATACGCAAAGCAGCAAATATACATCTTACATAATAAACAGGTCATTAGCATCATATCAGCATAAGCAAATAAATGTTCATATGTAATCTTAATAAGTAAACACGAAGGCGCAAGCAGATAAATCACAAAGTATAACTTACATACATAACCATATCAGCACAACTAATCAGGTGAAAATTATAATTTAAATAAATAAGCACAGCTGGCACATAATAAAAAAATATGACATCAGTGAAAAAGCAGTGCAGCCAAGCGATGCATAATATACATAAGTAACAACCCTGTTCATTAATCAAACATTGACAAAAATCAGCAAATGTACACAAGCACGTCGCTTCACAAGTAAATTCATACAACATAAAATTTAGCACAAAGTATAAATCACGTAATCGCGAGCAGCAAATTACGTATAAAGTACATACCTAAGTAGAAATATGTTACCTGAAAAAATATACTCAATTAATAGTTACCTTTTTAGTTTATTACTTTCTTCTTCGAAATTACATTCTTCCTGAAATTTTCTCGATAGCAAGTCCTCTTAACGTCGGACACACACAGAATTTACCTGAAGTTCTTAAATATTTTATACAACTGTATCCTGAAAAAATCTGAACGTTAATAACATAATTTATCAAGTCACTATAGCTTTATACTGAATTTATTCGGAGAAATTAAACTGTGTGTTTGTTTACGGCTGTCAGTGCATTCGCACTGAGCGCTCGATCGGCTGTAGGTACGCGTGACGTAGGAAGTAATTGTTTGCGGTCAACGACTGCCTTGTGCGCCGCGCAGACTTGATTGTTGCTTTGAGTATGTGCCGCCGCCGAAACACGGCGCGGTATCCTTGTACTTCCCGCATGTTTACGTATAACTGTTAGTTTCTTAAAAGTCTGTCATTCCACAAAAATTTTAATGTTCGATATATGATGTATTCCCGTAGAGCGCCGAGATTTAAGAGTTTCTACTTCGACAGTGTTATCCTGAATAATTTTGCGAACTCTATATGGACCGTTATAAAGCAGAAAAAATTTGCGACACAAGCCTTTTCTTTTGTGAAACAAACGATGAGACTTAATTAACACCTTTTGACCAACTGACAAGGTTTTTAAACGACCAGGACGTTTAGCTGATTTCTCTCTTCTAGCAGCCGCAGATGCAATATTTTGCAGAGCGTGGTTCACAACTTCAGAATGCCGCAGTTTCCATGTAGGTGGAAAAGGAACGATTTCAGAAATGCGATTTGTCGGTGCTTTATTTTTTAATATCAATATAGGCGGTAAAGAAGTTGAATCATTAGGAAGTTCATTCAGAATGTTTTGAAAAATATGAAGATACTGATCCCATGTTCTGTGATTCTGATGACAAAGTCAACACAATTTATTGATTTCCTTCATCCATCTCTCTGAAGCGTTAGATTGAGGGTGAAAAAGTGAAATGAAAATTGGTTTAATATTACGACGCTGTAGAGTACGAAGCCAAATTTTAGAGCGAAACTGTGATCCATTATCTGATATAACCTTATCAACATGACCCACTTCTTTAAGAAAATGTTCGATGAAAGCGTTAGATACTGAACGAGCTGTTGCTTTGCGTAAAGGTGTAAAACACACATATTTTGATGTCAATTCTACTGCTACCAAAATGTACGCAAAACCATTAGTAGAACGAACCACTGGACCGAACAAATCGACTGCAGCCATCTCCTTTAATTTCGCTGGAATGATAGGAAACAATGGTGCTCTGTGAGAAATAGTTGGCAGCTTAGCCTTTTGACATAATTTGCATTTGGCAAGAACAGATCGAATACGTTTTTCCATATTACTGAAGTAGCAATTTTCTCGTAATTTATAAAAGCATTTTCTGGGACCAAAGTGTGCATAACTGAAATGTGTATACCAAATCAGCTTATTAACCCACTCATCAGGAATCTTAACATAATTTGCTGCAAATAGCTGAAGAACATTTTTTTATTTCTGTCTGTTTGTACATGGCTGCCTTCTTACATCCAACTGACTATTATTTGATTATGGAATATGCAATACTGTAACCTGCACTGTTGTATTTTCCGCCACATGTAAGGCATTGTAGTATAGAAAATATATGCTACTTTATAGATACACACATCAAAAAAGTTCCTCATGAAAACCACACATGGCATGTTGTACCACCATACAGCGAGATCTTAAGAGGTGGTGGTCCAGATTGCTGTACACATCGGTATCTCTAATACCCAGTATCACGTCCTCCTGCATTGATGCATGCCTGTATTCGATGTGGCATACTATCCACAAGTTTATCAAGGCACTGTTGGTCCAGATTGTCCCACTCTCCAACGGCGATTCGGTGTAGATCCCTCAGAGTGGTTGGTGGGTCCCGTCGTCCATAAACAGCCCTTTTCAATCTATCCCAGGCATGTTCGATAGGGTTCACGTATGGAGAACATGCTGATCACTCTTGTCGAGCGATGTCGTTATCCTGAAGGAAGTCATTCACACCAGCTGCGTACGTCGGCCCCACATAATGCCACCCCAAAACAGCGGGGAACCTCCACCTTGCTGCACTCGCTGGACAGTGTGTGTAAGCCGTTCAGACTGACCGGGTTGCCTCCAAACAAGTCTCCGACGATTGTCTGGTTAAAGGCATATGGGACACTCATCGGTGAAGAGAACGTGTTGCCAATCCTGAATGAACCATCCGGCATGTTGTTGGGCCCATCTGTACCGCGGTGCATGGTGTCATGTTTGCAAAGATGGACCTCGCCATGGACGTCGGGAGTGAAGTTGCGCATCAAGCAGCCTATTGGGCACAGTTTGAGTCGTAACACGACGTCCTGTGGCTGCATGAAAAGCGTTATTCAACATGGTGGTTTTGCTGTCAGGGTTCTTCCGAGCCATAATCCGTAGTTACCGGTCATCCACTGCAGTAGTAGCCCTTGTGCGGCCTGAACGACGAATATCATCAACAGTTCCTGTCTCTCTGTATCTCCTTCGTGTCCGAACAACATTGCTTTTGTTCACTCCGAGACGCCTGGACACTTCCCTTGTTGAGAGCCATTCCTGTGACAAAGCAACAATGCGGACGCGATCGAGCCGCGGTCTGGGCATCGTTGAACTACAGAAAACACGATCTGTGTACCTCCTTCCTGGGGGAATGACTAGAACTGGCGCTACTCATGCATGATTTCTTACATCTTTGGGCGGGTTTAGTGACATCTCTGAACAGTCAAAGGGACTGTGTATGTGACACAATATCCACAGTCAACATCTGTCTTCAGGAGTTCTGGGAACCGGGGTGATGCAAAACATTTTTGATGTTGGTTGGTTGGTTGGTTTTGGGGAAAGAGACCAGACAGCGAGGTCATCGGTCTCGTCGGATTACGGAAGGTCGGAGAAGGTAGTCGGCCATGCCCTTTCAAAGGAACCATCCTGGCATGTGCCTGGAGAGATTTAGGGAAATCACGGAAAACCTAAATCAGGATGGGCGGACGCGGGATTGAACCGTCGTCCTCCCGAATCCGAGTCCAATGTGCTAACCACTGCGCCACCTCGCTAGGTATGGTGAAGATAGAGGAAAAGGATGTACAGAGTACTTTTACCTTTTTCCTTGTAATATAAACGTTAGGTCATATTTTTGCTCTTAAATTTATTTTGTCTACCATGGCATTATAGTCTGAGTTTTAATGTTATAAGATGACCTATGTGGATACATTTCCCTGTGATAACACTGTTTTCAGGCTATATTACTTCTTCTTTTGGAACCAATTCAACATACACTAAAGTTAAGAGTAGGAGACCAATAGGCAAAACAAAACATACAAACAGAACAGTTACACCTCAAATATAGAAAATACTGAAGAAGAGAAAACTTTCCACACATATATAGCTAGTGGTGGAGATTGCATTCCTGTATTTGGCTGACAAGGGTTGTAAAGCAGTACATTTGGAGGTCGATCACTTGCAGTCCCGTTAATCATACATTCCAGTATCCTGCGAGATGTTTCAACTTCCTCATAGGTATTTTAACCAGCATATTTTTTCTTCCATCAGGCTTTTGCATGGAAAATTGTCCGCAGTTCACCAGCAGCTGCATGAACTGCGTTACAGAGGATTACGTCTTCCCCAAAACATTTCGAGAAACACTGAAAAGATTCGCGGGTGTTATTACAGGAAAGAGAGTATGCAGTTAGTTTTTGCAGCTGGTGGTGTAACGCATTTTGGTCTGATCACCGTGTGCGCAAGCGCAGCTGATCGAATATGTACACAACTGTCTGCTTGCTTCCAGGAGGAAAGTGATAACCACAGTGCTAGTGTATCTGACGTAATGGACACGACACAAATGCAAGGGCAGCGAATCTTGCTGCTACCTTCAGTGCAGATACAGAAATTTAAAAGAGCTCCGAACAACCTTACGCCGATAAATTAGGGCGAGGACTTTTTGGAAAGAAATATGTTGGATGTCTTATGTCACCAGGCATCTGACATACCCTTGAGAGCTCAGTGTCGAAAGTTTCAGAGCCTTCAGCTTTTGTATTTATATGTATATGTGTATTAAATGTATAAATAACTCAAGTCATTTTTCCAGAGAGACTGAAATACACTGTTGTTACATCCCTCTTTAAGAAAGAGCGATGTCAATAACCAACGACCTGTATCACTACTGACATCATTTTCCAAAACCTCTGAGAAGGTGATACATTCTAGAATAGTATCTCACCTTAGTAACAATAATATACTCAGCAAATGACAATTTGGATTTCAAAAGAGATGCTCCACTTAGGATGCCATTTACATGCTCACTAATCAAATTTTACAAGTATTAAATGATAAAATAGAGCCAGTTGGTATTTTCAGCGACCTATCTAAGGTATTTGACTGTGATGTCACAGTATTCTCCTAGATAAATAGAAGTTTTATGGGATTTATGGAATAGCCAACCAATCGAAAACGTCATATCTAACGAAAAGAGTGCAGAAATCTGTATCTAGTAATTCAGTCAATATAGCCCAGAGACTTGGTTCTGACTGGGGAGAAACCAAGGCTCAATCTTAGATCTACTATTGTTCCCTATACATGTAAACGATCTTCCATCTAATACACAACAAACAGAATTAGTTCTTTTTACAGATGATTCTAATATTGTAATCAATTGAAGCATATATAAAGAAAGACAAGAAATTGTAAAAAATGTTCTTAGAAGTATCATTGAATGGTTTTCTTGGAGTGGTCTCACCCTCAGTTTTGAAAAGACTCGACATATTCAGTTATGCACATCTAGGTAAACTACGTTCATGGTAAGTGCAATACATGGTTAAGGACGTAATAAATAAGGTTAGAATTTCCAAATTCTTAGGTGTCCATATTGATGAGAATTTAAAATGGAAAAACACATTCTGAAATCATAAAAACAGCTTAGTTCAGCCACATTTGATGTTAGAAACATTCCAGTTTTGGAGAGATACAAAGCACTGAGTTACATATTTTACATATGTTCATTCAATAGTATCATATGGAATAATGTTCTTGGGTAACTAATCTTTAAGAAAGAAAGTCTTCATTGCTCAGGAACGTGGTGATTACCGATGATCATCTTGTAGACATCTGTTTAAGGATTTGAGCATTCTCACAACTGCTTCGCAGTATATTTATTCATTCGTGAAATTTGTTGCAAATAATCCACTATATTTCAAAAGAAACAGTGACGTACATTGTTACAATATCAGAAGGAAAAATGACATTCACTACTCCACATTAACGTTGTCTTTAGCACAAAAAGGGGAGCACAATGATCAACAAATATTTCTGATCACTTACTCAGTGATATAAAATGTCTGACAGACAGCAAAGTAATATTTGAAAACAAATTGAAGAAGTTTCTCCTTAACAACTCCTTCTCTTACGCAGAAGAACTATTTTTGTAATGTGTAAAAGGCGGTGGGTAGGAGTTACTGTATATTTAACAAAAAATACTGTGTATTTAAAAAATAAAATGAGATATAAATGTTCATCATGTAGCCATATTTACAAATGAATTTGCTATGCGAATGTAAGATGACTTGTTCCACATCATTAAGATTTAACGTGCAAAATTATCCATGGAACATGAAACTGAGTAACTACTGCATCTCACATCAGAGAATGCTAACGCTGGCGTTTCCTTTACTCACATCTGTATCGGTGTCGTTTTATTCACTCAGTAGTAAAATAAATAAATGCCACTGACACGCAATTTCTATTAAAAGCAAAAACAAAATCTGTTCGATAATAAAGTAAATAGATACCACTGACGCGCGTTCTCTATTAAAAACACAGAGGCTGGAGTTTGACGTTTTGACCGTTGTGCAATCATCAGAAGTGAAACTCTAGCTCAGCTGGAGGAGGATAGGGAAAAGGAGTTGACCGTGTTCCTGTCAAGGAAACAATTTTCGTATTCGGCTGAAGCTGGTTAGGGAGGACATAAAAAACACTATGTCTGGATAGTAGCATCTGCACATACGGAATAGGAGGAATATTGTCTTAACCACTCGGCACCATATGTTGTAGATCTTCCGTTATTAGATGTACACTTCTTTCAGTTTCTTTCTACCCATTCCTTTGCGACGTATTTTCCGTAAAGGACGTAGCATACCAGATGCGGGTTCAGGATTCGGTTTTGGCGAGAGTAACTGTTTGTTACTGCATATTACAGTGCCCCTCCTCCAGCCAGATATAGCTTTTTGTCTCTATCACTTTTAATTTGCCCTAGACGACAAGAATTTTAATAATGAACTATATGGAAGTCATAATATACCGTTAATAATTTATTTACGTAAGTGGCTGGTACATCGCTTTAACACACGTTGGCAAGGTTGTTTCGAGTGCATTACAGATGTTTCACTGGGAAGCCGTTACAAATGCCGTGCTCTCTTTGGAGCCCTGAAAAAAGACATTCGTGCCCATTAATTTGCTTTGGGCGAAGAGGTGGACGCCTGGGTACGATAGGTAGGCAACTGGAAGCGTTTTCCCATGAAGGTACTGGCCGTCTTGTCTCACACTGGGACATATGTGTTAATAGTTACGGCGAGAAGAGCGAAAGAGCATAGAAGGCTGCGAGACGACTTCAGCCAATAGCATGCTCAAGCAGAGGCACTAGCAGAACCGTTATTAGTGACTCGTAGGCACTCGTATGATAACTTGTGTGAACAATGTATATAGCGAGGAACATTGATTATCTGCGTGTCGCCTATCGCTTGCGACAACTCGTTGTAACCAAAGTTAAGTACTGTCACTCTACTTTATTGCAATAAAAACAATTAATGTAATTTGCTTGAATTATATATCTATCCGAGGAAGCAGCATACTTTAGGCTCCCTATAAGAGACGAATGTACAGGACCCCACAATTACACCTACAGAAAAAAAATAAACAGGACCTTCTTGTAGGAAGATTAATATAGTTAAATTTTGAACTGGGATACGTTTCCGCCGTAGGCTACGGTATTCGAGCTATTTAAGAAAAACGCTCTTACTGTTCACTAAAGTACGTTTTCCTTGAATAATTCGAGAACTACGGCCTCTGGAGATAACGTATCATAGTACAAAATTAACTATATTTAAGTTCCTACAAAAAAGTCTTGTTCGTTTTTTCTAGAGAACTAATAGTTTCCCTTTAGCGAGAGAGATAGTATGAAAACCATGCTCGTAGTGTTTGAAGATGGGTTGCATGAGACCCATAACTAGGGGCAGCTGAATCACCCCGCATAAGCACATGAGACAATAACTAGTCTGCACGTCGCTTTACATACTTTTCAACGGACAATTTTTGGAAATGCAGAACTAGTACTATTGTACATATGTCTCAGGTATGCAAATTGCGAAAATACCAAATTTATAGAGAAAAACTTTTCGAGATGTGCAGGAAAATGATACGTCTTGCCTTTCTACTGACGTATCTACACTGAGCCAAAATATTATGATCTTTTTATTTTTCACCTACACAATAGCGTGTGGAGCCGCCTTTGGAGCGCAATACAGCAGCGATTCTGCTGAAATGGATTCTACAAGGATTTAGGAGGTACGTGGCACTAATTTCCGCGAATTATGGGTCAATATTTTTATGGGAGCTGATGCCATATAGCGTCCCAGAAGTGCTCCATTGGATTCAGATCAGACGAATTTGGTAGCCAAGATATCAAAGTGAGTTCACTAGCATGCTCCTCAAATCACTGTAGCACAATTATGGTTTTGTGAAATGGACAGTGAGGCTGCCAGAAGATGCGATCGCATCAGCGAAGACATCAAACATGAAGATATGCAGATGGTCCGCAATAATGTTCAGATACAATAAATCCATTGTAACGCGGCCACATTTTCTCACCATACATTTAATATTCTGATAGACTGATGTTTATAAAAGATCACTGTTTATGATAGCCAGATTAGTAATGATTTCATTGACTGATATTGGCTAGCAAAATGTACTTACAATTTCTGTAGTACTGCATGTCTGGAAGTTAATTAGGGCTGAGCACTGACAGAAAAGACGAAGTGGGCCACATGACCTCAAAAGCCACTGGTGGCTAAAGAAGAGCTTGGAAGAGACTGGTCGTGTGCTGCAAGGGCGAAAATTTATTGCCCTGAGAGAGAGCAGAGTGTGGCGGCGGCGGTTTACGATGCTGGAGCCTGCTGAACCCCTGTTGGGTGGACAGAGCTGGCAGGAGATTGCTCTCTGGTGCGAAGGAAAAAATTTCAGAATAGTGTACTGGAGAAAAATTGCTCTGAGCGGTATGGGACTTAACTTCTGAGGCCATCAGTCCCCTAGAACTAACTAACCTAAAGACATCACAGACATCCATGCCCGAGGCAGGATTCGAACCTGCAACCGTAGCGGTCGTGCGGTTCCAGACTGAAGCGCCTAGAACCGCTCCTCGGCCACTCCGGCCGGCGTACTGGAGAAAGAGCGGCGGGGGAGGAAGAGGGCTAAGGACATCTTTTCAGTATCAGGGAATGCAACAGGATCACAAACAGTGGTCACGAGCTGACGCCCGAGGAATCTTCTCAGGGGAAGTGCTGGGGTAGGCTTCCCTGCAAAAAGCAGAGACACGTTTCTGATCGACAGAGTGCTAAGAATTTAAGAGGGGAAATAGAACCTTCCAGAAAATCGTCTGAAAGAAGTATGACCTTCAGGTGATTTTCTTGCAGATTATGACCCATTTAGTGGGAGGTAATGTTTTTGTAATGGCCACTGGGATTCGTCGCCTGAGCACAAATGTAGACGCCTCGTGCCTAGGTGTGTTCGAGGTGTATGATATGAGCAAAGACTTCTAAACCAAGGGTCGATCGAGAACACTTGCATTCTGGGAGCGATAAAAGACAGTTTGCTCCGGAGTCAAGCTAGAGACTTTGCTGGCGAGAGCCATATTGGAGAATCTGGCAGTTATATATTGAAGCACCAAAGAAACTGGTATACCCATGCGTATTCAAAGACAGAGTTATGTAAACAGGTGAAACACGGCGCTGCGTTGGTAACGTTTATATAAGACAACATGTTTCTGGCGCAGTTGTTAGATCGGATACTGCTGCTACAATGGCAGGTTATCAAGATTTAGGTGAGTTTGAACGTGGTGTTAGGTCGGTGGACGAGCGATGGGACACAGAATTTCCGAGGCAGTCATGAGTTGGGGATTTTCCCGTACGACCATTTCACGAATGCACCGTGCATATTAGGAATCCGGTAAAACATCAAATCTCCGACATCGCTGCGGCCGGAGAAAGATCCTGCAAGAACGCGACCAACGATAACTGAAGAGAATAGTTCAACGTGACAGAAGTGGAACCCTTCCTCAAATTGCTACAGATTTCAATACTGGGTCATCAACAAGTGTCAGCGTGCGAACCATTCAACGAAACATCATCGATATGGGCTTTCGGGACTTAACATCTGAGATCATCAGTCCCCTAGAACTTAGAACTACTTAAACCTAACTAACCTAAGGACATCACACACATCCATGCCCGAGGTAGGATTCGAACCTGCGACCGTAGGGGTCGCATAGTTCCAGATTGTAGCGCCTAGAACCGGTCGGCCACACAGGCCGGCCCTACACAGAAGCATATACTTCTCGAATTAATGTATCTTATAACAGAGGGTAATTCTTTCACTGCTTCAGTTGTTTCATATACTTATCACGTGATTTACGGTTCTGAACGCCATCTATATCCGTTTACATTTATTCACTGAATAGTTTTATTGCTTTCTGCTGTTACCCCTTGGCAGAGATGACTGTCAGTTTGGCGCAATCCTTTTGGCTGTGATGTCGTTTGCAAAGTTGTTGACCAGTAGGCTATGCTTTGACGATAGACAGTTATTGTCTGACAATCACATGAAAATTCGTCAGTAAGATACATAAATACTGTACAACATTATTGGTGTTTTCTTTTCTAAGGAGACTCAGATACACCTTCTCTTTCTTGGTCTAAAGTCGGTGGTTTACAATCTGCCAAATAAGAAGACGTTATCAAACACCTAACTCTGCAGTACACCTACTCACTAAAACAAACCTCCCATAGGGTTGAAGCACTTTGGAACAAACCTTAGGTTTGCGCTATCTTCTTCTTCAGATGAAGCCGTATCCTCCCTCCCATGATTGTGAAGCAAGCGGCTCGGGGTACTAAAACCTTCAATAGTGTGCAAAACTCAAGGACAAATGTAACTTTTGCATGATATGTTACTGCCAAGTGACATAGCTCGATGAAATTGGGGCTATACATAGAAAGAACGTTAGTCGCTCGTGGTCTCGCGGTAGCGTTCTCGCACCCGGAGCACGGGGTCCCGGGTTCGATTCCCGGCGGGGTCAGGGATTTTCACCTACCCCGAGATGGCTGGGTGTTGCTGTGTCGTCTTCATCATCATTCATCCCCATTACGGTCGGAGGAAGGCAACGACAAACCACCTGCATTAGGACCTTGCCTAGTAAGGCGGTTCGGGTCTCCCACATCGTGCCCCTTCGCTCTGTCAAGAAGCATGGGACTTCATAGCATAGTACGGTGCAGCACACAAGTTAACTGAAAGTAATATGCAATGGGGCGGACAGAAATGACGGTTTTATTCAAAGACGTTAAGTATACTGAAGCGAACGCGATTTGTAATGGTCTCCCGGACATTACAAAAGGTGGGACACGGTTCTTAATAGGGTGTGTGATCACCACGGATGACAGTGCATGCTCTGCAACGTGTTCCCGTGCAGGCCACAAGGTTGGTAAGAGAGCATTAGGTGATGAATTTAGTGGACTGCGATATTAGGATGTCGATAGTGCGATATATGGGGATTTGGGTCGGTCCGTTCGAGTCCCGACCCGACACAAACATCATTGTCAATATAGGGTAGTAGATCTGTACCTAATACAGCTGACGTCAAGGAACTCGCAGCTAGCTACTAAGTTCATAAGTACTGTGTACAGCTATGGATCGTCGACAGTGTGTATTCTTTCAGACATGCGTTAAGTTCTGTCGAATATAACCGTTTTGGTGTTCAACGTTACTGCGACAGTACTCTTTCCCCACGTGCGTCTGTTCAGGGAAGCATTCGGCCCTATCTTCATTTTTACTGATGACAGTGCGCTACCGTATCGAACAGCACAAGCGGGGGAGCTCTTGGAACGAGATGATATTCGGTAAATGGACTGACCTGCCCTTTGCCGCGATTTAGATCCCATTGAGCATGTATGGGAAGCGTTGGGGTGACGCACTGCAGCACGTCCGCATACAACAACGAGCCTCCAGCAGTTATCAGCAGCGCTGGTGGATGAAAGAAACGCCTTACCACAAGAACTCCTAGGAAATCCGTGACCAACATGGAAGCACGGTGCAGAGCTTACATTGCCGCCCACGACGCTCGCACATCCTGTTAAGACCATTTCCCGCCTATTGTAATATCTAACGGGCCATCATAAATCGGGGTGACTTAAGAATAATTATATACTTTAAATCGCAGTGATTTCAGTATACACTGAAGCGCCAAAGAAATGGTATATTCATGTGTATTCAAATACAGAGATATGTAAACAGGCAAAATACAGCGCTGCTGTCAGCAACGCCTATATAAGACAACAAGCGTCTGGCGTAGTTAGATCGGTTACTGCTGCCAGATTGCCAGGTTATCAAGATTTAGGTGAGCTTGAATGTTGTGTTACAGTCGGCGGGCGAGCGATGGGACACAGTATCTCCGGGGTTGCGATGAAATGGGGATTTCCCCGTACGACCATTTCACGTGTGTACCGTGCATATCAGGAACCCGGTAAGACATCAAATCGCCGACATCGCTGCGGCCGGAAAAAGATAGTGCAAGAGCGGGACCAACGACCACTGAAGAGAATCGTTCAACGTTACGGAAGTGCAGCCCTTCCTCAAATTGCTGCAGATTTCAATGCTGGGCCATTAACAAGTGTCAGCGTGCGAACCATTCAACGAAACATCTTCGATATGGGCTTTCGGAGCCGAAGGCCCACTCATGTACTCTTGATGGCTGCACCACACAAAGCTTTACGCCTCTCCTGGGCCCGTCAACACCAACATTGGACTGTTAATGACTGGAATCATGTTGCCTGGTCGGGCAAGTCTCATTTCAAATTGTATCGAGTGAATGGACGTGTGCGGGTATGGAGACAACCTTATCAGTCCATGGACCCTGCATGTCAGCACGGGCCGGCCGGTGTGGCCAAGCAGTTCTAGGCGCTTCAGTCTGGAACCATGCGGCCGCTACGGTCGCAGGTTCGAATCCTGCCTCGGGCATGGATGTGTGTGATGTCCTTAGGTTAGTTAGGTTTAAGTAGTTCTAAGTTCTAGGGCACTGATGACCTCAGATGTTAAGTCCCATAGTGCTCTGAGCCATTTGAAACATTTCTGTCAGCACGGGATTGTTCCAGCTGGAGGAGGCTCTGTAATGGTATGGGGCGTGTGCAGTTGGAGTGGTATAGGACCCCTAATACGTCTAGATGTGACTCTGACAGTTGACACATATGTAAGCATCCTGTCTGATCAACCTGTGTCCATTCATGTCCATTGTGCATTCCGACAGACTTGGGCAGTGCCAGCAGGACAATGTGACACCCCAAAGGCCCAGAATTGCTATATACATGTTCGAGGAACACTCTTCTGAGTTTAAACACTTCCGCTGGCCACCAAACTCCTCAGACATGAGCATTACTGAGCGTATCCGGGATGCCTTGCAACATGCTGCTCAGAAGATATCTCCACCCCTCGCACTCTTACGGATTTATGGACAGCCCTACAAGATTCATGGTGTCAATTCCCTCCAGCACTACTTCAGACTTTAGTCGAGATCATGTTACGCCGTGTTGCGGCACCTCTGCGTGCTCGCGGTAGCTGTACAAGATATTAGGAAGGTGCACCACTTTCTTTGGCTCTTCAGTGTAGTTAGTTCCTTTGAATGATAGAGTCACTTCTGTTCGTCTCATTGCGTATTTCTTTCAGTTACCTTCTGTGCTGCACTGTAGCAGTTCTTTCTATGTATGGTCCAAGTTCCATCGAGTTATACTATTCGGCAGTGACATATCATGTGAAAGTTACTTTCCTCATTAAGTTTTGTAGGCCATTGTTCGCTGCAGATCGAATCTCTGACAAAAGTCTACAGGACGGTCCCTTAGCGCTATATCTGATAGCTGCGGGTAGGGCTGTCTGGGTTTTACGCGGCTGATGAAGATACCTTTGTCAGACGGCCGTCTGATACCTGCATCCGGGAAAACACAGTGGCGAATGCGGCTGATGTTCGCCAGGACCTGGTAGCTTCGTTATCAGAATGCCAACGAAAAGATTTTCCAATGGACCATAGCGATCTTCTCGTTCTGATGCCCATACTGCGCCATAAAATAGATTAACATTTGTTATTAGTGAATGAGTCGCAGTCAGTTGTTTGTTCCTACACACTGAGAAGATACACTACATGCAGATCATAGCTTGTGAGAGGTTTTCTCCCAATACATCTATTTGTCCAAAATATGACGACAAGCAAAAAGTATTAAATTCCTGGCATTACAGGTTGATAATATATTCTTTTGGGGATAGCATATCCCAAACTACAGAAGCAGTCGTTTGTGTTAACGGTAGCCTATCCCTGGGACGGTAGTTCCCTAGACTGCCTGCTGCTAGTCTCCGGCCTATGGTGCAGGACCTACATATACATCTACGTGATTACCCTATTATTCTCTATAACGTGCCTGGCAGAGGGTTCAATGACCCACCTTCAAGCTGTCTCTCTGCCGTTCCACTCTCAAACGGCGCGCGGAAGAAACGAGCACTTACATTTTTCTGTGCGAGCCCTGATTTCTGTTCTTTTATCGTTATGATCATTTCTCCCCATGTATATGGGGTGTTCAAAAAGAAACGAGCCGGAGGTATAATTACAGAAACCAGTACCTGTATGTTGGAAGTATTGACCCTGCCTTTTGAGCCGCTTGTCCCACTGTGACACAAGGCGGTGAATGGCTGGCTCATGAAATTTCCAGGGCTGCGATGTTAACTAGTTCCGCACCAACAGCTGGACGTCGTCGTCCGAGGTGAATCGTTTGCCGCTATGCTGACGTTCTACTTTGACCGAATTGATCCCCTTCTGATTCATTTCCCGCAGCACGAGACAACAGTGAATGCCCAGCGTTACTCGCAAACCTTGATCACCCTTCGCCAAGCGATCAAATCAAAACGACCAGGCAGTCTCTCCCGTGGGGTCATTGTGCTCCACAACGATGCAAAGCCTCATCCCGTCAACGCAGTTGCAGCACTCCTGCAGAAATTCAAATGGGACGTTCTCGGCCACCCTCCATACAATCCGGACCTCTCCCTGCGATTACGCCATTTTTGGTCCACTTAAGAAGGATCTGAAGGGGAAACGATTCACCTCGGACGACGACGTTCAGCTGTACGTGCAGAACTGGTTAACATCGCTGTCCCGGGAATTTTATGAGACAGCCATTCGCCACCTTGTGTTACAGCGGGACAAGTGTATCAACAGCCAGGGTCGATACTTCTCACATACAGACACTGGTTTCTGTAATTATGGCTCCGGTTCGTTTCTTTTTGAATGCCCCTTATACGTGGGTGTCAACAGAATGTTTTCGCAGTCGGAGGAGAAAACTAGTGATTGAAATTTCATGAGAAGATCACATCGCAACGATAAACGCCTCTGTTTTAATTACTGCCATTCCAACTCATGTATCATGTCTGTGGCACTATCTCCCCTATTTCGCGACAGTAGAAAACGAGCTGCCCGACTTTGAACTTCCGTCAGTCCCACCTGATGCGGATCCCACACCGCACAGTAATACTCCAGAATAGGCCACTGGACAAGCGTTGTGTAAGCAGTCTCTTTAGTAGACCTGTTGCTCCTTCTAAGTGTTCTGCCAATGAATCGCAGTCTTTGGTCTGCTCTACCCACAACATTATCTATGTGATCGTTCCAATTTAGATTATTTGTAATTGTAATCCCTAAGTATTCAGTTGAATTTATAGCCTTATCGCGTAATCGAAATTTAGTGGGTTTCTTTCAGTACTCATGTAACTTCACACTTTTCTTTATTCAGGGTCAACTGCCACTTTTCACGCCATACAGATACCTTATCTAAATCATTTTTCAATTCGTTTTGGTCATCTGATCACTTTACAAGTCCGTAAATGACAGTATCATCTCCAAACAATCTAAGACGGCTACTCAGATAGTCACTTATGTCGTTAATATAAATCAGGAACAATAGAGGGCCTATAACAGTTTCTTGGGGAACACCGGATATTTCCAGAATGAGATTTTCACTCTGCAGCGGAGTGTGCGCTGATATGAAACTTCCTGGCAGATTAAAACTGTGTGCCCGACCGGGACTCGAACTCGGGACCTTTGCCTTTCGGTAGCTCAGTTGGTAGAGCACTTGCCCGCGAAAGGCAAAGGTCCCGAGTTCGAGTCTCGGTCGGGCACACAGTTTTAATCTGCCAGGAAGTTTCACACCGGATATTACCTCTGTTTTACTCGATGACTTTTGGTCTATTACTACGAACTGTTACCTTTCTGACAGGAAATCACGAATCCAGATGCACGACTGTGGCGATATTCCATAGGCACGCAGCTTGGTTAGAAGACGCTTGTGAGGAACGGTGTCGAAAGCCTTCTGGAAATCTAAAAATATGGAATCAATTTGACATTTGCTGTCGATAGCACTCATTACTTCATGAGTATAAAGAGCTAGTTGTGTTGCAGAAGAACGATATTTTCTGAATCCGTGCTATGTGTCAATAAATCGTTTTCTTATAAGTAATTCATAATGTTCACGCACAGTATATGTTCTAAAACGCTACTGCAAATCTACGTTAGTGATGTGGGCCTGTAATTCAGCGGATTAACACAGTACGTTGCAGGGAGTCCATTACTTGTTCTCAAATGACATGCACAAAAGTGAATGGGTTACAATGTGCATGATGGACAATACGGTGATCCTCGGCCAGATAGAAACCCAAAATGACACTCCTCTCAAATTCTGTCAGGGGCTGATAACGCTGTCTCACAAGCGTACGCGCCGTCTCCGTGTCCTTCACAGTGACCGCGCAGCGCACAATTTTTCACGTCTCTAATATACCCTACAAGGCCCGGTATCAACACTAAACACGAACATTACTAATGCAATCTGGAGGCCGTTTTACCTGTCACGGAGAATTGGAACTGTAATCACTTAACATACCCGCCGATGATGTGTACGTGTTCGAAGTTACACTGATATCTGACCAAGTTTTCTGCGAGCTTCACTTTCTTTGTCGGATAGTGTAATTTCATGTCGTTGGTTCTTCATTAATTTTATTTTTGTTTTCAGTGCATTAATATAACTGGAACAAAAGCCTGCCCTATTTCGCAGACATTATATAGGTTGCAAGTAGGAGGTGGGCGTACGAAGGGTGATGTGGTGAAGTGAAGGCATTGATTCGGTTGTCGTTTCTCTAGCCTCTTTTTGTGAGAATTCAAATACAACGCAGCTCACAGCTCACCATGTACCTCAGACGAATGAGTCGGAATGTCATCGTAGCCTAGACAGAGGAAAAAATGGAATAATAACACTAATGATACATACAATACTGTCCATCAAAATTTCTACACCACAAAGGTGACGTGCTACAGACGCTAAAATTAACCGACAGGAAGAAGATGCTGTGATATCCAAATGATTAGCTTTTCAGAGCATTCACACAAGTTTGGCGCCGGTGGCGACACCTACAACGTGCTGACATGAGGAAAGTTTCCAACCGAGTTCTCATACACAAGCAGCAGTTGACCGGCGTTGCCTCGTGAAATGTTGTTGTGATGCCTCGTGTAAGGAGGAGAAATGCGTACCATCACGTTTCCGACTTTGATAAAGGTCGGATTGTAGCCTATCACGATTGCGATTTATCGTATCGTGTCATTGCTGCTCGCGTTGGTGGAGATCCAATGACTGTTAGCAGAATATGGAATCGGTGGGTAATACGGAACGCCGTGCTGGATCCCAAAGGCCTCGTATCACTAGCAGTCGATATGACAGGCATCTTATCCGCATGGCTGTAACGGATCGTACAGCCACGTCTCGATCCCTGAGTCAACAGATTGGGACGTTTGCAAGACAACAACCATCTGCACGAACAGTTCGACGACGTTTGCAGCAGCATGGAGTATCAGCTCGGAGACCGTGGCTGCGATTACCCTTGACGCTGCATCACAGACAGAAGCGCCTGCGATGGTGTACTCAACGACGAACCTGGGTGCACGAATGGCGAAACGTCAATTTTTCGGATGAATCCAGGTTCTGTTTATAGCATGATGATGGTTGCATCCGTGTTTGGCGACATCGCGGTGAACGCAGGTTGGAAGCGTGTATTCCTCATCGCCATACTGGTGTATCGCCCGGCGTGGTGGTATGGGGTGCCATTGGTTACACGTCTCGGCCACCTCTTGTTCGCATTGACGGCACTTTGAACAGTGGACGTTACGTTTCAGATGTGTTTTGACCCGTGGCTCTACCCTTCATTCGATCGCTGCGAAACCCTACACTTCATCAGGATAATGCACGACCGCATGTTTCAGGTCCTGTACGGCCATTCTGGATACAGAAAATGTTCGACTGCTGCCCTGGCCAGCACATTCTCCAGATCTGTCACCAACTGAAAACGTCTGGTCAATGGCGGCCGAGCAACTGGCTCATGACAATACGCCAGTCACTATTCTTGATGAACTGTGGTACCGTGTTGAAGCTGCATGGGCAGCTGTACCTGTACACGCCATCCAAGCTCTGTTTGTCTCAATGCCCAGGCGTATCAAGGCCGCTATTACGGCCAGAGGTGGTTGTTCTGGGTACTGATTTCACAGGATCTATGCACCCAAATTGCGTCAAAATGTAATCACATGTCAGTTCTAGTATATTTGTCCAATGAATACCCGTTTACATCTGCATTTATTCTTGGTGTAGCAATTTTAATGGCCAGTAGTGTATTTATGAGTTATATCATTATTTTTATTGAGTGTACTTTCAAGATCGCAATATACAGGCAATTAATGTTGCATGTTCCATACCAAAAACCGAATATCATGGTTGGCACTCTTCTAACACATGTGAATTGTTTGGGTTTAAAGTTGAGTGTGTTTCTGTTTGCTGAAGTATAATTCAGAATCTTCCGTAATATGTTGAAATGTTAGGCTGCCGTTCACCGAGACTGGAGGCAGAATACTTAAGTCTGATGTAACTGCTCTGGTGTCTTGCGTTTCCGGGGGTGTTTGGTTTACTTTCTTCCTTTCAAATATTTCTGTGTTGACATGTAGCTTTCAGATATTACTGAGAATTGCGGAACAGCCTCGGCGGGAACCTAAGAGTTGAACACCTTCGCACGATCAGCCGTAAAGTTACTGGCAAGAATTTCTGCAGACGAGGGCCGGTAAGTTTCTCTTCAGACACGCCGCCTTTACTGCGTGACAAGTTTAATCGAGCGGCGGGCCTTTCCAAGGCGTCAGAAAGTCGTCCTGCCTCGGTTCAGATACGCGGTTCGAATGCGTAGTGGTAAAGCCCACTCCTTGGCGGAGAGTGCTGGATCGTCGTAACGCACAGAATAGGTTCGATAGCTAGCAAGGGAAGAAACTTTCATTTTTAGAATCTGGCCTGAGAAAACGTAAGGTGAGATGATGTGCAGTTCCTAATCACCAGATTGTAGGCTAACGTCGAGAATAAGGCTCCAGGCTGGTCTTTGAGCACTATGAAGTAAAGCCAAAAATTTTATTTATACTCTTTCAGCGTTTTGATTAGATCTATAAATCTTAGCTGTTAATCTGTCCCTAACTGTCGCTTCCTTCCATACTCGCAGACAGTTAATGTCGTTTGTCCAGAGAATTTCTTCTGTTGCCTTCACGGTGGCAGCTTCAGATTTCTTGTCTTACTGCAGATCTGTCTGTCAGAACTTTCTGCGTTAATGTAATGGAACAGGTAGAACATTTACAGACAAGAAACAAGCAGTAGAACTTAAACTTGATTTTAGAGATATTTTTCAACACCAATAAAAGTTGTGACAGCTTTCCATTTTGGGAGCCATTAATCCAAAGAACCGTATTATTTGTGGAAGTAGTATTGTTACGCTTGGACAATTGTTAGAACAGAAAAAAACATTAAGAAAGGTACAAAAGTTTTCTTTCCCCAGCCCATAGCATGTTAGAAATGTGGTGTCACCGCCAGACACCGCACTTGCTAGGTGGTAGCCTTTAAATCGGCCGTGGTCCGTTAGTATACGTCGGACCCGCGTGTCGCCACTATCAGTGATTGCAGACCGAGCGCCGCCACACGGCAGATCTAGAGAGACGTCCTAGCACTCGCCCCAGTTGTACAGACGACTTTGCTAGCGATGGTTCACTGACAAATTACGCTCTCATTTGCCGAGACGATAGTTAGCATAGCTTTCAGCTACATCATTTGCTACGACCTAGCAAGGCGCCATTATCAATTGCTATTTATCTTGTGATGCATATACCGTCAGACCGATGTTCACCAATTATGGATTTAACTTAAGTATTCCAGAAGCTACATACTATTTTTGCTACTATAAAGACCTTGTCCTGTTCCAGATCTCACGCCATCCTGCGTGAGCTTAAACGCATGCCCTTCGGCCTCCTGTCCTAGTGGATTGGCTGTCTTGCCAGTCCACAAAAATAAATTTCTGAAGTTATAAATTTCGGAACGCACACTTAGGGAAAACTTCGCTTGACACACTTGCTTACAGAAACATTATGTCTACACAAACAACCGAAGAATACACGACGTCAAAGAGCTTATAACAGGTTCTGCCTCCGACCAAAAATCACACAGTGCGTTTTCAATTATTAATGTCAAATGCTACGATAACTGTATAAATTTGATAGATCCTTAATTCTCTTTTCTTACTTTATATTTAAGTGTAAATGAAATTAAATGTATCGTTCAAATTTGTTGTAATGTTATGAAACGTCCCCTTAGAAGAATTATACATGACTGTGCTTAAACTGACACACAATATTTTTTAGCGCAACGCAATCTGACTTTCAATAATCCCTACAAAAGAATGGTCCTGACTAACATTAACCTATACCTTCCACAAATCACTTACCTCACAAAAATCTTCGTTACTCGAACTACTGCAATACAGCGAGCGCCACTACTGCCAGCTAAATAAAAGATTCAAACTAAATGGTTCAAATGGCTCTGAGCACTATGGGACTCAACTGCTGTGGTCATAAGTCCCCTAGAACTTAGAACTACTTAAACCTAACTAACCTAAGGACAGCACACAACACCCAGCCATCACGAGACAGAGAAAATCCCTGACCCCGCCGGGAATCGAACCCGGGAACCCGGGCGTGGGAAGCGAGAACGCTACCGCACGACAACGAGATGCGGGCGATTCAAACTACGGAAGGCACTAACTAGTGATAGGCATAGTTAGCAAATGAAAGATTTTAATAGAGAACAAACAATGTATTTAGCTTAATAATCATAATATATATAGCAGTTCATGATATCCAGTGTTACAAATTTCAAAACTCCGCCATCTCTCTCCCCACATCCACCACTGCTGGCGGCTCACCTCCAACTGCGCAACGCTACGCGCTGTTCACATCCAGCTGCCCAACACTACAATGGCAGATATTCCAACAACAATGCAAACCAGCCACAGACTGCACACAGCACATACAGAGCGCTACTTACAATGTTTCATGTAACTTTAATTATATTCAGTTATGAGTAAAGAATATACCTTGGTCCGCTAGAAAAAGTTTTATTTGTGCATAATTTTTGCTAACGAAGAACTGACAAGTGAAAGCAGTGGATCGATGTGGGGACTGGTCAGTGTAGTGACGGACGTCCAGTATGTATCGTTTAAGTGATAGTTTCGTGGAAAGACAGACATATTTCTTTGTGATGAAAGTCAGAAGGTTGTGTGTAGGGAAGAGAATTACGGTAGTGAGCCAGAGGAAGCAGTGTGAACTCATACAAACGAGCGGAACGCAGACGTTTCCAGAAAGCTATCACAACAGTATTGTTGCAGTTAAAGAGGAAGTTTCGAGAGTAAACATGACTTTGATTTTTTCAACTGTTCAACGCAGACGAGTAGTCACAAGAGTGCGATATTACAAGAAATTAGACCCAAGAGGCAAGATTTTACGACCGTATAACTTGGCTGTGGATCGACGCAAAAGCTCAGAAGATGAATGTACGAGAAAATCCAGTCGTCATCAAGAAACCGGGGAATACGGTGAATTCTCTGAGAGAGAGTAATGGAACGTTATCAGATTTATTTTTGTTGAGGAAAAAATATGAAATGCAGCGGTAGTGCATACTGCGTTGTGAAAAGTGACTGTAGCAATTTTTTGTACTTAAAGAATCTGGACAGGAAACAGGCTATTTTTATTAAATGACTTATTCAAATGGCTCTGAGCACTATGGGACTTAACATCCATGGTCATCAGTCCCCTAGAACTTAGAACTACTTAAACCTAACTAACCTAAGGACAGCACACAACACCCAGCCATCACGAGGCAGAGAAAATCCCTGACCCCGACGGGAATCGAACCCGGGAACCCGGGCGTGGGAAGCGAGAACGCTACCGCACAAATGACTTATTATGAGGACCAAAGCACACTATTTAAAAGTGAAATATTAATAAAGTGACGACACGCCAGTTAAAATCATCAGTAAAAAAATGTGTGTGAAATCTTATGGGACTTAACTGCTAAGGTCATCAGTCCCTAAGCTAACACACTAGTTAACCTGAATTATCCTAAGGACAAACACACACACACCCATGCCCGAGGGAGGACTCGAACCTCCGCCGGAACCAGCCGCACAGTACATCGGTAAGTTATGGTGTTTTTCCTGTTGAGAGGTGATCAAGAATGTAATTTAAAGTCTGCCTATCTGTTCACACTCCACATCCTGGACGCACAAAGAAAGTCAAATTCTGATCCAGGTTAGACCGCCCGCAATAGAGGTCTAATATTTAATCCCCAGAGCCACGTGCAATGGTTTATTATTTCGATATGTTAGGACTGGGCCCTATAAACTGATGTGAGTCCGTTGTATTTCGAGTTATTCCTTACGCGAAACCTAAAGTTCTAGTTTTCTCAGAAGAGAAAGACCTCAGACACGGCCAACCAATTCGGTTCATACTTGGCAGGTCGATTGTGTTAAAACTGGTAAGAACTGAACTACCTACCCCTCCTTCCCCCGCCTTACCGTTTTTGAGGAAACCATCCCTAAAGTCATGACGTGCAATCAACTAAATAATTGACGCGATGGATAGATAACTGAAAACTGACTGTTTTTATTGCAATACAGAGGGCTGCAAATGCATAGTTTCCTATAAATCGAGAAAGAGACTGTTAATACTGCTGCTTATGTACCCACAAGGTACGCACTGTTCATCTAAAGCGCCGTTGGTGTAGCGGCAGCGGCATCTGACTGAAGAACAGGAACCTGTCTTCGGTTCGCAAATGCTTTCTGTACATTTTTTTTATTTGTATTTTTCCCTTATCGAAATTGGAAGGGATAGCAGCGTTAATGAGGTAAGTATGTCATTAAGGAATAATAAGAAGGAAGACAAATAAATTTCTCGAATAAATAATTAAAATTTTAATCTTGATAGTTTTCAGTCACTCTGTTTCATGACCTTACTTTAATTCTGAACAACTTGTCGGGTGGTACTTGTCACATAAACATTCGAAGCAAATATACTCGCTGCATCTGGAACTTCTATTGAATGCAACCTTGCTGCAGTTGCATGATTCCTGCTGACTATTCTGCGGAAAACACACTTGGTTTACAATTTAAAATTTTTTCGGTAATTAATTTTAATGCGTGCCATGCACACGATAACATCGATTGAAAAATCATGAATTATGCTATGAATTGTTACTGCATACCTACCGTGGCCTCATTAATCCTCCTATACCAACCATATTCGATACGGAAGAATATACAAATGGAAAAAAACTGCGGAAAGCATTTGGAAACCGAACTCTGCTCCACACCAAGGTGCCTTGATCGCTACGCCTGCAGCGCTTTCGATGAACAGTGTTTACCTTATCGGTACATGAACAGCAGTTGTAAAGTTTCTTTCCTTGATTTCTAGGAAAATGTGCGTTTGCGGACCCCATATACATTGAGGTGAGTAACGATATGCATATATACAGATGGCAGTAGTATCACCTACACAAGGTATATAAGGGCAGTGCATTGGTAGCGCTCTCATTTGCACTCAGGTAGGTCATGTGAATAGGTGATTATGGCTGCACAACAGTAGTTAAGAGTTAGACGCATGGGACATTCAGTTTCGTAAATCGTTAGGGAGTTCAGTATTTCGAGATCCACAGTGTCAAGAGTGTGCCGTGAATACCAAATTTTTCGCATTACCTCTCACCAAGGACAACGCAGTGCTGACGGCCTTCACTTAACGACCGAGAGCAGCGGAGTTTGCGTAGAGTTGTGAGCGCTAACAGACAACCAACACTGCGTCAAATAACCGCAGAAATCAATGTTGACCGTACAACGAACGTATCCGTTATGGCAGTGCGATGAAATTTGGTGTTAATGGGCTATGGCAGCAGACGACCGACGCGAGTGGCTTTGCTAACAGCACGACATCCCTGCAGCGCCTGTCCTGGGCTCACTTGTGGCGCCCTGGTGGGCATGATGTGTAATGTTATGGGAACGGTGTTTTGGCGACTTGTAATGTACATAGTAATTTTAATTCTGGTGTGCCAACGCTTCGCTCATTTCATGTTTTATATACCTGGAAATTCAATGGAAAGATCTTATGTGTAGCTGGCACTAGATGTTTCTAATAATGTTTATAAATATCTGAAGATGGTATCCTTGTTTTACCGAAACTGGTTATCTACTATGGAGTTTTTTGTAGCGAACTCGGCTAAGAAGTTCTTCTTCTCCTGAGTAAGATTAAAATTTTATTCAAGTCGCGTATGGAAATGTACTTCAGGAAAAAGAGTTTGGCAATTAGTGAATCAAGTGATGCGTTAATGGACAATGGCAGTTGTACATAATAATCACTCCTATAGCAAAGGACTGTATCAAGTTACGTAAGGCTTTTTATTCATTCATGTAATAATGTTAACTAATATTTCATATGTTATAGTTCAATGAGCCACTTTCGGCAGCAATCAAAGAACCCACAGTTATGGTTGGACGATTGTAGTTTCGTCTGGTCATAACACTATTGAGAACAGAATATTTGAATCCATATTAAGAGCCAAACAATACACAATAGTGTACAAGCATCAACATGCAGGTGAAATTGTATGCCTCCCAGACGAAACGCCCAGTCGCACCTAACAATTCTACAATGACATAAACACAATCCACCCAAAAATAAAATTCGCCATAGAAGCAGAAAGTGACAAAAAGATAAGTTTAGTTGACTTCGCAATACATGGACGCAACAAACATTAATTTTCGATATAAAGGAAACCCACCATCAGCACAACCACACATACAATCTCAAATCATCTGATAACACATAAACAAGCCAGTTTCCAATAAATGCAGCAGAGATTCAATAAATCTCCATTTAATGAAAACAGCTGCAAAAATTAACTACAGATAACCGACAAATGTCTGTTCTGAATGGATATGACACAAACATTATAGACAAACTGAATTATAAAATTAAAACAAAGCTGAAATAGACACGTCTCACACGAAAACAAATGGATCATCACCAACGTACAAACACAGGCACGCGGAACATCTACGCACAGTATTTGGAAATTTGTGGTAAGGCCTTATGGGACCATATTGCTGACGTCATCGGTCCCTAAGTTTACACCTACTTAATATAACTTAAACTAACTGACGCTAAGGACGACACACACACCCATGCCCGAGGGAGGACTCGAACCTCCGACGGCGGGAGCCGCGCGGACCGTGACAAGACGCTCTAGACCGCGCGGCATATACACACAAATACAGCCACAAAAACCAGAGAACATAAATGCATATAAACAAAACACAAATGAGGTGCGAGAACGCTCATCATATCGCAGAAAGTATGAAACTATCACTTAGGCGTCTTGGCAGTTTCGTATTTCATGCAGCAAATGCGCTGCTTTCGTGTCGTGTGACTTCCAGAAGTATCCGAAACAACAAGCAAATGGTACACTCCCACTTAAACAACAAAACAGTTCACAGACTATGCAATGTACACACAAGTACGAACAACTTAAATTGCAAGGAACACATACAAAATGTTGTTGGGATGGCTAACCAAAGACTGCATTTTATTGGCAGGACGCTTAGAAAATGTAATAGATCTACTAACGAGACTGCCTACACTACGCTTGTCCGTCCTCTTTTAGAATACTGCTGCGCGGTGTGGGATCCTTACCAAATAGGACTGACGGAATGCATCGAAAAAGTTCAAAGAAGGGCAGCACGTTTTGTATTATCGCGAAACATGGGAGAGAGTGTCACTGAAATGATACAGGATTTGGGCTGGACATCATTAAAAGAAAGGCGTTTTTCGTTACGACAAAATCTTCTTAGGAAATTCCAATCACCAACTTTCTCCTCCGAATGCGAAAATATTTTGTTGACACCGACCTACATAGGGAGAAACGATCACCACGATAAAATAAGGGAAATCAGAGCTCGTTCGGAAAGATATAGGTGTTCGTTCTTTCCGCGCGCTATACGAGATTGGAATAATAGAGAATTGTGAAGGTGGTTCGATGAACCCTCTGCCAGGCACTTAAATGTGATTTGCAGAGTATCCATGTAGATGTAGACTGAAAATAGCCTATAAAACAGGTAACTCACTACAGAAAAAACTAAGGACACCCAATAACAGCATAGTCAAACACAATACCTCTTCTATTTATCAGGTGACATGTCAAGACTGCAGTTCAATTTGTATTGATCAGACTAGCAGAACTTTCAGTATTAGGTACACAGACCACAGAAGAGCACTAAAGACTAAAAGCTGTCATTCTGTATTCCCAGAAAGCCAGACCATACAGGGTGTAATGAGTATAAGTCTAAATATTTTTATTGGTGACTGAGGGCAATGTACTGAACAACATTAAATCAGTATTTACATCATCTGCAGACTAACAACTACAGCTATTAGGAGTAGTATGTTTTTAGGATGGTTAGTACTCCCAGTACTCTGGGCATCACGTGAGGTGCGGATGTGTGAACACCCACGTGTTCACACTTAATGGCTACTCTAGAACCGTTCGCCACAGCGACCGGCGCACTACTTGATGGTGGAACTTCTACCATCGTATTTAATACGGACAGACGACAGCCAGCGGTAGATCTAAACATATGTTCACCGGAATTAGCTACCATAGTTTAGTGGTCAGTTCAGAGCGATGCACTGGGCTTTAATCACCTGCCAATAGAAATTAAACTAGGAACAACTCCTATAATAGACAATGAAGTAGAGCTGGAAAATGGAGAATAAAAGAAGCACAGTGGGAAGAATACGAGGCATGGACCCAGTCCCTGATTTCTAAGCAAAGTACACATCACAACATAGAGGATGGTTTCAAAATATTTATCAAACTCATAAACAAAACATCTGCTGAAACAATCCCATTGAAGAAAATATGGAAGACAATGGAAACTCAAAACAATTTGGTGAGAAGCAGAATGTTCAATAGCAATTGCAGCAAGAAAAAACGCTTTGAGAGAATATCGAACAAATCAGTCAGTCGATAAGTACTTACAACATAAGAAAACAGATTCCGAAGTCAAGAGTGTTTTAAAGGGAAAGAAGAGAGAGAGCCGGTCAGAATTTTGTAATAAATTAAAGATACTAACGTCATAGATATATTGATATGTATTAAGGCTCTTCAACACAGAGATCAAGCAACTGCGAACGTAAAAAATGGATGAATCACTCGCAGACAAATTCCTAGACAAAATAGCACACCCATCAGTACTGCCAGAACCTTTGAGTGTCCCAGAAGAAATATCACATCATTTTCTTTGTTCACCATTTACAAAGGAAGCGAACGGCCTTCCCACCATATCGCCGAAGTTAACCATTGTCGGGCTTGGATAGCACTTGTACGGGTCACCTTGTGGGTCTGCCGAGTGCTGTAGGGAAGTGGGGTGCACTCGCCCCTTGTGAGGCTAATTGGGGAGCCACTTGACGGAGAAGCAGTGGTATCGGTCACGAAAACAGACAACGGCTGAGAGAGCGGTGTGCTGACCCCATGCCCCTCTGTATCCACATCCGGTGACCCCTAAGGGCTATGAGTGGCATGGCGACCGGTCGATACTGTTCGGCCTTCAAGGCCTGTTTGGACGATACTTGTGTTTTTGTTTTCATTTACAAAGGAAGAACTATCGACCGCCTTAACCCACTCAAAGAATGCAGCACCACAAGTGGATAATATTTGCAATGCTGTAAAATTTATCTGAATCTGCAAAAGGGAGGCTGCTGGAAATTTACAATAAATTCCTAAAGACTAGACTACTCAGATCGTTATACCACTTTAGAAATCAGGAAGGGACCAGCATCTGTCGACTGCTATACACCCATAGCACTATCATCGTGCACTGCAAATCTCTGGAACAAATGATTAAAAATTGTCTTGAACGGTGGCATCGCTGTACATTAGATAATTTGATACAACTCACTTTCGACATATAAAGAGCATTTTACAAAAGACAGTATGCTACATCCATGTTTGTGGATATTGTAGGGGCATACGATAATGTTATTTTGCCCTTATTATGGGAAAAAAATGTTAGCGATGTGACTGCCCTACAACTCCGTTTATGGGATAAGCAAATTTTTCGCCAGAACTATGCTCTTGCGTTATCTTACGTTAAAAAGTAAAACTGTAAGCCCAAGATAGCCCACTCGTCGCCTTCCACAGGGATCGATATTGAGCTCTGTTCTCTTTAATGGTTATACGGCAGACTTGGGAACCAAACTACCAAGAGCTTCACAAATACTCCAGTATGCTTTGATATATGTTATATACTTCTGACATCAGCCTTGAAGCAACGAGGAGAGAAACAGCCGAGTTAGAAACCTGCTTTATAAATTGCAGCCCTTAAGAAGACTACTGTTAAGTTTGATAGGCGAAAGATTCCACAAGGCCTAACACATAGGAGACTAAATAATCAAATTTTCCCTGTGAAGAGTCAAACTAAATTTCTAAGAATGATAATGGATTCACGTGTCTCATGGGCGGGGCATACTGCATTTGCCATAGACAAGATCCAGCCTTGTCTAAACGTGCTGCGCTTGGTCCAAGGAGTCTCATAAGATCGAAAATCGACTATGGAAGCATGTTCTTCTACAGAGGCTCCAGGAAATCAATTTGGAAACTAGAAAAACTCCTGTTTAGCTGCATCATAACTTGCCTAGGAGCTATGCGCTCCACGCCAACAAAAGCATTGTTGGCTGAAACTGCAGAAATGCCCAATGTCCTATAATGGAAATTAATGATGGCTATATTCCTTCTAAAAAGACTTGCTGTAATCGGCCACCCACTGATACAGAAACTCGGCAGATGGTTTCGCGAAGACATGAATAGACAGAGAATAGACCCTGCCCTAAACTCAGAACTCTGTACAAGCTTCGTAAACCTAAAGCACTTTTTACCTTATATCCGAAGAACGTCAGCATATCCCAATTCAGAATACAAATATAAAGAAATAACATCAGTAACTGATGTCTTCTACTTCCCAATAACAACAAATGATGCAGGACAATTAGTAAAAACCTGTACTGCTCATAATTTACCGGAATATCTCCAGATTTATATTGACGACTCCAGAACCCCAGATAATGGTAGAGTACTTTGTGCTTTCTTATGCCCAAGTACAAGTTACAAGGAATTGATATCGCTTTCCAGTGAAACTTCTAGCTTTCGGCAGAAGCTACAGCTATACTCGCAGCTTTAAATTATTCACAGACCGTCACAGCGAGAAACATTTTCATTATTTTTCAGGGAGTGCAGAAGCTTGCTCCAAGACTTGCGGAGACTTGCCATTCTCAAGAAATCTAATCCACTGGTAATGGACATCACGAGAGCTACCAAAGAAAACGAATATATCGGGACGAAGACAAAATTTGTGTGGATCAAAGTACACGACAACATTAAATATAATGAAATGGTTGATGACTTATCGAAAACAGCTGCTTATCACGGTACTTTTATAAATATCTTATAACTATCATCAGACATGCAAACTACTTTATGTAGAAGAACAAGCGGACCATGGAATGACGATTATCAAGCCTCATTGAGCATTAAAGGAAAATATTATGGTCAAATATTGCCGAACATTCCTTCAATGGCCAGGTTCTACGCAATTAATGCGAACAAAATATTTATAAACTCCATAATCCGAATGAGATTTAATCATGGAACTTTGCCTACCCATCTTCACCGATTACATTTCTGAGTATTTCTTAGTATACATGTGATGGAATAAGAGGAGGGAAATTTAGTCACATCCTTTTCGAATGTAAACCATACGAAAACCAGCAAATCGAATTTATTGAGCAGTTAATCAGATTGCACCAACCATTACCAACTTTCATACCAACTCTCCTTCATCAAAATAATATACTAATCCTAAAATGAATTATGAAATTTTTAGACCTTTACTTCGTAAAACCTCAAAACACTGAAACGTGACTGTGTGGCCTTCACGCCAAAAATCAAACTAAAAAATGAAAAAAACTCTGCTGCGAAAGCGATATGGATAGTTGCAGTCGAACGATGACGTAAAATATGTGTGCAATGTCATGGCATATGCCAGGTTTATTTTGTCTAATCCTGCTAGACAGAAACACATGAAAATTTATGAACATGTTCTTATTTCATGGTCGCGGTATAAACTAAATTTAACGTGGATTTATGAAATGAAATGTTAGACTGGGAGCTTCACTGTCTACTATAAACAACAGTAACAATGCTTACATGAGTGGACTGTAATTGTCGCAGCTGGTACCGAACTGCGTTTCATCTAACTGAGTTGCACGAAGTAATGTACTTTAAATTTATTACCTTGTCTATAACTTAATGACTTGCGGGACGCGTTAAAACATTAACTATCGCCGTGGAAATTTGCAAACTGATTGTGACGTGTGACACTGTTTTCTCCTGAATTCTGATCATGATTGTTAAAAGCGTACGGACTGAAATATCGCGATCAGCGGGCCGAAGTGAATTAGGCACTGTTTTAAAACTGTGTATGGGATGTTAGAAACAGAAACGTGTGTGTATGGAACGTTGTAGTCGCGCGCATTCGAAACTGAATACACAACAACGACTACGTCTGTCCAGACTGCGACCAAAGAAACGTGGAGAATCACATGCTAAGCAAGAGGGTGTATTCAAGGCAAATTTCGTGACTAATGGAGTCTTAATAATTACGCCGCCAGTACCAATGAAGTGCCGCTGACTTCACGACGCAACGTCTACAAAGAGATAAGCAGCTATGCCAAACGCCCTCCCCCTGTAAAGACTGAGAGAATTTTGTGTAGTTTAAAAAATATAATTTCTTTTTCTCTTGCGACAAACTTCTCTTCACATTTTCTTCCTTTATAAATAAACGTAATTTGAGTGAAGTATGTTACAGTCTGACACTGTTGACCTCCCATAAACTGTAGTTATGGCTATTTCCTATCTCCGTCTTGTTCCTTCACTTTACTGTAGGTGTTATTGCACATGCTTTTACGTATTCCTTTGGAAGGGTGTGTTTTAATTCTACATCTACATCTACACCATACTCCGCAAGCCACCTGGCGGTGTGCGGTGGAGGGTACCCTGAGTACCTCTGTCGGTTCTCCCTTCTATTCCAGTCTCGTATTGTTCGTGGAAAGAAAGAATGTCGGTATGCCTCTGTGTGGGCTCTAATCTGACTTTATCCTCATGGTCTCTTCGCAAGATATTCATAGGAAGGAGCAATATACTGCTTGACTCCTCGGTGAAGGTATGTTCTAGAAACTTCAACAAAAACCCGTACCGAGCTACTGAGCGTCTCTCTCGCAGAGTCTTCCATTGGAGTTTATCTATCATCTCCGTAACGCTTTCACGATTACTAAATGGTCCTGTAAAGAAGCGCGCTGCTCTCCGTTGGATCTTCTCTATCTCTTCTATCAACTCTATCTGGTACGGATCCCACACCGGTGAGCAGTATTCAAGCAGTGGGCGAACAAGCGTACTGCAACCTGCTTCCTTTGTTTTCGGACTGCATTTCCTTGGGATTCTTCCAATGAATCTCAGTCTGGCATCTGCTTTACCGACGATTAATTTTAAATGGTAATTCTATTTTAAATCACTGTTAATGCCTACTCCCAGATAATTTATGTAATTAACTGCTTCCAGTTGCTGGCCTGCTATATTGTAGCTAAATGATAACGGATCTTTCTTTCTATGTATTCGAAGCACATTACACTTGTCTACAATGAGATTCAATTGCCATTCCGTGCACCATGCGTCAATTCGTTGCAGATCCTCCTGCATTTCAGTACAATTCTCCATTGTTACAACCTCTCGATATACTACAGCATCACCCGCAAAATGCCTCGGTGAACTTCCGATGTTATCCACAACGTCATTTATATATATTGTGAATAACAACAGTCCTACGACACTCCCCTACGGCACACGTGAAATCACTCTTACTTCGGAAGACTTCTCCCCATTGAGAATGACATGCTGCGTTCTGTTATCTAGGAAATCTTCAATCCAGTCACACAACTGGTCTGATAGACCATATGCTCTTACTTTGTTCATTAAACGACTGTGGGGAACTGTATCACACACCTTGCGGAAGTCAAGAAACACGGCATCCACCTGGGAACCCGTGCCTATGGCCTATATGCACGCTGCCCATGGGGTGCTTTCGGCGCGTTGTCTTCGAGCGTGTCTTGGTCTTTTCTTGTCATAGGCGCGCTTAGTTCAGCACCTGATATACGATGTTTCCTAGTACCGTTCGGTGTGCTGGCGATGGCGTACGCCAGCACAAAGACACGAACAGATTATTTCAATAAAGATAGTGATAGGTTTCATACTGGCCGATAATATTCAAGTGTGTAGTGTTCTTATTGAGCGCATTTACGTGTTTGTTGCGGTATGTGTCATCCCGCGTAAGTTGTGGAGTCCGCCATTACATTCTGAGCGCCGACCAATCACAGTCAGGCCGCTCGTCTCGTATTGGTGCAAGGCACACTATAGGTGGGAACTTTGAATCTAACACCGGTCAACTATGTTTACATTCAATAAGAAGCCATACTATAGCATTTCCATTACCAAGTGCGAGTTTCTTTGGCTTTACAGTTACAACTAAACAAAATTATAGCCATTTCCTTAATACCATAATTTACGAATTTATTTACGGGATTTTTTTGTGTTTTATGTTCTTTTACTGGATTTTTTTTACCAAACTCTCACGTGGTTTCTGTAACTTTGGAAGTGAATCGGGATCTTTTGAGTTTAAATATTAGAATTACATGGTCAAAATTAGGCAAAATGGATCTGTGAGATCAATTTTCTTCACCTATGGCTCAGTTCGTGACAGAACTAGGTAATACAGTAGGTTATGGGTTAATTTCGTTACACTAGTGACCCATCGGCACAAGTCTGTCGCTATCCTTTGGAGCATTAAGTTTTCATTGAGGTTAAAGTTATTACAAAAGCAGATTGAAGTCTCTCAGATGGAAATGGGCATTAGCAGCAGCAACGTGGCATTTATTGGTCTGCACTAAATTTATTATTACAATAGCAAGAATAAAAGTAGTCACGTTACGTCAAGAGCCGTGATTACGCCATACTGTGTTTCATCATCACCAAGGTCATCTCCATATACCTTCAGCAAAGTAATGTTTTACTTCTGTATTTTCAGGCATGAACCAATGTTCGCTGAAGTTTCTGCAATATTATAATTGAAGTACAGTAAAGTATTATATACTTCACTTTGTTCTGAGCTGCAACCTTTTTAGGCTTCTTTTCCTGTTTCACGAATAGACCGAGCATTGAATCAAAGTGAAAGTATTGGCATCATAAAAAATTGTTTTTAGAAGTGTTAAAGTAATAGGGCTCATTTTATTGATTTGCAAATAGACTTTAATTCAGTGTGCTAAAGTTCAGATATGAACACACGAGCTAACTATCAGTTCATTTCATAACAGAAGCACCGTTACTTAAAGTACAGTAAAAAAAAGAAGCAATATTAAAGAGTCGAAACAGTGAATACAAGGTAGGTTTACTGGTCGTAGCATATTAAAGGCCTACAACTAATACATGTGTAACAGGTTTACAATCAGTGCAGTATGTTTATTTATGTTGACGTATATATGCTGCCGTTTTTTATTCTTGAATGTGTTGGTTAGAGAGAAAGTTACAAGACAAAACAGTTTAAGAGTTCCACTTCGCTACAGTCTTTGTTTCAGTAAATTACCAGTGAAACTTTCTGTATTTATTCTTGTGGTTTATATGTACCGAAAGGCTTGAACTGAAATACCAAATCTAGGTAATAACAGATTCAGGACTCCCATGTACAAACATTCGACTAAGAAAGGCAAAATTTAGAAATATGTAATGAGAAGAACTTGTTTTCATTGCAACTGAAGTAATTTCTCCATAATTAATCCAGAAGTAGTGATTATCTTGAGTAATTATTCAGGATCTCCGTATTCTTCAGAATAGTACTGCCTAGAATACTGCAAACTTACTACCATTCCTTACTAAACTGGTTAGCGCACTTCAGTGCACAATAGTTTCTTGCATTAATATTCTTGGCCAGTATGAAAACTATGACTGTCTCTATTGAAAGAATCTGCTCGTGTGTGTGTACTGGCGTACGCCATCGCCAGCACACCGAACGGTACATCGTATATCAGGTGCTGACCTAAGCGCGCCTATGACAAGAAAAGACCAAGACACGCCCCCAGACTACGCGCTGATAAGTCCTCATGGGCAGCGTGCATATAAGCCGCCGCCGACGACGACCGAGCTGTCTCAATTTCTCAACCACTCAGTCCGCCTGCTTAGCTGAGTGGTAACGTGCTCGTTCCCGATACGAGCTGGCTCGGGTTCGATTCCCGGCCGAGTTGGAGATTTTCTCCCTTCCCCTCGGGGACTGGGTGTTGTGCTATCATCATTTCATCCTCATCACCGGCGCGCAAGTCGCCCAATGTGGCGTCGACAGAAATAAGACTTGCACTTGGCGGCCGAACTTCCCCGGATGGGGCCTCCCAGCCAACGATGCCATACGCTCATTTCATTCTTTCAACCACTCAGTCTCTCAATCTCAGTACCCCAGTACGTCGCATCGGGACTCAGTTCGCCTTGCACCTCAATACATCGCACTGTGCTCTAGTCTTCCACAATGTTAGTCGTCGGATCACGCCTTAGCTGCGAGGGAACGAATGGCACTGCATATAGCTGTGATATGGACAGGGACAAGATTCAAGAATTAGTACATGTTATTTGATTGCTGTTGACGACAGAACTTCAGATTGGACATGTTTGATGTTAAGTATTCAATTGGTTCCTGTAATAAAGTGTATTGTAACCTCGTGTGCGCTTTGTGTTGTAGTGAGATGAAACCGGCCACCTACCAATCGTACCACCCTCTCCTCATCCAGCCAGGAACCACAAAACATCACAAGAGGGCGCAGTCACAACCGTGTTCATATCTGATTACAAGAGTTTTCTTAATGAAATTTGGAAGAGTTTAGCGCTTGTTTTACACCAGGAAGATGTTACTATAAATTTTCTTGAAATTACATTTTTCCATCCTATGCCAGCGACAGCATTCGGTTTTAAAAACGACATACTTACACTTTTTGCTACAGACCGTTGCCTGAATCCCAGCTATAATTACTCCTTATCCTTTCAGTGTGTAGCTTATACGGAATGCGAAATAAAGTCTGGCTATTTTTCCGTTAGCCACTCAGGGTCATCTGACATCCTGTCGAAGGGGAAGCATTTAGGGTGGATTTGATAATATTAAAGCGTTAGTATTATTTCAATAATATTATAAGCTCTGCAACGACCTGTTCGTCAATATAACCTAGATATAAAATTTTCTTCTCCTTCTTCTGAATTTTTCGTGAAATAGTGAAGCCTTGGGAAGTACCTTGTAGGTATGCCTTCCCCCTCCTTCCTTATCCTCTTTATTGTGTGAGTAGTAAGAGCTAGCAGTTCCTGCAGCCCTCTGACGCGCAGTATTCAACGAGATTTTTTACTTCCTCTAATGCTTCTTCCGATGGACATTTAATAGCTCTGTATAAAATGACGTGTGCCTGATTATGAGGACTGCTCCCTGGAGTTACAGTGGGTGAATACTGTACTGTCGATCTGTTAGTAAAGAGATAGCTAAGGATTTACCGAGGCTGTGGCGCCATAGGTCCCCACCATGCTCGCGGGTGCGGAGAGACGCAAAAACTGACCAGAAAAACTATAGAAAAAAATAATTGCCTAAGAATAAACCAGTATCGGTACCTGAGTTCTCCTACCCTCCCTCACGCCACTATCTTAGCTGTTCTGCCTAAGAGAAGAAACCTTTCCCTCGGCCAGAGACTCTCAACACGAGCTGTTATCAGCGTCATTTCTAGAGCTTCATGTCGACCAAGAAGCATCACAAAGCAACGACTATTACCAAATAGATGTGTATTGGTAGAGTCCACACAGGATACAGTGGCTGATGCGCTGTGGCCAACTTCCGTCCAAACCGCTGGGTGAGTTCATTCGTTTGTTCAGAAGCGGATGCCGACACTGCCTTGTAACCTTTCGGCAGGTCGGGGATGACAGAATCGAGGCGCACGCCCTGCAGTCTTTTTCAAACTATTTTACGGAAACTATTTGATAAAAAATCTTCATTTCTGCTTTTCTTGTAGCTTCATATGTCAGGTTCATTCTGATGTGACCGTCGTTTCGATAATGGTCATAATTATTGTGATACTTACATGGAAGTAAGACAATGCGAGAAATTCGAAAAAATTTGCAATAAAAAAATAGTGGTTTGCTACAATTTTGCGTTTGGTGCATACTACACGATATGTTGCTTCGTATGAAATTTAGCTAACATATTGAATTTTTCTTTAGACTTGGATGGAGGTCTCTATCTGTCACCAGTCTCGAGAAAACTGATCTGATGTATCGCTGTCATTTGCGATCGCGCCGCGCCAGCGATGAAGCCAGAGTGAAATATCCGCAACATTGCTCACATTTCATAAATGGTTTGAGATATCGAAATGAGATTTTGGCAAATGATAACAAAAAATGGTTCAAATGGCTCTGAGCACTATGCGACTTAACTTCTGAGGTCATCAGTCCCCTAGATCTTAGACCTACTTAAACCTAACTACCCTAAGGACATCACACACATCCACTCCCGAGGCAGGATTCGAACCTGCGACCGTAGCGGTCTCGCGGTTCCAGACTGTAGAGCCTAGAACCGCTCGGCCATTCCGGCCGGCAAATGATAACACACAAAGAAGAGAGTATTTTGGCGTACGGTTATTTTGCAAAACTTCATTATCTACCGCTTTATTCCACTATCTACAGATGTTTTAGATGAAATAATGTAATTTTTAAGGGCCATCGGTAGCTTGTGAAACCAGAAATGCTATGAATTTGGAACAACATAAGTGAAGACATAACATGTTTCTTTTTTTTTGTGCCGAAGATGTGCTTTTTTATAAGATACTGACCTTACTTTCCCCTGTTCCTCACTTATTAAAGTTAATAAACTACTGTTTCAGAATTCCTTCGCAACTGCGTCTGCACAACACGTTATTGAGGCGACCCTATGTGAATTCCACTGTGTTTTGGCAAAAGAAGCAAACTTTAACACTATAACAAGATAACTGTGTAGATTTTACTCAAAATTCGCCAATCTTGACGCTTCTCCGAAAGTTACAAATGGTTAACAAGCCAGACGAAAATAATTCGCTGCATTTTCGTCAGAATTCTTTTTAGATACCAACCAAAGCAGAGGCGACATATCTTTTTGAACGGTCACCAAGCAAGTGAGGGTGCGGAGGGGCCTGCTTAATATTTACAAAAGTTGTGAGCGTAGGCTTAATTTTAGAAGGGCATTTCCCATCCAGCACTCAGCATTTCCCCTCCAGCGCTCAGCATTTCCCCTACAGCGTCTGCGCGCAGCTCCCAACCACTACCACTATGCGTGCACTGCCACCTGCGCATCTACCGGCCTCGGTATTCTCCATGGACTACGCAGCTTGAGACAGCTGCCGACTACACAGTTTGCTCATTTCCAACAATGGAGATCTTACTGCTACATTGCTACGGTATTGTAAAATCGCAAATATCGGCGAACGGGTCCTATAGCATGTATACTATCTAACCAAAAGCTTACTATTTTTACTGACTTCTGCCGACTGAGGACTGGAGCGAGACTGGTTCAGTTAAGTGCTTCAAGGTATTCGATAGAATAATAAGTGAGGTGGAAAACAGGTCTCTTTTCATCTGACTTTAATTTGCTGCCAGGAAACACCTGAAATATAGGATCTGTACAGTGTCTAGAAAAATGTGCAGTAGATTTTGATATCAAGAATAGCCAATACACTGAAAGGAAAAAAATTGCAACACCGAGAAGGAGTTGTGTGGCATAAACTAAAGTTGGTAGGTGTTTTTCGACAGCTGAACGGTTATGTCTATTCAAATTTCATGCCAGTGGCATAAGAGTGGCGCTACTAGTGCCACTATGGGCACACAAATCAGGCTTGCTTTAAATACACGCTCTAATGGTCGTGAATGTTAGTTAATTTTGATACTGGACGTGGCGAGTTCACAGTAGTCAAAGACGCCATTATCAACACTTCACTGAGTTTAGATGAGGTGATTAATAGGGCTATGAGAAGCTGGATGTTACATCTGTGATATTGCAGAAAGACTTGGCAGGAATGTAGCCACTGTACACGATTGCTGACAGTGGTGGTCACGAGCATGTATGGTCACAAGAAGACTGGTCTCTGGACGATCACGTGACACTACCGAAAGGGAAGACAGTGTTCGGCGTATGGCTCTGGCACATGGTACTGCATCTGCAGCAGCAATTTTAGCAGCAGTTGGCATCACAGTGATACAACGGACTGTTACAAATTGGTTACTTGAAGGACAGTCCGAGTCAGATGTATTCCACTGATCCAAAACCACTATCGCTCGCGACTTCAACGGTGTCAAGCAAGAGCTCATTGGAGGCCAGGGTGGAGGTCTGTGGTGTTTTCTGATGAAAGCTGATTCTGCCTCGGTGCCAGTGATAGCCGTGTGTTGGTTAGGAGGCGGCCAGTTGAGGGCCTGCAACCAACTTGCATGCCTGCTAGACACACTGGACCTGCACGTGGAGTTACGGTCTTGGGTGCAATTATGTATGACAACAGGAGCACTCTCGTGTCTATCCACGCACACTGACTGCAAAAGTGTACATCGGTCTGGTCATTCTACCTGTTCTGCTGTCATTTATGAACAGCATTCCATGGGGTGTTTTCCAACAGAATAGCGCTCGCCCACATACCGGTGTTGTAACCCATCATGCTCTACCGGGCGTTGACATGTTGCGTTGGCCAGCTCAATCGCCAGATCTATCTCCAGTCGAGCACATATGGGACATCATCAGACAAAAAATCCATCATCATCAACAAACAGCATTAACCGTCCCTGTACTAACCCACCTGGTGCAACAGGCATCGAAATCCGTATAACAAACTGACGTCTGGCAGCTGTATGACACAATGCACGCACATTTGCATGCTTGCATGCAACATTCTGGTGGTTACGGTGGTTGTTGACATATCAGAGCATTACACTTGTAAGGGCTTATTTCACACTTACCTTAATCTGTGACCCTGCAATGTTAAAACACTTAAATATGTTACCTAGACAAATGTATTCCCAAAATTTCATTACTTTACAATAGTTATATTTGGGGGTTGCAATTTTCTTTTTTGTCAGTGTATACTGATACAGCAGAGCCAGTCAGCGAAATAGGTGCTTTCAAATTCTAAGTGAAAGAACTGATGAAGTCGACTGACACAGCTTCCCAATGGGATATTTTGAAGTTTTTTTTTCAAAATTCAGTTTAAAAGACACTCATCAAAAACCTCAAACAGCTTTTAGGATATTTATGACAGTGCCAGTGATTGCAGCGTCTTGTAAACGCTATTTCAGCAAATTAAAAATGATAAAAAGGTATTTAAGGTCAAGTATGGGTGAAAGCAGTTTGTTAAATTTAGCTTTCATGCCGATAGAGTTCTAAATGGCTACTAAACTTGACTTCAATGACATAATCAATGACTTTTCTTTGCACAAAGCAAGTAAATATAAAGTAAAATTGTAATAAAACACTGGAACCGCGAGACCGCTACGGTCGCAGGTTCGAATCCTGCCTCGGGCATGGATGTTTGTGATGTCATTAGGTTGGTTAGGTTTAACTAGTTCTAAGTTCTAGGGGACTAATGACCTCAGCGGTTGAGTCCCATAGTGCTCAGAGCCATTTGAATTTGTAATAAAACAGGTTTCCTGGAAAAGGGTGTATTCTCAACTCTTAATTACAGATCCTTTTCTTTTATCTCTAGTTTGAATTTATGAATTAATAGTAGTTTATGAGGAACAAATGAAATCTGTTGTACAGTAGCTGCCATGGGTTTTGCTTTACTTTCTTATTTCTTAGAAAGTTTATACAACTTGTAGATTTATTTACTACAATTCAATTTGTTGTATGAAATATTTTATAACAATACACTTCCTTGTATTTTTCAATAATACTTCATTTTTTCTTAAATCTAATTAGTGATCTAAGTCAAAACAACAGCAATTTTTAATTTATTTCACTGAAAAATGCATGTGAAGTGCTCCAACATGCAAGAAAAACGTCACATCTCTATCTCACAATTCATGCACTTCAGGGCAGTTGTGTTAGTATTGTCCTGGCCTACTTCATCACTTGCCACGGCACGAACAGGTGTGTATGGGTCATTCACAAAGAGCAGCACATTCTGACTTGTGACGCTTCAAATGGTTCAAATGGCTCTGAGCACTATGCGACTTAACTTCTGAGGTCATCAGTCGCCTAGAACTTAGAACTAATTAAACCTAACTAACCTAAGGACATCACACACATCCATGCCCGAGGCAGGATTCGAACCTGCGACCGTAGCGGTCACGCGGTTCAAGACTGAAGCGCCTTTAACCGCTTGGCCACACCGCCCGGAACTTGTGACGCTTTCAGATATAAAGTGAATGAAATGTAATATTTAGTAACACTAATTATTATAGTGTGTGTGTTTATACGATGTTTGTATCTTACATTACAATGTCCTTCAGACATGCATGCGTGTCTGAAGGAATGCACACTGTTTTGACGAATACAGATGTTGTAAATATTACGAAATTTCGTGCGTTGCATTGTAGAAGAAAAAAGTGGAGGTTTCTTCTAAAAAGAAAGTTCATACTGTATCCTTTTTCTCGGTGGAAAGTATTCCTGCTTCATATAAGCAGCCCATTTATGATTCCATGTTTTCGTAAATTGTGTTGCTTAAATTGTACCTAATTGATGTTCCTTATTAAATTGTATTAATTTTCCAAAGTTATAATTTTGCACCTTGTATTTTTGTAATAGATCAACTTAAAATAGTTCATTTTTTATTCTCACGTAAGTACTAATTCTGCCTGATGGAAGTTTGAATGCTGTGCTATATTGCAGTAAGCAAAGAAAATGTACAGGGTGACAGTTATTGAACTGTATGAAATAAAATCGTCATAACTTCTGAACGTTTGCGGCATGACGTCCAAACCGCACGGTTGGTCGCGGAGCTTGATGGGAATTAATATTTGGTTTAGCGATGAACCCCATTTTCATTTGGATGGATTCGTCAATAAGCAAAACTGGCAAATTTGGGGGATTGAGAATCCGCATTTCGCGATCGAGAAGTCTTTTCACTCTGAATGGGTGACTGTATGGTGTGCAATGTCCACCCAGGGAATAATCGGAGCGTCATTCCTTGATGTCACGGTGACTACTGAACGGTACGTGAACATTTCGGAAGATTTTTTCATCCCCGTTATCACATGTGACCCTGATTTCGACAAGATGCCCTCCATGGAAGACGTAGCTCGATCCCATCGAAGCTGGAGTATGTTTGATGTCCTGGCGAGCACTTCGGTGACCGCATTCTGGCTCTGGGGTACCCAGAGGCCACTGGTATAGGTGTCGATTGGCCGCCATATTCTCCGGATATGCGCATATGTGACACCTTTTTGTGGGGCTATGTTAAAGACAAGGTGTACAGCAATAACCCCAAAACCATTTCTGAGCTGAAAACAGCCATTCAGGAGGTCACCGACAGCATCGATGTTACGACACTTCAGCGGGTCATGCAGAATTTCGCTATTCGTCAGAGCCACACCATCGGCAAAGATGGCAGGCATATCAGACCTTCCATAACCTAAGTCCAAATACCTGTAGTGACGTTTACATGTTGAATAAAATGTGTGCACACTGTAGTTTGTAACTAATTTACACTTTTTTCATGTAGTTCAATAATTGTCACCATGTATATTATTTGGGGTGGAAAAGTGGCAAAGGTATTACTTGAGGGGTCGTAAAGAAACAATTTGTTTTTCCGAAAATCAAGAAAAGTGACAGATTCCAAAGAACTAATTAACAATTACATGATAGGACCTCACATTCGACAAGAGCAGAACTACATGTGTGGATTAGTGTTGCACAGGATATAATGGAATTTCCTGCCAGAAATACTTCCTTCAAATTTAAATGAATCTTACACTATTTCATTGAAAGTTTTATAGAGGTCTTTAAGTCTACTTTTCTGGATGATTTCATTTTTGAGTTCTCACTGTTTTTGCTGGGGGCATACGATATGCGTAAGAGAAAAAATTGCAGAAAGATAGCCGGCCGCTGTGACCGAGCGGTTCTAGGCGCTTCAGTCCGGAACCGCGCTACTGCTACAGTCGCAGGTTCTAATCCTGCCTGGGGCATGGATGTGTGTGATGTACTTAGGTTAGTTAGGTTTAAGTAGTTCTAAGTCTAGGGGACTGATGACCTCAGATGTCCCATAGTGCTTACACTCCATTCACCGGAACAAGAGACGTACTGCAAACACGGCAAGACGCGTGACCACAGCACTGCCGTCGAGGGGTGTACAAGGCAGGGGCGTCAGAAAAAATTAAAGTCGTGTATTTTATAATTTGGCACCTGAACATGATAAAGTGATCCGAGAACTACCTTCTGACACCTTTTTTTACAGTACATTAAAATTTATTGTCACTGAAAAAGAGAAATATTTAAGCTTTCAGGAAAAGTTGTTTTTTCGCGTTACTCTATATTTATCACGCTATATCTCCTAAACTGTGTGCCGCACAGCAAAATAATTTTATAATTGCTTCAGTACTATATGTTGATGACGTCTGCAAATTTTCTGCCCAATAGAGTCAGTAATAGTGAAGTAATATATTAAAATCTCACGTCTGATGTAGAACTTTTACCAAATCATCATCCGAAATATAGTAAGCAACAAACTTTTCCCTTTAAATTTTTTTGTGGGGGTGTAAGCGAGAAAAGTTTCAGAAAGGTTTGGATTTAAGTTTGTAGTTTGTTTGGATGCGATGGGTGCAACCGTTTGTCCTTTATGAGCGATGCATTGTGCGGTTCGCAGACGCGGCGCTCAGTCAGTGTGGCCGTCTTAGTTGCAGGTGTGAGCTCGTTAGTGGGTGTTGTACAGCGGCGATTTCAGGATATCTTAAGTTCATCTGTAAAGACGCTTGAAAGACTAGTTGTTGGCTACTAGAGTAAGTATATGTGTTTGTAGTCACGCTGAGCATTCACTGTTTATGTGCGCATCCAATAGCATCGCATTGTTTCTTATTTTATATATTCACTTATTTCATTAGAATCACATACGGCTGTCCTCATTATGTCATCCTCGGATTCAGCGAGCGAGGTCGACGTGTCAGTTCTGAGTCCACCAAAGAAGCGACCAAAGAAGAAATCATTAAGTTCTCCTGAGAAGCACATGGTGCTTAATATGTATAAAACGAAACTGTTACATTCAGAGCAGTCGATGAGTGACATTGTTTCGAAAACAGCTGCATCTACAGGTGTTGGACGTTCTTCAGTGCATCGTGTGATAAGTGAGTACAAGGCCACACACTCTTTGAAGTCTCCCAAGAAAGGAAAATTACGACAGAAACTTTCTGAAAGTGTTGATGACTTCGATAGAAATGCGATACGAAGGAAAGTACACGAATTTTTTTTCGTAACGGGTTGCCAACAATTGACAAAGTGCTTATAGTCGTGAACGAAGATGCAGATCTGGGCGATTTTCGGAGAACTACATTTTATAAGTAACTGAGAGAAATAAATTTCAAATATGTCCGGCGTGGGCGCGATAGCATGCTAATAGACAGGAAACACATCATTTTATGGAGGCGGCGTTATCTTCGAACCATTAAACGGTTGAGAGCTGAAGGCAGACCCATTTACTATTTGGACGAGACGTGGGTGAACGCAGGACATACTTGAAGTTACGTCTGGGTAGATGACACTATAAATTCCTCAAAACAAGCGTTTCTGAAGCAAGCACCCATCAGGTAAAGGGAAACGTCTGATTATCGCACACACTGGCAGCAAAGCAGGGTTCGCTGAAGGATGTTTGTGGACTTTCGAATCCAAGAAAAGTGGAGATTATCATGAGGAGATGTGCGCCGAAACCTTCGAGAAGTGGTTTCAAGATGTTCTTCCTCGGCTTCAGGAAAACGCAGTTATTGTTCTTGATAACGCGCCGTACCATTCTCGGAGAAAAGAAAAAGTTCCCAATGCGAATTCCAACAAGCACGAAATATCAGAGTGGCTAAAATCTAAAAACATCGATTTCGAAGACGGTATGTTGAAGAAAGAACTTTTAGATATAGTTAAAAATAACAGAACAGCGCACAACGAATACGCAATAGATGAAATGGCGAAGAATGCAGGGAAAACTGTTCTCAGAATTCCTCCGTACCACTGTGAATTAAACGCCATCGAGTTAGAGTGGGACAGAATCAAAGGCTATGTTGCAGCGAGAAATAAAACATACAAAATGCCGAAAGTTAAAGTACTGCTAGAAGAAGCAGTACGAACAGTGACTGCAGAGGATTGGAACAAGTGCGTCCTCCATCTCGTAGAAAAAGTGGAAACTCAAATGTGGAAATTAGACTGCATTATAGAGGAGAGAGATGAGCGGTTTGTTACAAACCTCAATGAAAAAAGTTCAAGTTCGGCAGAGTGAACCTTGTTTCGTCCTTTATCATTATTATTACTGGTATTGTTATTAAAATTAACAATTAATTGTGTTTGAATGGAGCGTTTTGTTAGCAACCTGAATGAAAATAAATCTGCTTCGACAGAATGAACTCAGTTTAACATTATTGTTAAATTTATTTCGTACATTGTTGCCCAGGTTTCTCACGGTCCGCTGTGACAGCTGGGCAGCCAGCCGAACGCCGCCAGCTGTAAAGCGTGCGCCAAGGATTTTCCACACCCCTACGTATCACGCGAAAACCGAATGCTTTCTCTGGAAACGAGCGTAGTCGCTCACGTGACACTGTTTATGTTTCGTCCCAGCTCTCGGTGAATAGACTTTAGAGCCATTTGAACCCCCCCCCCCCTTTTTTTTTTCTGAAATATAGTTTCACGTCGGGTGGCAAAGCTGTGGGAGAGGTGGGTTATAGATAGCAGAGTACTGGAAGTGGGCGGGTCGGCATGTCACAACCAACTGAAGCGGTCGCCTCTACGGAAGGTAGGGATGGACTCGCCCGGCGATCAGGGCGGAGAATGCGTTTCGGAGCATATTTATTTTTCACGAGCCCTACTTATGCCTGCAGCTACCCTGCAAACAGGCTCTGCACGTCCGCGGTCAGCCACTTTCTTGTCTGTCCCACTACTAGGCTCCCGGACACGCACACGGTGTCACCGCACCGACCGCCTCGGGGACTAAGGCAGACTCGGAATTGTCAACGACAGACGGTCACGAGCAACTTGAGAGAACTCTGGAGGCCGCTTCCCGCCAGTGAGGCAGGCCGGACTGTCAAAGACTGCCGCAGCTGTTGACAGTGAGACGGCGTGGTCTGCGATAGGGCGTCTGGAGGGGAGCGCGGAGGGAGGGGGTGGGGCCCGGCTGGCGTGAGGGGAGAAGGCGGCAGCCAGTCGCGGTCCGACAGCCGCCGAGTGCGCATTTGATCTTTGTCTCGACGGCGCCCGCAAGCGCAGCGGCGGCCGACGTTCTCGCCTTACCGCCACTTCATGGAAACCCAGCCTGCCGTCATGGGTGAGTAGCGGTCACTCTCCAGCCTCACCTGCCTTGTTGCTGGAAATAATGTGCGCGGTGGACAGCATTATTTATCGACTTACCAATTTCGTGGTAGCATACATACGTCCCGATCGACTGCAGCCAACGATTACTGCGCCGTCTTGTTACCGTGATTTGCTTATCTCAAGTTCTCCGAGTTTGTTTTAAACAGAAAGAAAAACTGGAGTTTGCCTTCGGTGTTTTAGAGGTAACAAGGCCAAAAAAGGCTAGAGAAGGCTGTGGACAAAGAAGTGGCTAGTGCAAAGAAAGAAATTCACCCGCCTTCTTTTGCTTAAGGAAATGGGGATCCGATGATTTTCGCAATTATTTAAGAATAGATTAAATAAGCATTTCGGAGTTGCTCCTTCATCTAATATTTAAAACAGATGTATAAAAAATGCAATTTTTAACTATTAGACCTTTAAATAAAATGATACTTTGCTCATCATAAAGGCATGGATAGAAGCTGGGCAAAAATCCGTAAAACAATAAAGCAAGTATATTTTGTAAATAAAATTCCATTGACTGCCTGTTTCGGTTTGTAGGCTATACTGCAGATCTAAAGACCGAAACACAGACAGATTGGATTTAGATTTAATTTCCGGTAAGTATCGGAAATATCTAAAAACCTAAGTACGGAAAATCGACAGACTTTAATTCATAAAGTATATCTTTCACTCTGTAACATACAAACCATTATGAATTGGTTTAAAAATTAAATAAATGCTTCAGTTCTTGAGTCTCTATTGCTATACTCTTTGCACGATATGTGCCACAAACATCTCAAGTCTTCACATGTCTTGAGATACTCTCAAAGATTCGTCAGTCTCGTGTAGAACGTCACTTAATCTCGCGCGCAGTGACGAAAGACGAAGTTTTGTTGGGCGGTTGGCCGACAGCGCTACACACACCAGTTTATTTGGCTGGAGGGTAATCGGCTGTAGTGTGGTCCTTCCCGCCTGACATCTCTACAAGGAACGTTCGTCGATTGGTCAAAACGCTTGCATCCGCCCAATTGGTTGGTCTGTAGATGCGTCTGTGGAGCCATTAAAGGAACATGGGATCCTTTGCCACAAACACTGTGCATTTCGCGTTTTCTAATCCGCGTATGCTGGAGGAATGGGGGGGGAGGGAGGGGGGGGGGGGGGAAGCGGAAGCGGAAGCAAAGCACAGCATAGCATAGCATAGCATTACGCGGTTTGTGCGTCTATTGAATTGTAAATAAGGATAAGTACGACCAGTCACTTGTGAAAAAATTATTTCGGTGAGCTAATTTTAGAGCCTGTCCTGGTTTATTTTCTGATAGCGTAAGCTGAAGTCTCATATTAGTATTTGTGTGACGCCTATTGGGTACTGGGAGTACACAATACAAACAGAAGTACGTGAATTCTGCATGCCTCATCTGAAGACGAACCTGAAACAGTTCGTAAACTAATCTCTGGACAGAAGCAAATATTTCATAAAGGACCGGTTGCAGTTATCTTTATTTGTACTGAATTACTACAGAGTCATGGAATTCCAAAATATCTACAAGGGGTGATTATTATCCTTATTCTCGCCAAACTGGCTTCTAGCACTCCATCATTATTTTTCAACATGGAAAATGTAACTGTTATGGTGGAAAACTTTTTTGAATGTATTTTTATTTTAAGCTACTAACGTCATAGTTTCAGAATACAGACGTTATGTAATTTAAAAAATTAAATTTGACTAATACGCGCCAATGTTTCAAATCGAAGTCGTGACATGTACGGCGTGTTTTTATAATATACATTATTGAGCATAGCCATAAAACTATTCAAAACAGTGCGTAACGACCTTAATTGAGTTTTTTTAAAATAACTCATGGCGAGGTACTGAAACTAGCTTAGGGACGATAAACAAGGTGATATAAACGCGTACTCTCAATTTTCATACTGATTAGCCAGTTTTCACTATCACGATGTGAGATTCAACGCAGAGTTCTGATTCAAGCTTTCGAAGACGGTGCGTCTTGTGTTGAGCAGAGTGCAATGAGACAAAGAATAAATTTACGTGGATGTATTGCAACAGCCTCTAGTACCACAGGTTAAGATGTGACATCGGCGTGTATTCTGCTATGGAATGTTGTGGTTTTTACCTGTGGATTACAACGAGTAAGTCATCTCGAGGTGGTTGCTACACAAGTATTTATTGCCGCATTCTTACAATACTAGGAAATAAAGATGTCCTAAATGAGCTCCACATGAAGTCGATGGCCCTTACTTTTTGTTCGTGTAGGCACTTAAGTGATCAGCTCGACTGGACTATTGGTGTCAGCTGCTGGAGATGTGACTGCCACTGAGGATGTGCCATGCAGCCCAGCCCGCTAGGCAGTCGCGTTATCTACACATTACAGTGATGACTGGGCATTCCCAACCGCTGGTTAGGAGCAGTAGGACGGTAGAAACTTATAAACTGCCCTGGCGGATCCGATTCTGTGTGTTTCCTTTTTCTTTCCACTGTGACTAGCCATGTCAAGAGCATGGGTTTACTACAATCTGTAATCTTATTTGATAATGTATACATTGCGTGTATACCGCAATGACTGTCATAGTTAGCCCAACCTTGTACCCTTCTTGAAACATCTAGCCTAGCGCTTCATTTTTGCGTCATTGAAAGGAGGTCGCAAGAGACAAGTAACAAAGAACGGAAGAACAGAATGTATAATCGTGAACCCCCCCCCCCCCCCCCAACACAAACATATATATGCGCGCGCGCTTCATTATTGGTAGACGTAACTTACTAAGTAATCGGTCTATACAACGCGGTTCTCTGGAGTTAAAATATGCATGGTTGTATGACTCTTTAGTAGTCACTCTGATAGCCTCGCTGGCGGAAACTGATTTCTTGTATCTTGTTCACTGCTTGTAAATTTTCGTTTACACGTGGCTGTAATAAGGTACCCACACTTGCTTTCTGGTACTTCTGGTCATTTTGAGGCCTCTTGGTGCCGGTGTCCGATAGTGGGCCGCTGCCACAGCTGTTTAGATAGTGATTCTGGTATCTTGGATAAACTTCATCCTACGTCAATGACAAGACGGGGGATACCAGGCAGTCTTCGCGCTTGCCTGTTTCTGAATTTTTGACGTGATTTATAATGGTCATTGAGGAAGTACAACCTTGTTTACTTCTGCAGCAGCACTGTTTCTGCGTGTGCATAAATATTGTTTAAATTTACCTTGGAACAATGACAACTATTAGATTTTAAACATCCTAATCTTACAATTATCATTATTTAAAGACGGAACGTACCTTGAAAACGGTGACAATATGAAAAAAATTGTAATTGTTGTTTTGATTGTTTGAAGGATGCCTTTGTGTGAATCAAAGAAACTGTCGGTCACAAAATTCTTATTTTTTGTTTCTGGGGGAAATAAATGGCGAGATTGATCTCCAAAGCTTTCAAGGAAAGGTCTGGAGTACGTGGAAGAAAGAAAATAGTGAATATAAGCATTATAAATACACGAGAAGTGGACAGTCCTTTATCTGGTGATAAATGTAAATTTTAGGCTAGGATACTAATACTTCTGTGAGTACAGAATCAAATGGAAGCTGTTGTAGGAGAGAACTGTTTTTCATCCTTTCTCCATATGATTATGGAGAACGCAATGAAACCGATGGCGGAAATGCTGTATTAAATATTAATGTACTTTCGGAAGATACAAGTTTGTGTTTAAAATGTAAGCGTGTCGAGAATGTGTTGCAGTCACTGCAAGTACAACAAAATTTTAAACTCAATTTCGGGTAACTTTTGTTTTTTCTCTCTTTTCTGAAACTATTTATCACATGACAATGAAAATCTTATGTGCAACTTTGTTAGTACATGTCCATCAAGTGATAGCTCTGTGACTGTTATAAAGTACTCCATGACATTTTAAAAATTTGCCCGTAAAAGGAATCACTAAAAAATTTCAAAATTACAATTTTATGTATCTCTTTAAGAATTTCAACTTGTTAGCAAATTGTGTAAATGTACGCATAAGAAATTTTAGTTGTATTCTTAATACTGCCAGAGAAAATGTACGTTGGAAGTGGTCAGTTGACTACGACGAAGATAGAAGGTACCTTCTCCCCTTAAATGATCGAGAAGGGAAGGAGTTACGGTGTTACCGGGCCAGTGACGACTTAAGAGAAGGGCGGGTCGCGCCGAAAAATATGCTTCTATGATACTGAACGTAGTGTCACACAAAATACAGTTCCAGATCAAAATAATATTCCCTCCATTTACACTACCGTGTGAAATTGTCGCAGTGTGCTCCTCAATGAACATATTAAGCTTCCTAAGATTGTTGTAAAAGGTAATTGGAATTTTGTCATAACTTACTCGGCTGCAGTTGTGCTGCAGAACCTGAATTGAGTGACCTGAATTTATATCTGAAAGCTTACTATTCCGGTAATTATGGGACTTGCTGATGTGTTTTGGAGCACGTATGTCTCCGGCGAAAACGCCAAGTATCTCATTCGGACGGCAACGTGCGTCGGTAAATTCACCTTTGCCCTAGTGACTACGACGAAGTGTAAATGCTGTATAAGCGTTTGTACAGAGCTGAGATACTGCTATCCTCGTTTCAACAACACACGGCTCTATAATGCTGTGCTACAACAGACGAAACTCTAAATGACGCAAAGTTGCAAAGTGCTTGGCATAGAACAGACTGTCACGCCTTTATCATCTTCCGTGATAGCGAGAGATGGATAAGTATAACGATAACATCGAATATCGATTAAAAGTGATACGTACCTGCCTGGATTACACAACTCCAATAAGTCACTAGCTATAATCACAGCTATAGCTCTCATTGCAGTTCACGAGCATTCTAGAGGTGGCGTGGTATAAAATATCCGGCCCTTGCTTTCTGAACTCATCGGGGTTAAAGTAATTGTTCTCCCTGGCACGAATAAAAGTATTTATTGGTTGGGCTAAACAGAAGCCGGCCGTTGTGGCCGAGCGGTTCTAGGCGCTCCAGTCCGGAACCGCGCTGCTGCTACGTCGCAGGTTCAAATCCTGCCTCGGGCATGGATGTGTGTGATCTCCTTAGGTTAGTTAGGTTTAAGTAGTTCTAATTCTAGGGGACTGATGACGTCAGACGTTAAGTCTCATAGTGCTTAGAGCCATTTGAACCATTTTCTGATGAATGGAAATCCTGCTGTTAGCCTTTCTGCTAACGCGATAGTACTGGGCGTTAGGGCTGCATGCTATTATCAGGCTGTTTTTTCTTTGAATTTTGTGTTTTGTGATAACATACCAATTGCGTCATTCTAATCAGGGCCAAAACATTTGTAAGTAGGCTGTTTAGGTTTTTATGTTGGTAACACCACGTAGCGCTCTATATGAAAATCACTGACTGTGCTGTGTGCAGTCTGTGGCTGGTTGGCATTGTTGGAATATTCGCTATTGTAGTGTTGGGCAGTTGGATGTGAACAGCGGGGGGGTGTTTCACATTTCTGATCCAAAGAACACAAATAGATCTTTGTAAATATATTCAGCTGTTCTCCTAGTGAGAGAGAGCTGTTCGTCTACGAGCCTAGCTTATAAACGCAAAAAACCTGCCATAGCAATACGATGCCGTTCAAAACAGGGAAGACGGATTTATACATCACAGCAGATTGTTCGTTAGTAATGCTAGCTGCTACAGTTGTTTCACGCCGATGTAATTTTATAATTTACGCCTCCGTTTGTAGCACGAAGGCATTAATATATTTATGAAATGCCTTCCGCCATACACTGATCTGTAGTTTCCGACTTATCTACAGGTAGTTCTACCCAAAAAATCAAAATATATGCAGTTTACACTTTTCAGAATGAAAGTTTGGCTCACTGGAATGTTGTTTAACGAATGTAGAACCACTTTGGTCTGTTAATTAGACCGTCGGGTAAACTACTTCACTACACCAAAATAGTATGTGCACTGGAACTATAGCACAACTGAATCTGAAACTTCCGGGAAGATTAAAAACTGTGTGCCACACCAGGACTCGAACCTTTGACATTCGCCTTCTGCGGGCGGGCAAGTGCTCTACCAATTCAGCTATCCAAGCACGGTTCAAGATCGGCCCTCGCTCATTTTCGCAACTACCTCATATCCTACGTTCCAAACTTCACAAAAGTTGACTCTTCAAGTTCCCGGCAGATATATTGTAAATAGTCTTCACGGGCTTGGCGCCGGATCACTTTGTGCAAATTCCACAATATTTCCTCGGAGCAACTTTCAGATATCTTAAGGTGGTTCAACCTTGCTGGTGGCTAGGTATCTAGGTATGATGCTTGTTCTTCACTGTTATTGATGCATTTTAACTTCCTACACGTGGGTTTAGTAACACTATCCACGGCTTTTAGGGCCGTTGTAAGTTTCAGCAAAAAAATTAAAAAAACTGGGTTTATAACAGCATTGTGATAAATAACGCTACGCTCAGTTAAAACTGGGCCGAAACACTAGTCAATATCGGAACATGACGACCTGGTCAGGTACCCGGAAATTTTTTTGGTAAAATAAACTACCAGCGAGCTGTGTAATGCGCTCTGGCGCGAAGCTAAGGCATTGCAGTCTCTAGGCAGGCGCAACACCGATTATAGAAGTACCTTGGGTAGACACATTTATCTCAGCTAGTTGAGAGCGGAGCACTTTATAGGCAGACAAGACACCAGTAGTAGTTATCTCTAACGGCTAGTTCTTGGAGTCGCCTGGCAACACTTATTCCCTAGGGTAGTTGTGCTTTCATATCAGTGTAAGACACGAAGAAAAAAAAAACTAGTCCTTGTCAACCTTCGCAGTATTCTGGTCTTGAGAGAACTTGCGCTGCATAGTGCACCGAACACAGTACTGCATAGAAGCAAAATGATGAAAATTTTCCCATATCGTCGGCTCTAATACAGTTGTTGGGTGAGTTTTTGAGGCGCGTTTCTTTTTCACTACGTAGTTTTGACTGTGTCCTGAGAGATCGAGTACTGGGAGAAAGCCTTATACGTGACTGGAGACATTCTGTAGGTAAGGTTCCACTGAACCATATCCTGAACAGTGCTGCGCTTCATGAACGCTCTTCACATAGGTTCAGTGGTTCTCAGAAAAAGTTGGAGATATTGGAAAGTGAACGCGGGTTCTTCCCCTCCTAAGGCAATGACGCAAATTCTCATTCTGAATTGTCCTAACAATGTTAAGCAGGCCGCATTCCAAAACAGCTTACTGATACTAGGGCACAAATTTCGGAATATCCATTTGGCTGATTAACGTATGCGATCGTGTTGCAGAATATCATCATACATTAAGCGTACATGGAATATATGCTTACAACAAAATATGCGAAGGATGTAGTCTGTAGAGAGCTATATAAAGCTGAGTGGATCGTGTAGATCTTGAGCTACAGAAGCAGATTGTAGTCAGTCTTGTAATGGAACTGTAAACAGGTAAAATTTTAGTGAGCACCAAAGAGAATGTACAGTGAAGGATTTTGAGTTTTGTGTTACATGAATGCAGAGAAAAATGGTTGGTAGTGACTAGAATGAAATGCAGTACATACCAACAGTTATTTGGCAGGACTATGTAGATGTAGCAAGAATGGATTCATCGTTTAGCGCTGGTGAACATTCTTCGTATTCCGCTATGTCGCCTATTTAACAGGTATAGTAGGCAACAGCGTGCACTGGGAGGATAGTGGAATGAAACTTTCACTCTGTAACGGAGTGTGTGCGCCTTTCATACAGAGTTAATACAAGAGGACTGGGAATCGAACCCGGTCCTTGGCTATCCGCGATCCTTACTCTTCTCTACTAATCTATCCAGATAACTCATAACACACTTTCATAACTCGGCTCCAAGCTAGCTGTTTGACAATTTACGATTCATTTTGAGAAACGCTGATTATTTATTTCGAATGGAAAAATATCGGTAACATCGTTTCGTAGTGTAAGGGTGTTTTTTTGTGTACTGTTTTCTACGAGGGCATGATGAAAAGTAACGCTTCCGAATTTTTATTTAATGACAGGCTTATTACTCTGTCGACATTTCCTCTTTGCTGGCGCGAGTTGCAACGCCCTGCCGCTAGAAGGCTCCGATTCGTAGCTCGTAAAATGGCGGTGTGTGACGTAATTATGGCGGTACGTGATGAACAGCGTGCTGCAATTGAGTTTCTAATCGCAGAAAACGTGTCTTCAGTTGAAACCCATAGAAGAGTGAAAGCTATGAACGGTGATTGTATCGACATCAGTAATGTGCGACGTTGGGTTGTTCATGCTCACCATTTTGACACCGAAAACAAGAGAGAATTAAGAGTTCCGCCACAGAGAATTACCTACGCCGAAAAGTTCGAGCTCGTAAAATAATCTGTTCGCAATAGATACGTCTGTCATATTTGCGTCTGAGTTGTCTGAGTTGTTTACAAGTGGGCTGTGCCAATAAAGTGGAGATAAAATTTTGAAATTTGATTCATATTTGCTTACATATGTATACGTAATCAAAGTTGGCAACGGTAGTGCATTTAGTAGTGCTATAAAGTAAGATATGGCACCCTTAAACACAGTTTCTCAGAAGCCGTTAGTCCTCAAAATCAAAACAGATTTCACAAACTGATCCCAAAATAATTTCAGATCCAGTGTAGAGTTTGCGACTTATGTCCTCATGTGATTGACCATCTATACCAGCCTGTTGCTAAGAGCAGTATGCTGCAGTGATTGTAACACGTGGAACAACGATGTTGGTTTGTTCCTGGTTCCTTTAGAATCCCTGTCGTCTTTGTGCATAATCTCCAGCTATCTTACCAATATACCTCAATGCTATGCATGTCTGGCGAAAATAATCACCTCAATTTCGTGCTTGTATGCCTTTGGTTTCGTTTGTTCCCAACACTTGCTCTCACTAATGCGGCGTGTAGCTAACATTTACACGCTAACGGCACACTAACTGAAATCTACGGACGTGGGTTATATAGACGTGGTGGTATCTACGATACGCCAAAGTATCGCCTTTTCTAGAAATATAGCCTGTGTTAAGATATTCTTTTGTGAGCTATACAAAAGCTAGCTCCGCCATTTGGAAGCGGTGATGTTCTGTGACTGTAGTTTTTGTCACAATAGCTAGTGTTGCTTTTATCTCTATGTAAGCGACTCATTGTGCAATACTGATGAAATTTGCCGCTATCGGGATGCTGACGTCAGTGGAACATCTGGAAGACTCATAAGATTGGTGTCAGATGAGAGAAATGCGGAACTCGTTGACAGTAGGGTCTTTGTTTAATAGCAGATGAAGACTTCTTGGAAAATAGGGTACAACAGTTAATTTGATGCTGTATCATGACTCGGCTATTGAGCGGCTATAACGTTGAACTTCAGACTCAAAGTCGATATCAGCGTGTTTCAAATGTCTGTTGGCGACGAGTAATTACTAGACACACACCGGCGGTTTGCGACCATGGCAATAATTTCTTGGACTTTAAAACTTAGTCGCAGCAAGTTCATTCATGATCTAGCTGTTCAGAAGATAACCATTTTCGAAAGAGAAAGGAATTTTAGTATATATTTTAAACTTTTTGGCAGTGTGTCTTGAACGGAGCAGCGCCTGTACAAGGGGGAGTAAAATGACGAGACAGACGGAAAAAAAATGTACGTAATAATACAGTTTCTCTCACTGTGAAACAAGACCGTCATTGTCTTCATGGAAAACTGTTAGTGGTTTCCTACGGAACCGTGGTAGCACACAGACGTGCGTCCCTTTGTCCGAATCAAATCTATGGCCACCAGTGTCTTTCTTCAGGGCTCCAAAAACATGCGAATCGTATGAGGAGAGTTCGGGCATTACGGAGGATATGGGCGGACCCACGTATTGGCAACACTGTTCAGACTACGCTGCAGAAGTTCAACTGGGAAGTCCCTTACATATCATACATACAGTTTCGAGCTCTCCCCGTGCGATTTCCATATTTTTTCGAGCCTTGAAGAAAGACATTTGTGGCCGTAGATGTGGACGCCTGGTTACAATCATGATTCCGTAGGTAGCTGCAACCATTTTTGCATGAAGGCATTGACCGTCTTATCCCACAGTGGAGTACATGTATTAGCAGTTCTAGCGATTACTTTTGAAATAATGGACAGCTGACTTTTTTTCCATGTCTCTTTTTCATTTGACTGCCCCTTACGTAACAGCGAATTCAGTTAGTTTTGGTAGATTGGGCATGCATCTAGTGACTACGTCGCTAACTTAATGAAAAAGTCATCAAACGTATTCAGCAGCAGACATAAACGTATCTACGTGACCAACGAATCAGCTACACTGGGTTCCTGAATTCTAAATGACATGCTAATGTTGACATTTTATGTACAGGCGAAAACAGCGTAAGCAGATTCCACGTATCACCGGTAACGCAAAAGATAACTGAAGTATTGCAGTTATACTGTGCTCTAGTTACCAGCTCATATTCCCCACACAACTCTTTAAAGTGTTCCTTGCTGCAATATCGACGGAAAAGAAATTAGTTAGGTGTATCTGAAGTATTTCAGTGAAGTGGAATGCGCATTGGTAATTTATATCCGAGATAATGTTTTCGGTTAATGCGGAAATAATGAAGTCAGTCATGGAATTGTGATAGGAAAGCGGCGTCGGTAAGTGGACAAAACGTATACCTTTCATAACGTGGAGACATTTCTGACGCTAAATGCGATGGAGACAGTGTAAACAGTTATTGGTTCTAGCCGGATGTTCATCCCAAAGTTGTCAACGCTCAGCTTTCCTCAATCCATGATGTCAAGTGTGTGCCAGAAAGGAAGACACTGTATACATTACGATCGGCTGTGGTCAATCAGGTGTCGACAAATGAGTTAGATCTGTGATTAAGATGAACCAAATATGTTGTCCTGGGCCGTGAGAGTTCATCAGACACAAGGTGACGTCGGGCGTGCACCAGGGAAGTGCGACGGAACCTACAGAATTTTGAGACTTTCAGTGCACGTGTGTGACGGAAAAGTGTCGTCTTTGAGTAACTGCAGGGAGGCTTCAGGATTACTTCGACGAAAATGCTATTTCGTGCAATCAATAAGAGTTCCTCATAGCTTGAAAGTGAGTTTCTTGTATACACTGGATGGAAAGACGAATAATACATAAGATCTTAAACCAAGAGCGAACAATAAGAATCAAAGACTGAAGTCCACGGATTAAAAGCAGCAATGCAATCTTTTTACCCTACCGTTCAACCTGCAGATCAAAGATGATATGAAGCAGATAAAAGAAAGGTTTAGGAGTGGCAGTAAAATTAAAGGTTAATACATGAATTATAAGATTCGCCAGTGAGGTAAACCATTGTTGACGTGTATCAAATCTTCTCTCATTGCAAGCGGTATGAGAAAATCAGTTTTTTTAAAGGAGCTGTAGAAACTTGATCGCTGTTTCCCACAATACTAGTTCTTGGATGTACAACGAAGTCGCCCATTTGACGCCATAGTCGTTTTTACACAGTAAGTAGACATAAAAATATAAAAGGAATGAGAGTCGTTGAAATGAATGAAAGAAACGGTACCTGATAAAACACTTTCGATTAAGTGTGTTTTTCAGTGCATTTCAATGTTCGTCTGACGCACAAGTTGTGATTGCTAACTTTCCAACGCCATGTTTTGATCAGGAATGCAGTTTGGGGGCTAAATCGAATATACTGGGCTGGGCAAAACGGGTTGGAGAAAGCTTGTAATGCCTCCTCCAAAGGGTTGTCTTGTTAAAAAGAGCAAATAAATCACCAATAGGAGAAAGGGCAAAGCAGTAATAGTGATCACCTCTCCATGCAAACTTGATTTGGAAATTGAAGAAAAAGTAAAGGAAAAAGAAGAGAAAACGAAAACTTTCCTATGGGGAAGAAACAAAAGGGTCAATCTGTAACTAAGGTGAAGTAGCGGAAAACGACAGTCGGAAAGACCAGCTCAATAAAAGAAAAATTGCAAGAGAATATTGTTAGACTTCATCAGGTGAAAAAAGACCCTGACGATGCATGCATATTTTGTAATGCGCTATATTCAGTCATTATCAAAGGAGGCATCGATCCAGTGTCAATCTCATGAACAATGTTGTTCCGGAGCTGTGGAAGAAGACAAATACTTCACATTTGATTTCTGTTCTCAGTAAAGTCTCTCTGCAGTTTTCTGTTACGTTCTGTTGTTGAGAACATCGCCTACATTACTGACATAGTTTGAATTTTTGTGTTTAAAACGAGTTTTGGTACTCAAAGATTTATCATATCCCTTGGTAGCATATTTGAAGATTTCTTTGTGTTTCCAAATTTTCTTGCAGAAGAGTAAACATTTTTTCTTGGTTTTTTAAGCTTTTTCGTTCATTTAAATAGGTATCCAGTTTTACGTAAGGGGTGGGGGAAAACTTTTCTTTTTACCTAACTGTTTTTTTATGCTGCAACGGTTTAAGCTGTAACCGAACTCATGTCATGTTGTTGACTATGTAACAGATTAGAATAACCTTAATTTGCAAATTTATTGACCACTGAATGTAATATGAGTTTAAAGTTAAGTTACCCTGTTTTACCCTTCTTTCCCCTACGCCAAAAACTAATAATAAATAAATAAAATAGTTATCGTCTCTGAAAGTAACTGATAATCGAAGGATTTGTTAACTGGAATGAACAGCGTAAGAGCAAAAACTTTTGATAGAGAGAACCACAGAAAGGCGAAAACATTGGAGTAGCAGAAAAGAGACAAGCGAAAAACTTGACAGCAATTTGGGAATCAGGAAGTAGGCTGCAACGGTAGCCTTTGTTACTGTCTTAAAAGCCCCCACCCGCAATAGCAATGGTCACGTTGACAAGTCATTACGTAGTTACAAGACTTATTGATTACCTCAAATAGCGAAAACATTATTCAGTCGCAACAGGTAGCCTGGGTTTCTTTTTTGCCAACATCGAAGGTCAATATTTTGTCTTCAGCACTGATGTCACGATATTTGAGAATTCACTATAGATTTTTAAACATTCGACATAGATTTTTTAAATATTGATGAGCATTGAACTTCGCTAATTCTAGTATTGGTAAATCAGTTCTTCAGTGTAGAATCCAATGAACGAGACGACTACGTTATTAAATTGATGGATTTTTCATGCCACAAACTGCTGGGATGCAAGAGTAAAGAACTATTTGTAACTGTTTAAACTTAAGTTTCAGAGCTGGACTAACTCTCCATCTGCCATTACGGCGACGTAGACGTTCCACAGAATTTCAACCTTCACTTCCCTACAAACGACATTCCGCACATCTTTCGTTCCTTCAATACTCTAGAAAGCTTAGGGGGTTAAAATAGCTCCGTAACCAGCGACAGTATGTATATACTTTTCTTATTGTCCGTACGGAATTGTATGAATGGAAAATAGTCATACGGTTACAATCTTTGTAATCTTGGTCATTTTAGTGCTTAACAAGTAAAGAGGGAGAAGAGGGTTTCATGTATTCTCACCGCGCAGTGGTAATAACATTGGATTTGTTTTTGACTCGAATAAATAAATAAATAAATAAATAATAATAATAATTATTATTATTATAAGTGCGCAATACTGCGACGCTTCCACATTTCGCGTGGCAGAAGGGTGCACACCGCCGCAACACGATCGCTCTTGGTCCATCGTTTATCGGAATGGTAGGCCGTGAGATACGAGCGCAGAGGCGTTGGGTTTCGCATCTGACGCGTCAGATGGTCGCCGTCCTTGGGTGCTATCGGTTACCGCGAGATAAGCATGTTCTGCCGACGAGAGACATTCCGACCCGAGCGCGAACGAACGCGGAATTCGCGAACGTATCAACAACCGAGACCTTGGGTATGGATTGTTTAAACAGCGTGTAGATAGCTCGAAGGACGGACGTCAAAAAGCAGTAAGTCAAATACTATCTTCCAATAACACTGCAGCCAAATACGCCCGGAGGGCCACGCGTGTAAGCATGCCGCTTCCGGAAGGTACACAGAGCCTGGATCGAATCCATCGGCGGATTAACGAGGAGGGCCGGTGTGCAGCCAGACTGGCTGGTTTTAACGCTGTTGCCCACATCAGACAACTTGAATACCGGGCTAGCACCCACATTCTGCCTCAGTTTAATTTGTGGTAAGGTACTATGGGACCAAACTGCTGAGGTCATCGGTCCCTAAGCTTAAACACTACTTAATATAACTGAAGCTACCTTACGCTAAGGACAACATACACACCCATATCCGAGGGAGGACTCGAGCCTCCGACGGGGTGTTCACTAGTGGCTGTATTAACCATTACGTGTACTGCACATGAAGTGTCATTATTGGAAGGACCTACTTGCATTACTGCATACTTTATGAACAGGAGGCAAGTGACCTACTACATATGAATAAGCTCAATTGGTGCATATATATTTTACACACAATTTGAATCTTCTCTTGCAAAAAGCTTACATAGCCACTGTACTAAATAACATGAGATAGTGAATGTGTTCTGAATGGACAAGGTGGCTAGACCGAGCGGCTACCCCGCGCGGCCCGCCTCAGTTACACGATTCGTAAACATTTATAACACATCCTTACACTTTCACATTGGCCAACGCTACCTGCAGACAGATGTACACAAATCCCGTACCGGGAGGAGGAGGAGGAGGGGGGGGGGTCCAACAGGTAGGGCGTCCGGCCAACCTCCCAACCTCTACCACAAATGTTGTCAAATCCAAGTTAAGAAGCCGATCCTGTGCAAATAGAGGATATGGCCAGGAAAACGAATAACTACAATGCTGTCAATTATTCAATAAAAAGATACAGTAAGCGCGAATCGAAGAAAACAAGAAATTGTTCTGAGATAGATACGAGAAAGTAGGTTTTGAAGTCTACTACACGTTACTAGAAATTCCCAAAAGGAAGATTGCATCATCGTGGCTTCTTTCTGCTTGTCAACAAACTAATCCGCAAAGTTTGAAGAGTGACGGTGGTGGAAGGTGTATTGAAAATGGGAAATGAACTGCGGTGGGCGGCATTATTTGTGCGTGGTTGAGCGTCGCTGGTCATCGGATCAAAGGAAGACAATCACATACCATCCCCCTCTTCACTTGTTAACCACTGTGCCGCTCAAATCAGTGTACAACGTCATGGACTCCTCTAGCTTTTCAAGGTGACTTCTGAAACAAATACTGGTATTTTGAAGTCTTGAAACGACCATAAATAACTTATCTTTAATTTTTGTGTTACAGCGCAAAAATTTCCGTATTCGTCGTGCGTAGCATTATACTTTGACGAGGTTTTTTGACAGCTTCCTACGATTTAACTATCCTGTAGATGGCTTGTAAACCCTATATCTGTCCTTCAGATTTGCAGTCGTACTAAGAAAAATTGTTCAAATGGCTCTGAGCACTATGGGACTTACCTTCTGAGGTCATCAGTCCCCTAGAACTTAGAACTACTTAAACCTAACTAAACTAAGGACATTACACACATCCATGCCTGAGGCAGGATTCTAACCTGCGACCGTAGCGGTCGCGCGGTTCCAGACTGTACCACGTAGAATCGTCGGCCACGCCGGCCGGCAGTCGTACTGAGATCACAGATTCAATATATGTATTGACTGTACTCTCATGTAGCTGTAATCATCCTAGTTGCCGAGGCCTGACACAGCTTCATACAGGAAATCCTGTTGTCCTTCGCTAATAATAAGTAAATAACGCAATGTGGTAACAACTCGCGCCGCGTTCTCCACACTAACAACTTTGACACAGAGTAAATTTAACTAATTGTATGTCAAGAAATAGAAAAATAAATCAGAGGTAAAGTTGAAATACAACGCATGTCAACAATAAGTTACTCAGCACTCACTCGAATCCAAAACGTGACATGTGGGTTTCATGGTCTAGTAATATGGAGTATTTTGCTAGGCTTGATCCTATTGGAAGTGACACACTGTTGCATTGCACCAATCTTTGAACTGACACCCTTTGCGAGCTAAAGGGGAAGCTACAGTTTAACGAGGATGTTGCCCACATGTGCAGCTTGGCATTTTTCACATTGACTTCCAGAGGTGGAAGAAGTGATAATCGACAGATAATTCTAGTACTCACTGTATATCGAAATCAAGGCATTTGTCTAAGATCTCAAACCAATAATCACCTTAATCTTTCCACTCTTTACACCTACACTGTAATCGTTACAGTGTTCTAATCAGCTCCGCGCCATAGTGCAGTTAACAGCCATCTGCAGCAATATTCTGCTTACACTCCAACGCCATAGCCCACCATGGTGAGCAACTGAACACGCGCTGCGCCGCAGGTCCAGTTGGTTCACCTCTCGCAGTCGGCGCGAGTTTCCTGTGTTGTGTACATTGCCTTCGCCTGCAGCTCACTGCTGTCCTTCGCGTCATCACTACGGTAAACATTCGGCTCCGAACGACGTGGCCCGCTTTCGTGGAAGTCAGTATCATGAATTATTAAGTGCCCTTCGTCCATTTTACAAATAACTGTGTGTACAGTGCGGCGACGTGTTCGGAGAAATCTAAAGCGGGCGTTCCAGTGGTCGCAGGGCAAGCAAACAGCGCCGTTTCTCACTTGTTGCTTGCAGATCCACAGTCTCCTGTCACGTGTAGGCGAACAATCTTCAAAAATGTGAGTACTGAAAGTCACACGCTATTGATTCACTGGCAAGGCTCCTGGCGTTAGTGTTCTACAATAAATGGAAAATTCGGACGTGAATTCGTTTTGTGGCGACATATTAAAAATATTTACAGGTTGTGATTAATTTCTCGCCAAGACCGCTGGAATTTTTTTTTGAGAGCACATGCTGGATGCTGATAGGTTTCAGTAGTATATAAAATATCATCACTGAATACTGCTTAACTCTGCAACTGAAAGACAGTGGCAGTGGAAGCTGCCAGTAGGATTTTAACATCTATGCCATCCATATTGTTGCACAAAGCACCTCTAGACTCTGCTCTGTGTTGAACGTGTCATTTGAAAATGAGCCTGAAAATGACTTACCAACTAGCAGGTTTTGTGTCCGGGTGCAGGTTTTGTGTCCGGGTGCAGGTTTTGTGTCCGGGTGCAGGTTTTGTGTCCGGGTGCAGGTTTTGTGTCCGGGTGCAGGTTTTGTGTCCGGGTGCAGGTTTTGTGTCCTTTCTAACTTAAAATAGTTCTCATTGGAAACGTTCGAATAGCAAGTGGTATGTGGAAGCTTAATGTCAAATAGTAAAACAAGTGATTGAATTTAAATTTTGTATTCATTAACCAAATTAGAAATTGTGATCAAATGTATCTACATAAATAGACATTCACAGGTACGTGGAATTTAAGAGAATCAGTAAATTTCCAAGGCTAACTCTTTGACAAAACTTTCATGAAATTTAATTCTTTCAACAAATTTTTTAATCAGCATTCAAAAATGAAAAGTGGGAGAGCGACGGATTTCTTTCCTGAGTTCATCTATTTACGAGGTATTGATACAATAGTATCATAAGTCAAATAATGCGACTTACGAAAACAAAACTGAAAATGTCGCCAGAGTGCGACATCCCACTTTCCGCAAAACTAGCACATATTACCCCTTTAACATATTCAAAGTTAACAGCGATAGCATTTAGAAATTAGGCCTCCACACCAGTACACACGTCTGCTTCCAGCGACTCCCGACATAAAAGTATCTCGGACTGGCTACTTCAGTACATGAACTTAAGAATCCAGAGAGCATCATTCATCCATGTATCTGGGAAAAGTGTTTATTGTGGAAAATAGGACATCAACACTGTTACTTTTCATACTGTAACAATATTTCAAACTATTTCACGAATATGAAGTAATATGTCACAAGATGAGGATGAAATGGGAGATATGATACTGCGTGAAGAGTTTGACAGAGCACTGAAAGACCTAAGTCGAAACAAGGCCCCGGGAGTAGATAACATTCCATTAGAATTACTGACAGCCTTGGGAGAGACAGTCCTGGCAAAACTCTACCATCTGGTGAGCAAGATGTATGAGACAGGTGAAATTCCATCAGACTTCAAGAAGAATATAATAATTCCAATCCCAAAGAAAGCAGGTCTTGACATAAGTGAAAATTACTGAATTATCAGTTTAGTAAGTCACAGCTGCAAAATACTAACGCGAATTCTTTACAGACGAATGGAAAAACTGACAGAAGCCGACCTCGGGGAAGATCAGTTTGGATTCCGTAGAAATGTTGGAACACGTGAGACAATACTGACCCTACGACTTATCTTAGAAGAAAAATGAAGAAAAGGCAAACCTACGTTTCTAGCATTCGTAGACTTAGAGAAAGCTTCTGACAATGTTGACTGGAATACTCTTTCAAATTCTGAAGCTGGCAGGGGTAAAATACAGGGAGCGAAACGCTATTTACAATTTGTACAGAAACCAGATGGCAGTTATAAGAACTGAAGGACATGAAAGGGAAGCAGTTGTTGGGAAGGGAGTGAGACAGGGTGTAGCCTCTCCCCGATGTTATTCAATCTGTGTATTGAGCAAGCAGTAAAGGAAACAAAAGAAAAGTTCGGAGTAGGCATTAAAAACCATGGAGAAGAAATAAAAACTTTTGAGGTTCGCGGATGACATTGTAATTCTGTCAGACAGCAAAGGACTTGGAAGAGCAATTGAACGGAATGGACAGTGTCTTGAAAGGCGTATATAAGATGAACATCAACAAAAGCAAAACGACGATAATGGAATGTCGTCCAATTAAACTGTGTGATGCTGAGGGAATTACATTAGGAAATGAGACACTTAAAGTAGTAAAGGAGTTTTGCTATTTGGGGAGCAAAATAACTGATGATGGTCGAAGTAGAGAGGATATCAAATGTAGACTGGCAATGGCAAGGAAAGCGTTTCTGAAGAAGAGAAAACTGTTAACATCGAGTATAGATTTAGGTGTCACGAAGTCGTTTCTGAAAGTATGTGTATGGAGTTCAGCCATGTAGGGAAGTGAAACATGGACGATAAATAGTTTAGACAAGAAGAGAATAGAAGCTTTCGAAATGTGGTGCTACAGAAGAATGCTGAAGATAAGGTGGGTAGATCACATAACTAATGAGGAGTTACTGAATAGAATTGGGGAGAAGAGGAGCTTGTGGCACAACTTGACTAGAAGAAGGGATCGGTTGGTAGGGCATATTCTGAGGCATCAAGGGATCACCAATTTAGTATTGGAAGGCAGCGTGGAGGGTAAAAATCGTAGAGGGAGACCAAGAGATGAATACACTAAGCAGATTTAGAAGGATGTAGGCTGCAGTACGTACTAGGAGATGAAGCAGCTTGCACAGGGTAGAGTAGCATGGAGAGCTGCATCAAACCGGTCTCAAAACTGATGACGACAACGACGTGTCAAAAGTGCCCCCCCCCCCCCCCCAAATGAACCATGGACCTTGCCGTTGGTGGGGTGGCTTGCGTGCCTCAGCGATACAGATAGTCGTACCGTAGGTGCAATCACAACGAAGGGTTATCTGTTCAGAGGCCAGAAAAACGCTTGGTTCCTGAAGAGAGGCAGCAGCTTTTCAGTTGTTGCAGGAGCAACAGTCGGGATGATTCACTGACCTGGCCTTGTAACATTAACCAGAACGACCTTGCTGTGCTGGTACTGTGAACGGTTGAAAGTAAGAGGAAACTGCAACCGTAATTTTTCCCGAGAGCATGCAGCTTTCCTGTGTGGTTAACTGATGTCCTCGTGGGTAATACATTCGGATGTCCTGGCGGGGATTACTCAGGAGGAAGTAGTTACCTGGAGAAACAAAACTGGCATTCTGCAGATCGGAGCATATAATGTAAAATCCATTAACTGGGCAGGTAGATAAGATAATTTAAAAACGGAAATGGATAGGTCAAAGCTAGATACAGTGGGAATTACTAAAGTTAGGTGGCAGGAGGAACAAGACTTCTGGTCAGGTGAAGACAGGATTATAAATTCAAAATCAAGTAGAGGTAATGCGGGAGTAGATTTAATGATGAACAAAAAATAGGAGCGCGGGTAAGCTACCACGAACAGCATAATGAACGCATTATTGTAGTCGAGATGGACACGAAGCCCACGCCTTCCACGGTAGTACAAATTTATATGCCAACTAGCTCCCAAGATGACCAAGACATTGAAGAAATGTATGATGAGGTAAGGGAAATTATGCAGATAGTGAAGGAAGACTAAAATTTAATAGTCGTCGGGGACTGGAATTCGATAGTAGGAAAAGAGAAGGAATAGTAATAGGTGAATATGGAATCGGGGTAAGGAATGAAAGAGGAAGCCGCCTGGTAGAATCTTGCACAGAGCACAACTTAATCATAGCTAACACTCGGTTCAAGAATCATGAAAAAAGTTTGTATGCGTGGAAGAGGCCTGGAGACAATGGAAGGTTTCAGATAGATTACGTAATGGTAACACAGAGATTTAGGAGCCAGGTTTTGAATTGTAAGACATTTCCAGGGGCAGATGTGGACGCTGATCACAATCTATTGGTTATGAATTGTAGATTAAAATTGAAGAAACTGCAAAAAAGGCGGAAATTTAAGGAGATGGGACCTGGATAAACTGAGAGAACCAGAGGTTGTAGAGTTTCAGGGAAAGCATTCAGGAACGATTGACAGGAATGGGGGAAAGAAATACAGTAGAAAAAGAATGGGTAGCTTTGAGGGATGAAGTAGTGAAGGCAGCAGAGGATCAAGTAGGTAAAAAGACGAGGGCTAGTAGAAATCATTTGGTAACCGAAGAGATACGAATTTAATTGATGAAAGCAGAAAATACAAAAATGAAGCAGCCAAAAAGGAAGCGTCTCAAAAATGAGATCGACAGGAACTGCAAAATGGCTAAGCAGGGATGGCTAGAGGATAAATGTAAGGATGTAGAGGCATATATCACTAGGGGGTAAGATATACTGCCTACAGGAAAATTAGAGACCTTTCGAGAAAAAAGAACCGGTTGTATGAATATCAAGAGCTCAGATGGAAAACCAGTACTAAGCATAGAAGGAAAAACAGAAAAGTGGAAGGAGTATATAGAGGGTCTATACAATGGGGATGTACTTGAGGACAATATTATGGAGATGAAAGAGGACATAGAAATAAGATGAAATGGGAGATACGACACTGCGCGATGACTTTGACAGACATCTGAAACACGTAAATCGAAACAAGGTCCCGGGAATAGACAACATTCCGTTAGAACTACCGATAGCCTTGGGAGAGAGAGCCATGACGAAACTCTACCATCTGGTGAGCGAAATGTATGAGACGAACGAAATACCCTCAGACTTAAAGAAGAATACAATAATTCCAGTCCCAAAGAAAGCAGGTGTTGACAGGTGTGAAAATTGCCTAACTATCAGTTTAATAAGTCACAGCTGCAAAATACTACCACGAATTCTCTACAGGCGAATGGAAAAACTGGTAGAAGCTGACGTCAGGGAAGATAAGTTTGGACTGCGTGGAAATGTTGGAACGCATGAGGCAATACTTGACCCTACGACTTAACTTAGAAGATAAATTAAGAAATGGCAAACCTACGTTTCTAGAATTTGTAGACTTGGAGAAAGCTTTTGACAATGTTGACCAGAAGACACATTCTGAAGGTGGCAGGGGTAAAATACAGGAAGAGAAAAAGCTGTTTACAATTTGTATAGAAACCAGATGGAAGTTATGAAGAGTCGAGGGGCATGAAAGGGAAGCAGTGGGCGGGAAGGGTGTGAGACAGGGTTGTAGCGTATAATCGATGTTATTCAATCTATAGATTCAGCAAGCAGTAAAGGAAACCAAAGAAAAAGTTGGAGTTGGAATTATAATCCATGGAGAAGAAATAAAAACTTTTACGTTTGCCGACGACATTGTAATTCTGTCAAACAGCAACGGACCTGGAAGAGCAGTTGGACGGAATGGACAGTGTCTTGAAAGGAGGCTATAAGATGAACATCAACAAAAGGAAGACGAGGATAATGGAATGTAGTCGAATCAGGTTATGCTGAGGGAATTAGGTTATCAAATGAAACACTTAGTGTAGTAGATGAGTTTTGCTATTTGGGGAGCAAAATAACTGACGATGGTCGAAGTAGAGAGGATATAATATGTACACTGGCAATGGCTAGGAAAGCGTATCTGAAGAGAAATTTGTTAACATCGAGTATTGATTTAAGTGACAGGAAGTCGTTTCTGAAAGTATTTGTATGGAGCGTAGCTATGTATGGAAGTGAAACATGGACGGTAAATAGTTTAGACAAGAAGAGAACATAAGCTTTCGGAATGTGGTGCTATAGAAGAATGCTGAATAGTAGATGGGTAGATCACGTAACTAATGAGGAAGTACTGGATAGAATTACGGAGAAGAGGAATTTGTGGCACGACTTGACTAGAAGAGGGGATAGGTTGGTTGGACATGTTTTGAGGCATCAAGGGATGACCAGTTTGGTACTGGAGAGCGGCGTGGAGGGTAAAAATCGTAGAGGGAGACCAAGAGATGAATACACTAAGCAGATTCATAAGAATGTAGGTTGCAATAGGTACTTTGAGATGAAGCAGCTTGCACAGGATGTAGTAACGTGGAGAGCTGCATCAAACCAGTCTCTGGACTGAAGACAACACGTCACAAAAAATGGCTCTGAGCACTATGGGACTTAATTTCTAAGGTAATCAGTCCCCTAGAACTTAGAACTACTAAAACCTAGCTAACCTAAGGACATCACACATCCATGCCCGAGGTAGGATTCGAACGTGCGACCGTAGCGGTCGCGCGGTTCCAGACAACACGTCAAAAGTGACCGATCAAAGCTAAATGTACTACAAGAAAGTTTCTTCTGGATATGGTACATACGCGCAATAACTTCTGCGGGAATGATGATCCAGGTAAGGAAGGCGAGCGATTAACGGCCCGTCGATGAGGCCATTAGTGATGGAGCGCATGCTCAGATTGCGGAAGGCTGGACGAAGATGTTGGCAGTGTCCTTTCCGAAAAAAACATTTCCATCATTTACCCGAAGCGATACCGCAGACGTAACATAAAAAAGGATAGTCCTCGACGGTTGGAGGAAGATTGAAACTGTCGTCCTATCGAAAGCGATTCCAGTGTGCTTACCGATAAGACTATTGCCGGCATTAAACAAGCTTCGGTGAAGGCTATCTAGAAAAATCTTCAGTATTGCCATCGCCACTGTGTTGCTTGAGGTGAAGAGGTCACCTACCTTACCATCTTTCGTTGCTTTAACAGGCATGTTACACAAATGCTCGATTCTGTTTGGACAATCTGGAAATGAAAATAGCCCTTTCGTTCGTGCGGCGGAATTCCGTAGCGTCGCATTAGATCACGCCGGCAGCTGCGGTCAGAACCGCACACTCTGGGCGATGCGTGGCCCTGGATACAAATTGTACTACGTACTGCTCCGTGGATTTAACCAGAAATGTCAGTCCGTCGAGGGCGCCGGCCAACTTCATTTCCTAAGCTCCAAACAGCTCCTCAAAATACTTTAACATTTAAACTCTTTTCAGATTACCAGAATCAAGAGTAGAATGCGAGTATTTCCATTGGCCATACCCTGCTGTTGATCATAGCGCTTCTGTAAACTGCTTCTTCCTGTCAGAACACGTACAAGTTTCTCTGCAGTGGTTGTCGAAAAATCGTGGCTGTCATGGGGAAACTGTCGCCCTTGAAATCATTCTAGCTGGCTTTGACCATCACCCATGTAGGATGATCAGGGAAAGGCCGGCTCATTATCTACAGGCCGAACAGAAAATCACTTCCCCTCCCGACCCTGGAACCGGAAAGTGGCTTTAAGACCACGATAGTTAGGACTAGCACAGACGCGAGGCCCGGAAATAGGTTACGAGGGGCGTTCAGTATGTACTGAAACAAATTTTTTCCAGGCCAATTTCGGTTAAAAATGCGAAATTTGTTTTGGGATATAACGAAATATTCCAGCATTAGCCCCTATAGTTTCATGACGTTCCGATAGGTGGTGGTCCTTATAGGTAGACTTAAAAATAGCGTCTGCAATGGAAATGTCTTCCAGGCAGAGAGCAGTCATTGAGTATCGTTCGCCGGAAAACAAGAGTATCGCAGGTATTTATAGGCACTTGTAGACTGTCTGGGTCTGGCAGTGAACAAAAGTGCGGTGAGTCGTTGGGCGAGGCGTCTGTCCTTATCGCAACGAGGTCGCGCAAACTCGTCAGATCTCCTGCGTGCCGGCAGCCTCACACAGCTGTGATTCCTGCAATATTGGAACGTGCGGAAACTCTAATTCGGCAGTGATCGACGGATCTCACACACTTCGTTGAACAGTTGGAAGTCTCTGTTGGTAGTGCTGACTCACTCGTCCACAAGTTGGGGCAATGAAAGGTGTGTGCCCGCTGGGTGAAATGAAATGTCGTGTGGCTAGGGCCTCCCGTCGGGTAGACCGGCCGCCTGGTGCAGGTCTTTCAAGTTGACGCCACTTCGGCGACCTGCGCGTCGATGGGGATGAAATGATGATTAGAACAACACAACACCCAGTCCCTGAGTGGAGGAAAATCTCCGACCCAGCCGGGAATCGAACCCGGGACCTTAGGATTGACATTCCCTCACGCTGACCACTCAGCTACCGGGGCCGGACCCCGCTGGATTATTCGCCACGTAACTAAAGGCGATAAAGAGCAACGAAGGATCATCTATGCAGAGTTACTCGCGCGTTACCATTGCTTACTCTGGAATGTTCGCTCTGTGCTAACGGTTCCCAATCTTTCTGAAATTATTACTCATGAGTGCAATCCTGTACTAGCTAGTAACACTCTCCCTGCGCCAACATCAACATCCACAGCAAATGACTAAACTATAAAATAAAAAGAATTCTCTTTAGGGAGCGTTTCAGTTTTGAAGTGACGAAAGGTAAGTGATCTTTAGTTTTTGTAGATGTTTCATTAAACCGCCAACGAATGAGTCAGCGAGGCAGTTAGTACGGCTATTTCTAACAGCCTTTTTTCAGGGAATGATAAAGCAGTTCATAGTGGATTGCGAGTGTTACCTAAAACTACTTCTCAGAAAGAAAAGATAACTGTTCATGCTGAAGGACACACTTGTTACAAATGTGACGCCTCTAATTAATGGTAAAAGTAATTACAGTGGTATACGCTTAACAGAGAATATGTACAAGGAATGTATTGAAATTTCAGATTTCTCGATGTCACGTAAGATTCTATGAGCTATCGTACTACATAAAGGAAAAGCGCCATGTTATATTTGTCTTATCGCTTGACTTTATCTTGTTGCTTGGCTCTCGTCATGAGCTCGTGGTTCTGTACGCCATTCGATGTATAGATGCTTGCTGCCTATTCATGAGGGTTGCATTGCCGTCATATAATAATCATCACTGCTGAATTTTAAAAATTTGCTCGCGCTGTGGAACGGAAACATTATCCTCTCCTTACCATTTACGTAAGTGTGGCCAATGATTCGTATGAGTGGACGCTCTTGTAGTATTCTAATTCAATCAGCAAAAATAACTTAAAATTACTTCCGTTTCATTTCTCGCGCTCTTCATTCTGAACAACCTGCAATTTAAAGTTATTTACGAAGTCTGATTTTCAGTTAACACAGCACAGCTACCTTTGCTGAAAATTTATCTTTACGTCAAATCACACTAGCAGAAGCTTGCATTAAGTTTGGCTTGAGCATGACGAAGTAATATTTCAGAATTAAAAGAATTTTCAATTTATTTTGCCAGAAATTAGAATATTTAATACCATACCAGTGACAATTTTTCGTAGCTGTAAAATAAGTCCATGACCTCAAAATAATAATTGCTAACGTCACGATATTTTCACTTTTCGTAAAATATATATATATTTGAAGTGCAGTTTCAATTATTAAATGTAGGAAGAGACATTCATAATAATTTGTTCTTGCTTTTCCGATAACTGTTTAGGGAGATACTTCCTCAATTTCACGTAATAAAATCAGGCAGGATCTAGTTTACAAAACGTTTCCTCTGCCCAATCCTCTCACTATCAGCGCTAGCTTCACCCACACCGTCCACCCCTATTTAAAGTCAACTAAATTACACACATCGAAAAAAGTTTTGCATCATCTCGGTACCGAGACCTCCGGAACCTGTACAGAAAAGTTGGAATAGAGATTAACATCATTTCCGTCCTGTTTATTGCTCATGAAAACCACACATTGCATGTTGCATCACCATACAGCGAGACCTTCAGAGGCGGTGGTCCTGATTGCTGTACACACCGGTACCTCTAATACACAAGTAGCACGACCTCTTGCATTGATACATGCCTGATTCGTCGTGGCATACTGTCCACAAGTTCATCAAGGCACTGTTGGTCCAGATTGTCCCACTCCTCAACGGCGATTCGACGTCGATCCCTCAGTGGTTGGTGGGTCACGTCGTCCGCAAACAGCCCTTTCCAATCCATCCCAGGCATGTTCGATAGATTTCATGTCTGGAGAACATGCTGGCCACTCTAGTCGAGCGATGTCGTCATCCTGAAGGAAGTCATTCACAAGATGTGCACGATAGTGGCGTGAATTGTCGTCCATGAAGACGAATGTCTCGCCAGTATGCTGCCGATTTGGTTGCACTATGTCGGAGGATGGCATTCACGTATCGTACAGCCGTTACGGCGGCTTCCATGACCACCAGCGGCGTACGTCGGCGCCACACAATGCCACCCCAAAATAGCAGGGAACCTCCAACCTGCTGCACTCGCTGGATAGTGTGTCTAAGGCGTTCAGCCTGACCGGGTTGCCTCCAAACACATCTCCGACGATTGTGTCGTTGAAGGCATATGTAACATTCATCGGTGAATAGAACGTGATGCCAATACTGAGCGGCCCATGCGGCATGTTGTTGGGTCCATCTGCACTGCGCTGCATGGTGCCGTATTGCAAAGATGGACCTCGCCATGGACGTCGGGAGTCAAGTTGCGCATCGTGCAACCTATTGCGCACAGTTTGAGTCGTAACACGACGTCCTGTGAGTGCACGAAAAGTGTTATTCAACATGATGGCGTTGGTGTCAGGGTTCCTCCGAGCCATAATCCTTAGGTAGCGGTCACGCACTACAGTAGTAGCCCTAGGGCTGCATGAGCGAGGCATGTCATCGACAGTTCCTGTCTCTCTGTATCTCCTCCGTGTCACTCCGATGTACCTGGACACTTCCCTTGTTGAGAGCCCTTCCTGGCGCAACGTAACAATGAGGACGCGATCGAACTGCGGTATTGGCCGTCTAGGCATGATTTTGAGTTACAACAACACGAGGCGTGTCCCTCCTTCCTGATGGAATGACCGGGAATGATCGGCTGTCTGACCTCCGTCGAATAGGTGCTGCTCACGCATGTTTGCTTACTTTTTGGGCTGGTGTAGTGAAATCTCTGAACAGTCAAAGGGACTGTGTCTGTGATACAGCATCGACAGTCACCTATCTTCAGAAGTTCTGGGAACCGGGGTGATGTAAAGCTTTTTTGATGTGTGTAAAATCTTCGCATTATATGTAGGCCCACTATTTGTAAATTACTTTACTGTTGGACTCCTTACTTCTGAATTGGAAGGAACTGGGAAAACTTCCAGCTGTCAGTAGTGTGTGTCTGACCACTGCCAATAATAATACTAATTATTATTATTATTATTATTATTATTATTATTATTATTATTATTATTATATTATTATTATAATGTGCAGGCCCTACAGCAGTTAGTTGCTACTGCATAGTTATTGTTGTGCTGTCAGTTATTGTATTGTCGCAAAGTGATAATGAAGCAATTTCTGGTCTACGTACATCGTAGAGGATGCATTTTCGTGAGATTTTGAAGTGTAAGCGGTGCATGTTTGACAGTAACTGTCATAGATGCGTGTTACGAAGTGCGAAGTATGTGTATAGTGAGTGGACTACGTGAGGGAGATGTCCTTACATTTGTTTCAAAAGTTGTAACCCCACAAAAGTATGTCAAGTGTTAAAGCTGGTATTTGGAAAAACATCCAGTTGTTGCTAACTTACGTAATTAGTAGTGTAAGCCTAAGAAACAGTGATGATAGTAATGACGTTTTTATAAAAATAATTTAATTTCGTGACAGAAACACATCTGAACACTTTTGATTTCACGCGTCGGAAAGTTACACTTCACCCTTAAAGGAGAAATTACACCCAGGTTGGGAACCACTGCTCAGTGCGCGCCATAGCGGCAAAACACAGTACCACAAAAGCTCTGCCCAAAACAAAACAAAAATAGTTCTGTTTCATTCGGCTGCCCCCTCGTATGGTTGTACCGTCTCGTAACACCTTCGCTCGTCCGCTATAATACAGCATCTTTTACCCTCCCTTGCACTTCCCCTCCTGCTCACACGAGTGTCATCCTCCGCATAAAGTGTGCGCGGACTGCTTGTGTGTTTTGTGTAGTGACGCGCACTGTATCTCCAGAACAGAAGCGTACAGGTACGTAGTAGCGGCGAGATTCTGACGGCGCGGTGCAGATCTGACGCTGCTGCTACTGCCGCCGTACCTGTCCGTGTCTGGCACCTGTTTTCACGGCCGCCGGCGCTCACCGCTCGCAGGTCGCAGGTGCTCCCCGTTAGATTCCCCCTACGAGGCTGCAAACGTACTGATTCTGCAACAACGTTCATTGAACAAGGCGCGCAGAGATGCAACAAAATAGTCTTCAGAATCAAAACTACAGCAGGAGATAACATGTGGATTTGGGTTCTCTGACTCAGAAAAAAAGAAAACCTTAGACTCATTTCCGCGCTAGCGAGAACGATAAACAGTACTCACGAAACTTCCTGGCACATTAAAACTGTGTGCTAGGAATGCTAGTTCTGCAAGGTTCGGAGGAGAGCTTCTGTAAAGTTTGGAAGGTAGGAGACGAGGTACTGGCAGAAGTAAAGCTGTGAGGACGGGGCGTGAGTCGTGCTTTGGTAGCTCAGTTGGTGGCGGCACGGTAACTCAGCGTGTTCGGTCAGAGGGTTAGCTGCCCTCTGTAATAAAAAAAACTGAGTTAATGGATCAAAGACGAACTGAAACGGGTGTCTTGCGACGTCCGCCCCGAACAGATACCACGAACGAAAACGAACAAAATGAGATTTATAAAAAAAAAAACTTGGTAGAGCACTTGCCCGCGAAAGGCAAAAAGGTCCCGAGTTCGAATCTCGCTCCGGCACACAGTTTTAATCTGCCAGGAAGTTTCGTATCAGCGCACACTCCGCTGCAGAGTGAAAATCTCATTCTGGCCAGTACACATGAAGGTAAATTGACGCGTTTGAAATGTACTGCTACAGAATAGTGCTGATAATTCGATGGGAAGATAGAGTAACTAAAGAACTACTGAACGGAACTGGAGAGAGGAGCTTTGACACAGTGTGACTAAAACAGAGGGTAGCATGACAGAACGCGTCGCGAGGTATCAAGGGGTAGTTAATTTGGTAATTGTGCAAAGTATCCCAACAAAAATGGTTGCAGGAGTCAAAGGCTTGTATATAGTGATTAGGTTGAGTTGCATGTAACGTATATGAAGACTTGAACAAGACAGATTAGTGTGGAAATTGTTTCTTCGGAAATGTCTTTCAAACAGTTAGGATGAAACGCATTCAGACGATGAAGTACCCTAAAGTGGCTTTTCGAGATTAGGACCCAACAATGACAAATGAGTATTACATGTGTTTCATAGCAAACAACTACTCTACCTCCACGATGTGATGAGAAGTGGAGGACTTGGGAGTCCTTGAGTAGAATGAGATCTGGAGTTGGCAGATCAAGCATTAAATCGACAAGATGGGGCTCCATTGTTCAAGATGATGACGTATTCGGTGTCTGTCGAGAAGACCATATGCTTCAGTGTTCACTGTGTCCAGCTCCCTGCACAGAAGCTGAACATCATCAAGGAAAATATATTGGAAGTAGCAAAGTTCGGGATAAAAAGTGATATAACTGTGTTCAGGGAGACGCACTGAGCAAACAGTCGCAATCATATTAGTTTTTATTAATCTTGAAAATCTAGATTTAGGCTATAAATAGCAATCTTCAATGTAAAGTACAAGGAAAATTACAGAATATAAATTAATTTACTCAGCACAGAATCATAAGTAATCAATATGTTATGCAATAGCAGCAGTCCACACTGGACATCATACCATTTGACTTACATCTCGGAATTTTACCATATGTTCTTGCAGACGTATAGGCAGAAGTAAACTGAAACGGTTGTTTACAGCAAGTACAACAGCCTTACTTGACGTCTTCTATGTTAACAACTAAATTAGTTTTGTTTCAATACAGTAATTTAGAAACCCTTTATTTTTTACGATACCTAAAATCAACAAGCATATTTGCATCTCATTTTGAAATATTCAAGAAATGCCAAATTACAACGTTCTTGCTTGTACCTTAGTGATGAAGCGATCCATCAAAACCTATGCAAAGGATAGTCTTGATCAAATAGTTCCATACCAAATTGAAATTATTCAGAAGCTAAAACCTAGCGTAATCATTCATATCATAGTGGTTAAGTGATTTAATAAATACTTAATACAAAAGATATAAAGTCCTTACCAACAATTTTTATGAAGACCTGTTTAATCACAGTAAATTAACGATGTACGTGACGATGCTGATTTAACAAGGTACATTTTAAAACACAAACGCCCTCTATTGACGTAAAATTTCCTACATAAACGTACGGTGTAGTCCTAACTGCTTTACGTTCTTTACAGAAAGACAATAAAACAAACTGCCATTATACCTAGCCCTTAAGCTAAATTTGAATAGTAATTTACTTGTTTGGTGGTAAAATAGATACAGCATTGAGTAATACCAACCAATAACAACAATAAAATTCTCACATACTATCATGCCAAGTGTTATCTTTCTAATGGCATGCCGAAATTCCTATATTAGATCCTTCCTAGGTCATGACGTCTCTTACCATGAATCAGGTGATCGTCGAAGAGCTCCCAAAATCGGCAGCTTTTCAGCAATACCTGCTGACCTCAGACGACAGTATATCTCCATGACTTCTAGCAGGTCCACGAATCTGCCTTTGTCAGCTCTGTGCAACAACTTGACACGCGACCTCAGAGAGGGTAGGGTGTGTCCACTCTCAACCTGGTGGTCAGCGAAGCTGCATCTATCAACTACATACCGCCTATTGCTGTGTGCATCTCCTTCGTTATACTCTACTGTCGCTGTGCACAACGGTTCCTAATCTAATCAAAGTTGGATAACTGTGTAAAATATGTAAGTTTCTGATGCGAGAATGAGTTCAATAGCAAACGATGGTTCCCGCAACGCGTTGGTGTCACTATCTTGAAAAACAGAATGCTGTCGTCTGTGTTTTCCACGACTGAGTTAACTGTCTACAGTTCATAAATTTTTGTCAGTGACGAAGCATTGCACGAAAGTACAGAGAAAGTTTCACAATAATTATCTTCCTAGTTGGAATAAATTTATCGCCACAGATACAAGCGTACGAATGATAGAGATGTCACAGGGCTGAACTGACATCACAGAACCATTTGAGATAGTGATGGATCATGTACATAAACAAGTGTCTATTCTTCACATATCTCTTCCGTTCATCCTGCCACTATACAGATCATACCCTGAATTTAACGATGCGACTGTGACTAATCCATAATTCTAGGCCAGGAGGATGTGAAATAATTCCAATAGTACAGTACTGAGTTTTATTACTCGCGTACTTACCAGTCAGTCTCAAACACTGTTCCAAACCGAAGATCCACAATGACGCGGTTCAATAAACTCTAATGTTGCAACTTTAATGGAGCATTATTCTCAAACGGCTGGCTGCGAATATAACTGACCACTTATCTGAAAGAGCCGAATTGCACTTTGGAAACTATGTGAAACATGTCAGATGAGCTTGTAAAGCGTAAAAAACTTCGTTCTTGACCTAGAGTTGTCACTCAGAAGTTGATTTACATCTTATTCTATAGTCAGTAACGATTTGTTAGAGAGAAAAAGGAGCCACCATGCGTGCCAATAATCTTACGGGATAGCTAAATACGATTTCGGATGCCTTTTAGATGCGCATACGACTTCGTATCAAGGATTGCAATATGAACTTCTTTCTGTGCCAGTCGGGCTGCCCCTGATGTTTAGCTAGGGAAAAGTGGGTTATTCTAACAGGAACAGTAATCGTTAGCTAATGGGCCGCAGCGTTGCTTCCCAACGGGAAACTTGTTTGGTTCCTGAAGCAGTGACCTAGAAAACTGTTCTGTATTTGTATTTACTTTGCGCGAGTGCTGAGAGTTTTCCGGAAGTGTGTGTATCTCAGCCAGGCCTAGTTTTTTTTTTCTTCCTTGGAGTGGTCAGCACTGCGTCGGTATGCTATCCGCGTCTTCAGTACCAGTGAATAATTCAAGTTTGTGTATGTCTTTTTTTATTCCCCAACTGGAAAAAAGATTACAGAACAGCTATTAAAGATGTCTTGCAACTGCTGGACCTCACAATTCATCCACTCATTTCAGGGAATTGTTGTGGTATTTAAATTAGAATAAGTGATGAACAGTACTACCCTTCAGTACGTGGATAGCGGCTACGTAATTTTAAGCGAGATTCTCATCAGGGCAGACACAGGTAGCCATACTTAACTTGCCACAGGTGAGAAAGTGTCGCTAGGATTAATGTGGAGATTGCTGAGTACCTCATTTGTTGTTTTATACTTAAATAATAATTTCACTTCTTTCCATTACATAGTACAGAAATTTGCTGCCTTCAGGATGAGTACTAGACATAGTAAGACCATATACCTGGTCTTTATTCTTTCTGATATGTTCGAAAGGACATACACCAGGTACATATAATTACGGTGAGGACAGTCAATGATCTGGATGTACACCACGCGCGAACACTCACGGGAATGGGCGAAATGCCGCGAGTAATGAGGATAATGGTCAAGGGGCACTGCATTAGTAGTGGTGGATAAGTTCAGAATTTGGGTGACATGCTAGGTTATTCCGTGTAGTTGCGATGACCACTGTGACCGGATGGCTTAGTGTTCAGAACATCTGCCTCGTAAGCAGTAGACCCGAGTTCGAATCCCGGTCCGGCACAAATTTTCAACTTCCCCCATTGATTTGAATCAATGCCAACTCGCCACCAATATCTGCAATCTCCTTGTCTTAATAAATGAAAGAATGCTCATTTCCAACCAGTAGAATTCTAGACGTGTGTAAGCTGCTTACCATTGTACCAGAGCGTACCGTAATTTTTTTGGGTTCACACTTCCACTGTTCTGATCAGGAATAACTTCATATGTCGACGAAAATCCTATTTTTACTGTATAACATTATTTCCGAGTTTAATGGTAAAGTTCGCAGAAGTAATGGCCATTCAGATATCTCAATGGTAATGGCAATTTTGGCGATACATAGATAACACGACGCCCAGTCCCCGAGCGGAGAAAATCTTCGACCCGGCCGGGAATCGAATACGGGCCCTTTTCGCTGACCGCGCAGCCACCTAGGCGGACGAGCTGATGGCTTGATTTTTTTCCCCTATTACGTGTAAAGCGTACAAGTAGAGAAGATAAACACTACATGCAGTGTGTTACCGTCAAAACCCACAATGCTGGCTTAAGAGACTTTCCCATGACCTCAGGTATTTTCCCAGATGCTATTAAGTTGGAGAAAATCTTACGAAAAGTCTTGGCAGCAAGCAGCTCTTCCAAAGGAGCAGTGAGCTGGGTAGTGAAAGGGGGAGGGGGTGCGAACGAACAGTGAGGTGGTCTTTAAGTTCCTGATATTCATTGGCTGAAATGTGTGAATGTTAAACGGTTTTATTTGACTCAGTGGCAGCTGCAAACACAGAGTAGTGTTCTGCTTGTCGTTCCGTTTGTTGGCTGCAAGTAATGGGCTCTAAGGGGCGAAGTGGTAGTTTGAGTGTTACTGTTTCTGCTGGCAGCATTTGGAACCGGTAAGAATGTACTTCCCGACGAGAAAGCTTATAAGGGTTTCCAATTGCGTATCCGTACGCCGGCGTAAAAATCTGATGGGGTTTTTTTTCGAGAATAGTAGCCGTGTGTTGCACCTCAGTCATTCCGCTCCTAATTGATAAGCAGAAGTTTTGTACTTCAACATGGAGCTTTCTACTAGCTGGAGGTAATGGCTGATGAAACAAACGAATTTGGAGAGATTAATTGAATCTCTACATATTTTTATGTGTAACGTGTCTGTCATGTCATGCATTATTGATACTTTTATATGAGTCATTTTAGAGGGTATTACGTAATTTTTGTGTATCCTAACGATTTCAGTCTTACCTCTCAAGAGGCAACAGGCCAAAAGACTAACTTGCTCTGTACTTACGACAAATTTCAGCGTACAAGTGTCGTAATTTTTAGTTTTCCTTACCTTATTCTGTGTTAATCATGTGATGAAAACACGTCGTTGGTCATCTGTGTCTACGAAGATGTTTAAAACAGTAATACGTACATACATAGTGAGGTGACAGCTCGTGGGATAGTGATACGCGCACACACAGATAGCGGCAGTAACGCGTGCACAAGATACAAAAGGGCAGTGCATTGGCGGAACGTCAGTTGTACTCGGGTGATCCATGTGAAAAGGTCTCCGACGTGATTATGGTCGCACGGCGGGAGTTAAGACTGGTAATTGGAGTGAAACGCATGGGACATCCCATTTCGGATATCGGCTACATCCACATGGATACTCTGCAAATCACACTTAAGTGCCTGGCAGAGGTTTCATGGAACCATCTTCATAATAATTATCTATTATCCCACTATCGAAGAGCGCGTGGAACAAACGAACACCCACGTTTTACGGTGCGAGCTCTGATTTCCCTTATTTTTTTATGATTATCGTTTCTCCCTGTGTAGGTCGGTGTCAACAAAATAAAGTAAGTTGGCGACTGAATTTTATTGAGAAGATTCTGCCGCAACGAAAAACGCCTTTGTTTTAATGGTGTCTATCCCAAATCGTGTATAATGTCCGTGACATTCGCTCCCCTATCTCGCAATAGTACAAAACGTGCTGCTCTTCGTTGACCTTTTTCTATGTACTCCGTTAATGCTATTCGCTAAGGATCCAACGTCGCGCTGCAGTACTCAGAGGACGGACGAGCGTAGTGTAGGCAGTATCTTTAGTACATCAGTTTATATTTTGTAAGTGTTCTGCCAATAAACAGCAGTCTTTGGTCTGCCTTCCTCACAAAATTTTATACATGTTCTTTCCGAATTAAATTGATCGTAAACGCAATTCCTAGGTATTTAGTCGAATTACGACCTGTAGATTAGACTGGTTTATCGTTTAACCGATGTTTGGCGGATTCCTTTTAGCACTCATTTGGATGACGTCACACATTCCGTTATTTATGGTCAATTGCCAATTTTCGCGCTGTACAGATATCTTTTCTAAAACGTTTCGCAGTTTGTTTTGACCTTCTGATGACTAATAGTAGATAAACGCCAGCATCATCTGCAAACAAGCTAAGATGGCTGCTCAGATTGTCTCATGAATCATATATATAGGTAAGGAACAGCAAGGGGCCTATAACACTATCTTGGAGAACGCCAGAAATCACTTCTGTTTTACTCGATGACTTTCCGTGAGTTACTGCAAACTATGAGCTTTCTGACTGGAAATCGCGAATCCAGTCACGTAAGTCAGACGATATTCCATAAGCACGCAATTTCACTACAAGCCACTTATGTAGTACAGTAAGCCTTTAGGAAATTTAGAAATACGGAATCAGTTTGAAATCGTTTGTCAATTGCACCCAACAGTCAGGGAATATTCAGTATTCCGAGATCCAAGGTGTCAAGTTTGTACCAAGAATGCCAAATTCCAGACATCACCTCTCACCACGGACATCGCAGTAGCCGACGGCCTTCACTTAACGACAGAGGGCAGCAGCGTTTGCGTAGAGTTGTCAGTGCTAACAGACCTGCAATAATGCGTGAAATAAGCGCAAAAATCAATGTGGGACGTACGACGAACGTATCCTTTAGGGCAGTGTAACGAAATTGGCATTAGTGGGCTAGGACTGCAAATGACGAGCCGGAGTGCCTTCGCTAACACCACGACATCCGGTGCAACGCCCTTCCTGGGCTCACGACCATACCGGTTGGACCCTAGACGACTGGAAAACCGTGGCCTGGTCAAATGAGTCCCGATTTGGGTTGGTAAGAGCTGATGATGGGGTTAGTGTGTGGCGCAGATTCTACGAAGTCATGGAGCCATGATGTCAACAAGACATTGCGGAAGCTGGTGGTGGCTTCGTATTGGTATGAGTTGTTTGCATGGAATAGACTGGGTCCTCAGGTCCATCTGAACCAATCGTTGACTGTAAATTGTTATGTTTGGATACCTGGAGACTATTTTCTGCCATTCATGGAATTCATATTCGAAACGAACGACGGAATTTTTGTGGATTACAAAGCGCCATGTCAACAGGCCACAGTTTTTCGTGTTTGATTTGAAGAACATTCTGCACAGTTGGAGCGAATGTTTTAGCCACCCAGATCGCCCGACATGAACCCCAGCGATCATTTATGGGACATATCAGAGAGGTGCACAAAATCTTGCACCAGCAACACTTTAGCAGTTACGGACGGCTATAGAGCTAGCGTGGCTCAGTATTCCTGTAGGGAACTTCGAACGAGTTACTGAGTCCATGCCACGTAGAGTTGCGGACGTACACCGGACGAAAGGTCCGAAACGATATTAGGAGGCATCCTCTAACTTTTGTCACCTCAGCGTGATACATACAATCTCAGAAATCCACACGGGATAGTCTCTCCTCACTACGCGGAAATTTAGTCCTACATAAAGATTAACGGAATTTTTTTTAGGAAGTTTAGTGTACCTACATTACGTACGCTGATACGTTGTAGCTGGAGGCCACGGTTTTACAATTATTAAGGAAAAGTGCGTTTGAAGGCCACTGTTACAAGTTCTCCTTGAACAGTTCGGTAACTGCGGCCTCCAGCGATAACGTAACCCAATATGAAATTTAATTACATTGAATTACCTACAAAAAGTCTTGTTCATTTTGTTCCGGTAGGAGTAATAGTAAACGGGTAGGGAGAGAGAGAATAACACTCTTAAGTTGGAAGAGTTCTTATATTGCAGTCACTATGGGAGTATTTCCTTCAATAAAAAATACGGAATGTAGAAAACAAGCGTTGAAGATAGTACCAGTAACCATCGCCTAGCTGTAAACGGTGAGCTTTGAAGTGTCAACTGGAACTGACGTGGCAGGTAGAGCGATGTTCCTGGACTGCGTTGTACGGCCGCGCTTGCGTGACAGCTGCGGAATTGTCGTCGCTCGATACCTGTTAATAACTGATGCAGGACTAACAACTCGTTTACTCACAGCAACAGATAATTCTGTCGTCCTAAAATTAGGATGCGTGACATTTCCATCGCGCCACGTTGGTGGAAGAAATATCGATCGCATAACGAGCAACTATCTGCCGTTTCCGTCGCCAGTCATTCGGTCAAGGTCTGAATGAAGGTGGAGTGCGCTACGTGAGCCGGTGATGTCTGCTGGAGAAACGGGTACGTGAGCGGCGCTGGCAAAGTGTCAAGGCGGCTCATACCGAGGTCACGTCCCCGCCCGTCTGCCAATCGCGTGCGTTTCTAACACAGCGCTCAAAGTATCACTTGACGCTTCTGCTATCGCTGACTGACGAAGCTGTCTCTCTCTCTCTCTCTCTCTCTCTCTCTTTCTCTCTGTCTCTCTGTTGGCTACTTTGTATTACAGGGTGTCCACATAAATCCCCTTATTTCCAAATTCAGTTACACTGAGGTGACCAAACTAGCGGGATACCTCCTTATATTGTGTCCAACCTCCTCCTGCCCGGCGACTGGATGTGGCATGGACTCAACAAGTCGCTGGAAGTTCCCTTCGTAAATATTGAGGCATGCTGGCTCTATAGCCGTCCAAATTGCGAAAGTGTGGCCGGTGCATGGTTTTGTGCACAAACTGACCTTTCGATTATGTCCCATAAATGTTTGATGGGACTCGTGTCGGGCGATCTGGGTGGCCAAATAAATTGCTGTAACTGTCCAGAATGGTGGTCAAACCAATCGCGAGTAATTGTGGCCCAGTGACATGGCCCATTGCAATCCTTAAAAATTCCGTCGGTGTTCGAGAACCTAAAGTTCATGAGCGGCTGCAAACTGTCTCAAAGTAGCGAAAATTACCATTTCCAGTCAATGACCCTTTCAGTTGGACCAGAGGACCCAGTCCATTCCATGTAAACACAGTCCACAACATTGTAGAGCCACCAACTTGCACAGTGCCTTGTTGACAACTTGCGTCGACGGCTTCGTGTGGTCTGAGCCACACTCGAATCCTACCGTCACATCTTACTAACTGAAATCGGGACCAGGCCACGGGTTTCCAGTCGTCTAGGGTCCAACCGGTATGGTCGCGACCCCAGGGGAGGCGTTGCAGTCTATGTTGTGGTGTTAGCGCCAGTCGTCTGCTGCCTCAGCACAGTAACGCCAGATTTCGCCACACTGCCCCAATGGATACGTTCGTCGTGCGTTCCACGTTGACTTCTGCGCTTATTTCACGCAGTGTTGCTTGTCTTTTAGTACTGACAACTCTAGGAAAACGCTGCTGCTTTCGGTCTTTAAATGAAGGTCGGCCACGACGTCGTCCGTGGTGAGAGGTAATGCCGGAAATTTGGTATTCTTGACAAAATCTTGACACCTTGGCTCGCGGAATATTGAATTCCCTAATAGATTCAAGTGTCAGGAAGTCGTTTCTGTCCGCAGCTCGTGGTCGTGCGGTAGCGTTCTCGCTTCCCACGCCCGGGTTCCAGGGTTCGATTCCCGGTGGGGTCAGGGATTTTCTCTGCCTCGTGATGACTGGGTGTTGTGTGATGTCCTTAGCTTAGTTAGGTTTAAGTAGTTCTAAGTTCTAGGGGACTGATGACCATAGCTGTTAAGTCCCATAGTGCTCAGAGCCATTTGAACCATTTTTGAAGTCGTTTCAGAAAGTATTTGTATGGAGTGTAGTCATCTATGGAAGTGAAACAGGGACGATAAATAGTTTGGACAAGAAGAGAATAGAAGCTTTCGAAATTTGCTGCTACAGAAGAATGCTGAAGAGTAGATGGGTAGATCACATAACTAATGATGAAGTATTGAATAGAATTGGGAGAAGAGTAGTTTGTGGCACAACTTGGCAAAAAAAAAGGAACCGGTTAGTAGGACATGTTCTGAGGCATCAAGGGACACAAATTTAGCATTGGAGGGCATCGTGGAGGACAAAAATCGTAGAGGGAGACAAAGAGATGAATACACTAAGCAGATTCCGAAGGATATATGTTGCAGTAAGTACTGGGAGATGAAGAAGCTTGCACAGGATAGGGTAGCATGGAGAGCTGCATCAAACCAGTCTCGGGACTGAAGACGACGACGACAACAACAACAACAATGATGTCCGAGACGGAATGTCCCATTCCGCGTTCAAAGTCTGTTGGTTTCCGTCGTGTGACTATAATTCGGAAACCTTTTCTCATGAATCACCTGAGAACAAATGTCAGCTTCACCAATATAATGCCCTTTTTTGTCTTGTGTACGCGACAGTATCGCCATCGTATATACATGCATATCTCTGTCCCATAATTTTTATCACCTCAGATATTTGCGGTTTGTGACATTATGTAAAGTAACTCAGATTTGTACAAAAAATTAAGTTGTACATGAGCGCCTTTCACAAACGGTAAAGTGTCTAAACACTTTGTCTTAACTCATGTGTGTACAAACCCGTCTGGGATGGTGGATCCTTCTGCATCCAAAATTCCTCTGTGGGAGCGAGCGAGGTGTCATAGTTTGCATACAGGACTTACATTCGAGAGGATACAGTTCAAATCCCCGTCTCGCCGTCCTGATTCAGGTTTCCCGTGATATCCCTAAATCGCTCCATGCAAATATCGCGATGCTTCCTTTGAAAGGTGGGGTCTGTCTTTCTCCATTCTTGAATCATTCAGAGCTCGTGCTGCGTCTCTAGTAATCTCGACGCCGACGAGCGTTAAACCCTGATGTTCCTCCTTTGTCGTTTTTCTGTGGAGATCGCGATGGTCATGTACAGGGAGGATCTGCTTACGTCTTTCACTTAAAGACACAGGACGAAATCTGGAGAAGTTATTCAGCTACTGCACTGGCCACTTGGTTGGTCAATCAGGCCTTATCCATCACTGTGGAAATATTCCGACAGGAAAGTCCCGATCATGTGAACTTCAGGGCGGTGGTGCAATATCCTGCTGGAAGACCATATTTCACTGACAGGGAAGCAACTGAGGGACAGAATTTCTCAAGAAAGTCCTGATGTAAGGGTCCTGTTGTTCTTTATCGATGAAGGCAAATGGTCTAATTATGCTGTTCATCATTGCGCACCGTAGTGTGATCTTTTTGCTCTCGCGGACACGTTCCTGAATACTGCGGATTTTTTCCAGATAACAATGTTGTGCCAATTAACCTTTCCACGTGGGAACAAGGTTAATTCGTCGGAGAAAACAATTTTCTGGTTTTGCCCGATCCAGTCCAACATCTCAGTACCAAATTCACGGCGAAGCTGCACGTAGTTTCATTTCAATGCTTCAGCAATCCTAAATTCGTAAGCGTGTAGGCGAAGTTGTATGTGCAGCATATTGTGAACTGTTGAACGAGCAGTGTTTAGATCTCGTGATAATCGGTGAGCTGCTTCGGACAGTCTCCCTGATCTCGACTACAATTTCATCAGACGTGCGACTCCAGCCAGAACCTGCCTGTTGGTCTGTGGCTAGAAAATTATCGTACAAAGCCGTCGCCTTAACATCTGGTGGGTCCCTTTGAAATTCACGTAGGAAATTTGACAGCAGTGGCTGCCTCAGTTACTGTTTACCACACCATACAGTGGGCCCTCTTGAAATGTTATTTCTTGTAATTATTTAGCACCTGAAATAAACAAAAGGAGTCGCTCAAAAACTCTTCACGAAATATTTTAACTTGCTTTACATGCTGCCTCAAATCGCAACACTCTAAATCTTAGTTTTTTAATTGCAGCTGGAAATCAGGGACATTTCATATGGAAATCCTTTTGTATTAGCGGTTTTAGTTTTTTTCTGCCTAATGTATCTTCCTTTATTCTCATGATTCCTACACGGGATAACCATTGCTACCAACAGAACTACCACAGAGCCTTGCTGGAATACAGACTTGCTGAATTTACTAAGAGGGTTTCGTGAGAATGGTCTCCTTACCTCAAAACATTCTTTGTCCTTCGAAATCTCCTAAATTTCGATATGAACTACATCGACGTATTGAGATTCTAAGAGTGCGTCTCTTATTTACCTGTCTGTTGTCATAGCTAATGATTTTTAAATTTGTTGATGGATTTATTTTACCTGTCAAGATCAGAGCCTCCAGGCCGTCTTACATCTAAGTAGACATTCACAATGAGTGAGCACTACAATTTGTGTAGTACACGAGATGATCATGATGTTCTTAATAACATTAAGCAATTTCCTAACTATCTTCTGGTGACCTGTGAGTAGTTCACATCCTACAGGAACGTGTGGTGTCAGTGAAGAAGGTATCACTGTGGTCATGAAGTTGACTGGTCAGAGGAAGAGTGAAAAAAGTAGGGTAAAATTAACACATGAGATGGAAAGAAGAAAGGAGAAGTAGAAAGAGATAAGAAAGAGCATAGGTAACGTACAGTGTGGCAGATACGGTTTCAGTTTTGGACAGAAAGAAAACAGCTGAGGTATGCCGAGAGGGAAGCGGTCATAAGATAAGACTTAAATTTCCTCTAGTGCAGACTGGTTTTGCGTAGCACGCAGGTTACAGGATAATTTGTTCCACAGACAGAACTTCAAATGCTAAAGCAAAACCTTAGAATTGGTCGTACTACAATCGCATTCCGTTCCTTTGACAACTACGTTGAATTCTCGCCGAACCCTTCTAACAAACTGAACACATCTCCTCGCCCACCTTAATCCTGATTTTACGTATTGGTAACATTTCTTCTCGCTTAGCAGGATTTTCTGAATATTTAAAAGGTGAGACATTCTGGAGTGCGCGTCATTGATCTTATAAGTGGGTACTGTTTCTCTCGCTTTGTTATACGCATTATGTGGCAATTACCCACATCTTCATTGTGCCGCCGTTATAAAAAATGAATATTTTGTCCAAGTCTTTACGTATTGCCTTCTGATCTTCCATCGCCGATACTTCACGTAGAAAACAATACCGTTAGCGAACAGTCTGATAGCGTTAAGGATAAACGGTTGTTCATCGGCGTATATTCTGGACATCAGGTTCTAGTATGCTTTTTTGGCACGCGGTGGAAGTCACTTTCGTTTGTGTACAACATTCGCCATTCTATTAATCACATATTCCTCGAGCCAGTCACAGATAACAGAAGACATTCTATATGATCGTATATTTGATATTAGTCTACGATGGGAAATCTAGGAAGAAAACATTTACCTTTCCGCTTGCCTTTACTGTTTGTAAGACAAGATATATTAACCGCAAAAGCTATTTTGTAATTGTACCATTCCTTTCAGATTAAAATTTTATGGCAGTTGTTAAATTACATAACTTTGTCAAGATAATAAAAGTAGCATCTAGTGGGGCGAAAACTAGCAGGGTCTCCGTAAGCCGCCCCCCTCTTTTTGGTTAAAGAAACGTTTGCATTATCTGGTTGTCTGAATTCAAAGGCATCGGACTCGTAGAATCTGATAGCACAGGAGGGCGGGCTTTGCCTAAGGTACGAGGGCTGTTCAATAAAGAATGATCATAACTTTTTATAGCCATAATTTCTCGCGCTAAAATTTAATCATATGATATTCTGTTAGCTTAATGCTACAAACACGCCATAGTAGTTTCATTGTTGAGACTCTTGGTTCTCGCTTGTGAGAGACAGGCAAGGTCGGACATGTTAAGTATCGCCTACCGCTGGAATGGAGGTAAGACGCCATGAACAATAAACGGCTTTGAAATTCTGCTTTCATCTCAACAAATCTTCAGCTGAGGCCTGTACAGTGTTACAGGAGGTCTATGGAGAGTCTGTTCTTCCCTACAGCACAGCTAGAAAATGGTTTTAAATGTATGAAGAGGGGAGACAATAAATTTCGAAGGAAGGTGGACCTGTTGCTCAAGTTAATGCTCTTACGGAAGAAAACATCAACACTGCTACTGTCATTGTGAGAGAGGATTGACGAATTACCTTAGGATCACTTTCTGAAATACTGAACATTTCATTTGGTGCCACCCATACTTTGGTGGCAGAAAAATTACACATGACCCTTGTTTGTGCGTGAAGGTTTCAAAGACTGTTGATTCACGAACAAAAGGACATTCGCGTGCAGGTCTTCATACAGTTAAAGTTGATGTTAGAGGGAGATCTGGAGTTTCTTTCAAATGTAATCACTGCTGATGGAACTTGGCTACATCATTTTGATCCTGAGAGCAAACTGCAAAGCTCAGTGTGGAAGACTTCATCACCAACGCCCAAAAAAGCAAAAGTGGTTGCTTCTGCTGGGAAAGTTACGGTCATCTCATTCCTTGATATTCATGGAGTGGTTTATCAGCATGTTGTACCTGCACACAAGTCAGTAACTCGACAGTACTACAGGGGTGTCCTGAAAACATTGCAATTCCACATCAGGTGCAAAAGACCATATTTCCGTGAAGCAGGCTGGATGTTGTACCACGATAATACGCAGTCGCCTATTGCCAATGTTGTTGCTGAATATCTTGCAAAAATCAACGTGAAGCACATCCCTCACCCTCCCTATAGTCCCGACTTAGCCCCATGTGACTTTTTCCTATTCCCTAACATGAAGAAACGCCTTTGTGGGAGGCATTATAAATCACCAGAAGCAGTGGTGAAGGCTGCGGAGGCAATTTTGAAGGACCTCTCAAAACATGGTTTCCAGCATGTATTTGGCAGAAACGCTGGGACAATGGGACGAGTGCATCGCATTCATGGGAGACTACTTCGAGAAGGACTATGACAATTATGAGGATAAGTAAAGGTATGTTGTAAAAAAAAAAAATATTGTGATCATTCTTTATTGAACAGCCCTCTACACGCGCTTATCTGCTAAAGTTCCTAACTGTACGGCTACTGACGCATGCCGTATCAAAATGTCCACTACTTTCAGTAGTACATACTACAATAAATTACGGTGAATGGGTTTGAATGATAGTAAACCGTTTAGGCACGCTCGATTTATTGTTGCTTCAGCACAAGAAATACGTCGCTACGTGACCTAATAACCCTCGTTCTAGACTCACTCCTCACAGTTCATATTTGAGTTTATCTTGCCGTTCCACACTTTATGGTCGCCTTTAAATTAAATACCCGTTTCTTCTGTACAAAATAAACCCGGTGCTCAAATTATTCACTAATAAACGACCGCACACGGTGCAGACACCCATCACGGTGGCTCAGTCTGCGTGCCCGTACTCTGCGCACGTAACGTACCCAAGCTATCGGCTTGCGCCAAACTGGGCCTGCATGTAGTATGCTGTCTCCCCACATCATCTCTGCTACTCCGAGGGAGCAAAGACGAGCGAGGGCAGATTCGATCTGTCAGGTACAGGATCGATATCTGCAGCCTTAAAATTCCTGTACACTTTGTTAGGTTTCTTGGCTAATTATGTGACACATACGCATCTGAAGTATCACGCACCTGTCATCGTGTCACACTATTTAACATGAGTAATTAATGAACCGAAACAGGGTCCGCCTCCTTGCAAGAATACAACTTCTCTTAGTGAATCCCGAAACATGTTCAAACACAGTTTTTATCTTCATTGGTTTTTTGTTTCTGAAACATATGCAAACGAAGTTCACGTAGGTGCATCAGATTTTGTTGCTGTTTGAGTATGTACATTCATCCTTTTTTACATAATGTGCTTCCTACGGCTGCTAACAGAAATCAGCCACGAATCTATATTAATACAGCATCTCATCTGTAACACAAGGGTGTTAGGGAAACGTTTCAATTGAATTTCTATTTAGAATATACCCTCGAGACTGTGGTAAAAGTGGCATATCCCCTTTTTTATGTTCACAGTTTCATAGTTGATGTGTCCTGAGCTGTACTTGATTATTTGCCAACTAAATGTCTTGTAATTGTTTTTATGTTTAAAATTATCTATGGACATTGACAAAATTTCATGGAGGTTAGGTTTGGAAAACTGTTGTCCGCTATATATATATATATATATATATATATATATATATATATATATATATATACTGTTGCGATTTTATAACGGAATGTGCTTAGTTTCTCGTGCTCATTGGCGAATTCTGGCCGTTACTATGCTGCCGTGGTCTGCAAACACTTTCCACTGTGCATTTACGTTTCATATACGCTGTTGACAGTTGTTTGTTAGTTTCATTTACGACTGGCGGCCTTGAAGTTAGAATCTTGTTTCACTTTTTTAAAAATTCAATTGCCCTAACATTCCAGCAACATACGTAATCTAAACAGCAAAATCTGAGGTCAGAATATTCTAAACCTTTACAAAATTTGTATGCACACATTTCAGAAACAGTGAAAGAAAAAACCGACTGAAGGTACCCCAACTGTGATGAAACCTCTTTAGGGATAGTAAAAAAATTGTTCTCGCAAGAAGGTGGACTTTCTTTAAGTCATTATTTTTTGCAATCAAGGTAACAGTTTTAAATCCCATTATGACAACATAGGCTGTTGCAAAACTTTTTAGGGCCCACATAGTATTTCGAACAAATGGTCGAGAAGCAGATTTCAGACAGTACGGATCCATGAATGAGAAATGCCTGTCAAGCATCTGTTGGTGAATAGTTACAGTACATCTCGTAATAAACAACTGCCTGTCGCCTCGACGTCGTGGCGCTACACAAAACAATACACACTGTAATCTCCGCGCTGTTGTTTACATTTGGTAACTGGTTGTCAAAGACAGGCTTACTCGTTCAAAATGTATGTAATGGTGCTGTTGATTGTTGTGCCCAGTAAGTCGAACGAATGTACAGAAACGTTTTCCACTTGCATAAACCATAAGCGGACTTCATAATTTATACAGTTAGTATTCTAGGAAAAATTCTGGTGCCTTGTGCCGCACATAGAGAACAAGAGAAAAAGTTAGGCAGTGTTACAGGTACTATATCCTCGGACGATAAGCGAGGGGAGTAAACTAGAAAGTCCATAAGACTAATTATTAAGTGCTCGCCGAAATTCCGTGTTCTACGGAATGTAGAAGCGAACGTAGAATGGAGCAGAATGAAACAGAAGTAGTCGCTCTATCATTTCTTACGCAATAAATCGTAGAATTAGCGTCACACGAAGAAACCCTGTTGGTCTGGGAGGCAAAGAGAAGACCGGCAATAGTTAATCTCCAAAGCAAAAGAACCGGGTGAAGCAGTTGAGAGTAACACAATGTCTTTCGTAAAAGTTCGTATCTGCCAAAGATTATGCAATTTTCCTTTGGACGATTCCGTCCTTACGCAATAACGCAGCTCATTGTTGCGGAAGGCCCGAACGACACGTGCCAAGCGTCACATAAAGCATGTTGTGGATGTAATTTTCGTTTCGAAACACGGAAAATGCTGGTTTGATGCGGCCCACTACTTGAATAACACTAAAATTACCGCCTGTGACAGTGGTGTTCGGTTGTGTATGTAGCTGGTCGTGCCGTTAAAAGCTGTCATCCGCAGGAAAATTTGAGCCGAGCACAAAATATGAAGTATCCAATTCGCCTGAAACGAGCGTAAACGGTATTACGTCAGTGACAATATGAACACGGAAGGTACGCTGCTGAACGTGTGCATCATTCTGAGACCACAAAGTGACTGTCAAATAATTGCCATAACCTCTGGTACTATTAACCCTAATTTACAGTGTAGCGGAAACAAGCTAATGAGCATCAGCGAAGGGGAAATCTCGCTGGTAATCAGTCTTTCAGCGAATCATCAAAGGAAGTTCGCGTCCTCTACCTTCGGCTCTAGCAGTACATAGAATATTGATTAGCTGTTTTGCGCGCGAAGTGCGAATTACTTTTGTTGACATGTTGCCTGAGCGACGGAGTGGTATGAAAACAATGTAATGTTGCTGATTGAAGAGTATACACTGACAGAAACGAAGAGTTGCGTGACATAAACGAAAGTTGGTAGCGTTTCTGCATCTGAAAAGTGATACCTATTAAAATATCGCACTAATAGCGTAAGAGTGGCGCTAGTAGCGCCGCTGAAGGTTTACCTTAAATACATGTTGTAACGATCGTGAGCGTTGGCTACCTTACGGATCGGACGTGGTGAGTTGTTAATCAAGAATGCCTTTAAGACGGCAAAGACGCCGTTATCAACACCTCACTGAGTTTGAACGAGGTCGCATAACAGGGCTACGAGAAGCTGGATGTTCCTTCTGCGATATTGCAGAAGGGTTTGGCAGTGTTATAGCCACTTACATGATTGCTGGCAGCGGTGGTCACGACAATGTGTGGTAGCAAGAAGACCCGCCTCCGGACGGCCACGTGGCACTACAAAGAGAGAGAGACGACGGTCGTGTTCGGCGTATGACGGGCGCATCATAGTGCATCTGTAGCGGCAATTTGAGCGTCAGCTGGCATTACAGTGACGCAACGAACTTTAACAAATCGTTACTCCAAGAAAGTCTCCAAGCTAGACGTCCTGCAGCGAGCATTCCACTGACCCTAAACCACAGCCATTTGCGACTTCAGTGGTGTCAAGCGAGAGCTCTTGGAAGTCAGGGTGGAGGTCTGCTGTGTTTTCTGATGAAAGCTGGTTCTGCCTCGACGCCAGTGCTGGCCGTGTGTTGGTTGGAAGGAGGTCAGTTGAGGGCCTGCAACCAAGAAGCCTACGTGCAAGGCACACTGGACGCACACCTGAAAATGTCTTGGGTGCGATTTCGTAGGACAGCAGGAGCACACCCTCGTGGTTATCCGGTTATTCTACGCACCCAAAACGCAAATATGTATTAAGTTTGTTTTGGGATTCGATCTGTTGTGCCGCCGTTCGTGAACATCATTCGAGGGGGGTGTTTTACAACAGTATAACGCTCGCCCACGTACCGCTGCTGTAACCCAACGTGCTCTGCAGTGTGTCCACATGTTGTTTCTAAGGTAAAACATCGGAAGACAACTCCAGCGTCATCTACGAACAGCATAAACCGAACCAAAGTGCAACAGCCATGGAACTCCATCCCACGAAATGACATTCGATACCTGTACAACGCAATGCATGCACGTTTGCACACTTACATCCAACATTCTGGTGGTTATACCCGTTATTAATGTGCCAGCATTTCACGTTTACAATGGCCTATCTCGTGCGTACATTAACCAGTAATCTTGCAGTGTTAATCACTTGAATATGTACCTCTCAAATCTGTTACCGGAATTTCAGTACTCTAAGTTAATTATGTTTTGGTGTTGTAGTTCTTTCCCTCGCTGTACATATCAAAGGTTCATGTGGGATACAAGATATCCATAGCATAAATGCCGTAGAGAAATAAATTTGATTAATAGGTAATTGCTGAAGTACTCAAAGCTCCAATGACGGACGTAAAAAAGGCGATAAACTCATTAGATGCTTCCACCAGACAGTAATGCAGTGAATAAGCACAATGTTTCTATTCAAAAGGAGCAGCACAATAAATTTCCTTAAATTAAACAAATGAATATTTATCCAATACACTGACTGAAATTAAAAATACACGAAAGATTTTATCATTCTCGTTGCGAACGTTTATGGTAACTGTAGCTAGATGTTTTTGGTGTAATAATCTAATAAATAAAAAGCGTTGTCATGAGAAAATATAACTTCCGTCTAACAAATTAAATAGCAAATTTTACAACAAATAGCCTATGTGACAAGTCAGGCGTGTTTCATAGCTCATTAATTATACTTTGACACTGTTTTCCTTACACGAACTTAGGTCCACTACCTCGACACCCTTCGTCCTTACGTGTAAGTGCAGACACATCTTTTCTTCCCCTGCACCAATTCGCTCGCTGCATAAAAACAGCTCGCTGCCGTAAAAAATAATCCTGTGTCAATATCAAAGCTTTGCATCATGGCTGTAACTAGTGATGGCGAGGGAAACCTGTGTAACGGTTATGAGCATCAGAAAAAAACTGTTTTAGGATCTGCACTCTTTGTTAGTTTCCCACCTACTCGTGCGTTTCCCTCTAGTGTAAGCGCCTATCCATAGATACAAGCAAATGGTGGTGAACACTGTCGTATCGCCTGAGAATGCTGGTTCGTTTGTATTCGCTCCGGTGTAAACAAGGCTTTATGTGTGACATTTATTGCGGGAACACTGCATTGTCGAGATCCTGTGTTCTGTACGCACAGTAGATTTCATATGCGATGCGAAGTGGATTAAACTTCGTCCGTTTTCAAATGAAATAATTCCATTACTAAAACACTGTCGTTTTACAGCAAGTGAAATAGATGCATTGATATACGCAATAGTTCTAGATGATAAAAGCAACGTGTCAACCTTCAAATGTTTGAACGACAAACATATCACTGTTAAGTATGAACGGACGGACATTTAAACTGTTAACAACTAAACAATGGCAACAAAAAAAGACTGATTGAGGTCGGCCTAGTTTAATTTATTCCGTAAGTGTGAGGCAGTGAACTACTTCTGAACTGAAGAAAGCACCTGTTTCCCTAAGGAAAAAATGGATTACCTATTCCGTCGGTACTTTGTAATGGCGCTGGTATATCCTAAATAAAGTAAGTGAAATTATTTTTCTTGTTTATCAAGATAAAAATCTTTGCTTAGGCGCCGCTTACAGAATGATCTCTGTGCGCAAATAACACAGCTGGAACGCCGATTAGTGCTTCATTGAGGTGTAAAACCGACCCGTTTCTTGTAGGTGCTTTCTTCTTAGGAAATTAGAATAGGCTTCCACATTGCTTGCGCTTTTCTTACTGAAATATTATGTTAATGAAGCAACGACCCGAATACATAGTCGCCAACACTATGACGTACAGCCATTGGCGCTGTTGCTCCGCAAGACGCCCAATTAGCTGATCAGATGTTTGATCAGATATGTTTTTCATAGCAACCCATTATTGTGAAGTGTTTGTGCTCTTTGTGAATTCAGTTCTGTCACCAGAGGCGCAGTTCTCACGTTACGGTTGATTATGGAAGCAAGACCAAAGAAAAAAGACAGGTTCATAGGATTTGTCAATCTGGAAAAGCATTTGACATTATCAAATGGTGAAAGATTTTCGAAATTTTGAGAAAAATAGGGATAAGCTGTAGGGAAGGATGGGTAATATACAATACGTACACGAGTCAAGAGGAAACAATAAGAGTGGAAGACAAGCAACAAAGTTCTCGGATTAAAAAGGATGTAAGACAGGACTGTATACTTTGGGTAGGGGCGGAGCGTTGCCTCTACTTTTCAATCTGTATTACGAATAATCAGTTACGAAAATAAAACAAAGGTTGAAGAGTGGAATTAAAATTCATGGTGAAAGGATATGAATGATAATATTCGGTGATGACGTCGCTGTTCTCAGTGGAAGTGATGAAGAATTACAGGATCTGCTGAATGAAATGAACAATCTAATGAGTACAGACTATGGATTCGGCGTAAACCGAAGAAAGACGGAAGTAATGAGAAATAGCAGAAACGATAACGAGAACCTTAACCCAGGATTGGTGACCACGAAGAAGTCAAAGTTAAGGAATTCTGCTAAACTGGCAGCAAAATAACCCGTGACGGACGGAGCAAGGAGGTCATAAAAAACAGACTAGACTGGCAAAAAGAGCTTTCCTGGTCAAGTGAGATCCGTAAGTATCAAATACACATTAATTCGAGTTAGTGGTAGTGAAACATGGACTGTGGGAAAACCGGAAAAGAAGAGAATTGAAGCATTTAAAATGCAGTGCTACAAAGACTGTTGAAAATTAGGACTGATAAGTAATCAGGAAGCTTTCCGGAGAAATACTGAGTAAATTAATATATTGGAAAACACTGACAAAGGAGAAGGAACGGGATGGCGCGATATCTGTTAAAACTGTAGAGGAAAACAGAGATCGGAACACATCCAGCAAAAATTGAGGACAGATTGCAAGTGCTACTCTAAGATGTAGTTGGCACATGAGCGGAATTTGTGGCGGGCTGCGGGCTGATAGCTCAAAAAAAATTATGACATTATTGGCCGGGAGACCGTAACTGGGGAAATCTCTGATCTGGCCAAGAATCGAACCCGGGACACTGCGAATCAGAAGCAGTGGATTAGAAACTGCAGACTAGTTGTAGCATGAGCGCCTATGAGAGAAAACGGCAAGCGGTGTCACTCAGTGAACGGCTAGAGATTCAACGTAGGGCCTCAGCATCTCGGTGGCTTGCCGATGAGACAAAAGTATTTCACCGGCAGGATTCGAACAACATTGCCTTCGGTTTGAGCGACGCAGTTGTAACGGGTGTACGCGACACACAGCGGAGACGGGCGCCAGCTCTGTGAATGGGACCAGCTTCAGTTGAGTGTCACGTAGCGAAGTGAATACAGTGCCACGTCAGTTGCCTCCCACCACCGACAGAGATGAGGCGCTACGCTCTTTACTGACGCCGACCTAGATTGTGGCCTCCAAGTGGGACGGCCGTATCCTGTGCGTAACTGTACCGCTCTCCCTTCCAAGCCAAGCAGCGAGCGGGTAGGTAAGAGAAGACTGCTGCTACCGGCGGAGCAACAGGTGGACGTCGCGTGACGTCACGCACGGCCTGAGACGCTTGCAGCCATGGATTTAGGGGTAGGCTAAACTGCGATTTTCCGATAAATGAGTTCTGTTAATGTTGCCGACCGGTAACTGGTGTTTTTATTTATGATTCGTCACAGTTTTAAATTACGTTACACGAATTCAATCTGCAACTCTCCACTCTCCATCGACGTTAAAACGTTTCTGCAAATTATTCATCATAGCAGCTGTTAAACAGTGACTAAAGTAACAAGCATTGACAAGTATTTCTGCTAACGGGTATATCTAGCCAAGTGAACCACGTAAAGGCCACGGAACTGGCATGTTCTCGCCTGTAGGGACGACTTTTTATCAGGACCTAAGATTAGCGTTCTCAGTAGCCCAACTGACAGTTACGTGAGAGGATTCTGTTCATATTTGCAACTATCCTTCACCTGTAACAGACACTAATGTGATAATGAATACCCCCCCCCCCCCCTACCCGATGAAAAATCGATTGTGGTGACAAATCTGTAGTATAGCCCGAATTCTAGGTCAGGTTGAAAGGTAAATTGGTAAATTCGGCGAACGTGAAAGTCCAAATAAAAGTAGTGGATACAAATTGACCTGCCTAATGTTCACGTTTGCGCCTTATATAAACATGTTTTGCTACGTGTAACTAATTACTCATCACAACTAAAACAGCAAGGTCAGTTCAGAAAATGTACGCTCGCTGGACAAAAAGCTGGTTATTCCAGTGCGCACTGATGAACAGTTGAGCCTTTACAGATGGTACAGCTAGTCACGTGTTCATCCGCGCGCGCGCGTACTGCCTTTACGTGAGCCAAACGAACTAGCGTATCGACCAGTGAGATATTGCTTCGAGCTGGGATATTGTTTCAAGCTGACGTGGTACGTAAACATAGGTTAATGTAAGGACGTGACGAAGTGGCAAAAAGGGGCTATCGTATTTGGCTGTGCCCATGACAATATGGTGTGCGAAGTTTCTGGATTTTTGGTGTTTCGCGGCGGACTGTTCACCGTATCTACGAGCAGTGGTTAACACATACGGCCACGAACAACGTCAGAATGGTGGTCAGAATGGTGGTCGGAATAAGTTCCTGACTGGAGACGCGTTTCACGGCTTGTGAATCAAACTCACTTCCAAACCCGGCACAAATTGCTGCAGGCAATGAATGAAGGTCCAACGCCCACCTGTTAGCGAGAGATCATTGCTATGGAAACTGCATGCCGTGAACATTTGGAGTTGGTTACCCTCGCAAGCGACCATCGCTCACAAAGGCACATAGACAACACCAAAGATCATCGAGCTGGAAGAATATGTGACTGGATTTCTGCATTCTCCTGTCCTATTAAATCTCGATTGGCCTACAAAATAACTTGACAAGAACAACAAAAAAATTCGGTGAGGCATGTTCGAACAGGAAGTAAAACGTAGACATCAGCATACAGTCAATTTGACGGCATTGCGCGATGAAATCATCAGCGACTGACTTAACGTGGATGCGACGTACGTGCACAATCATCAGGACTCACTCCCCAACGAAATTCAGGCGGTCAGGGATGCGTTAAACTGTGTTAAATGATGCTTGCAATGATTTCTATAGGGGTGACTGATTTTTCGTTCGGTGAGCTTACATCAGATGATGCACAAGACTCCGATTAGTAGAAAAGGCCCTAACCATTGCTGGAAAGAAGAACTTTAACTCAAATGAAGTGTCTTGAAGTATGAAAGGATGTGAATAGAACACAACCGTAATTCAATGAAATCACTACCGTTCGACATATTTTCCTCCATATCCAAGCAGAGATACCATATTTCGTCGATTCGCCTGAACACACGCTGCAACATTGTTGGGTAACTGTACGCACCGCTGCCGAAATGCGTTCACGCAGGTGCTGCAGATGCGACCCGATACAAAGAAGTCAAAGGGCGTTAGATTAGGCGAGCGTGCTGCCAAGAACTGCCGTGAGCCTCTTCCAATCCATCGTGCTGGAAACGCCTCGTCGTGCGGGAAGCACCGTCCTGTCGAAACATAATCGAATCCAGAATATTGTCGGTGAACAGTTGGGGTTGCAGGAATTGACAAAGCGTGTACAGCAAAAAAAGCATGGACCGTTAACGCGCTGATCAGCTAGACAACGACATTGTCAGCCTTTCAAATCCACGGCGATGTGTGTTGTTAATCAGCCCATACCCTGCTATTGCGGCGACCGACGAGGCCACAGGTAAGAAAGGTAGCGTCATCGAATGCAACGTGTGCCGACAAATTTTCATTATTTACCAGCCCAATTAAATAGCGGCACATGGCTACGCCTGCTGTGCAGTCCTCAGGTTCGGAATGCTGGATCTCCTAGATGTGATACGAGCTTTTCTCCCGGCTGAGACGAGGTATCGACGCTTGTGGACTCCGCGCGACCGCTCGTCGTACAGTGTCTACGGTTTTCTGTGACGTCGACGGCCGCCCTCAACGTTTCTCGTCGCAAACATTCCCAGTTCGCTGGAATTTGACCAAACCTCTAATGGTTGCTCGCGAAAGGGTATCCGTATGCTAACGTCGACGAAACCGTTCTTGAAAGTCAGCAAAGGCCGGTCAGTTGCGTCTCCAATCTACGACGCTTATTCGTTTTTCACCGGAAAAAGTCTTTCGTCTTTCATATTAGCTGAAATGGAGATACATAAATTAGCATTGGCCCCACAATGCTCAAGGACTTCTCGGGCACTCTGTACACGCTACTTCTATCTTACCACACGATGCACCAAAATCACGAGGGAAGTGCACAGAGAAAATTTCATCTCAACAAAAAATCTGTTGTGTAAGTGGTTCACAGCTGTTCTTCCTTAGAGTTTAAATATTTTAGTAGTGAAACTAGTGTGAAAATATTTTTATCTCATGGTGAGGATCGTAACATATATTGCCATACAGTACAATAATTCTTCATGTTGTTTTTCTTTTGCATGTTGGTATTCCGGTTGCTATGGGTTCGTTTATCGATTCTCATTTTTTGTTTGTAGTTAACTGTTATGAGTTTACATATAGTCATTTCGTCATTTGGAGATAGTGGATGGAGCTGTGCACGCTAGAAAATAGTGCCAAGTGGAAAGATCTGAACATTCCCGACGTCTTCTTCTGTTGAACAGTTGAATGGAGGGGTGCAGCAGCGGAGACGCCCAGAAACAAATGCACAGTGTGGGGATATTTCCACTGGACAGAGTACGCCAAGAAAATGTGAAACGTCCCCTTTGAATCAATTTATACATGGCTGGGCTCAAACTGACACTATTTTTTAGCGCAACGCAATCTGAATTTCAAAAATCTCTACAAAAGAATGGCCCTGACTAACATTAACCTGTACGTTTCACAAATCACTTACCTCACAAAAATCTTGGTTACTCGAACTACTGCAATACAGCGAGCGCCACTACTGCCAGCTAAATAAAAGATTCAAACTACGGAAGGCACTAACTACTGATAGGCATAGTTAGCAAACGAAAGATTTTAATAGAGAACAATCAATGTATTTACCTTAATAATCATAATACACTGCTGGCCACCGTAAATGCAACACCCTGAAGGAAGCATCCGAATCAAGTGAAATTTGCACCATGAGTTTGCAGCGATGAGATATGCAACTGATTAGAATTTCAGCACAGACGCACATCACGCGCGCCTGTGGCGCCACCTCATAGCGCCATTTAAGGCTCGGCGATTTCGACGAGTGTACGTTCGGCACGTGTGTTTACCTTGTGGTTGTTTCACAAGACGATCAGTTATGCCTCGTAGACAACAACGAACATCGTTTGATCAAGTATCAGAGTTCGACAGAGGAAGGATAGTGGCTTACCGAGATTGTGGATTATCATACAGAGAAATCACTAGTCGTGTTGGACGAAACCAAACTACTGTAATGCGGATATGTGACCGTTGAATGCAGGAGGGTACGACGGACCGACGTGGTCGATCGCATTCACCTCGGTGCACCACTGCACGTGCTGATAGGCAAATTGTGCGCATGGCAGTGACGGATCGCTCAGTGACATCCCGAACCATAGCACAGCACACTGCGTCTGTAACGCATCATCCAGTGTCTGCGCGAACCATTCGACACCGTTTATAGCAGAGTGGTCTGTCCGCAAGACGTCCATTGCTTCGTCTACCATTGACGCAGAACCACAGACGTCTCCGTCGCCAATGGTGTGATGACAGACGGATGTGGACGACAGAATGGAATGACGTTGTCTTTACTGACGAGGCACGCTTCTGTCTGCAGCACCACGATGGTCGGATTCGAGGGGATGCTGGACAGCTGCATTATGCACCGCCACACTGGTCTTGCACCGGGTATTATGGTATGGGGCGGTATTGGATATTACTCTCGCACGCCTCTAGTACGCATTGCCGGTACTTTAAATAGCCGGCGCTACATATCCGAGGTGCTGGAGCCAGTTGTCCTTCCTTACCTTCAGGGCTCGGCCACAGCCATATTTCAACAGAATAATGCGCGACCACACGTGGCACGCATTGTCCAAAGGTTCTTCGTCAATAACCAGATTGAAGTGCTTCCCTGGCTGGCTCGCTCTCCGGATCTTTCGCCGATAGAAAACATGTGGTCCATGGTTGCTCAACGAGTGACCCAGATTACATCCCCAGCTGCCACACCAGATGATCTCTGGCAACGTGTGGAAGCTGCTTGGGCTGCTGTACCCCAGGAACACATCCAACGTCTCTTTCACTCAATGCCGAGACGTGTGGCAGCGGTGATCTCCAACAATGGCGGCTACTCTGGCTACTGATTCTGGCAGGAACCACATGTCACAGACGTCTGTAAACGTAATCATATGATATTTAGTCAGCATGTTATCTACAAAATAAATTTTGTTGTGCTACCTCTTGTCTTTCTTGGTGTTGCATTTACGGTGGCCAGCAGTGTATATATAGCAGTTCATGACATCCAGTCTTACAAATTTCAAAACTCCATCTCTCTCGCCACATCCACCACTGCTGGCGGCTCACCTCCAACTGCGCAACGCTACGCGCTGTTAACATCCAGCTGCTCAACACTACAATGGCAGACAACAATGCAAACTAGCCACAGACTGCACACAGCACAGCCAGTGATATTCATACAGAGCGCTACGTAACGTTGCCAATAAGAAAACATAAACAGCCTACCTACAAATGGTAATCTCGTTTCAAGGAGGGTCGTTCCTACATTAGTGTAACCGTCAGTGCTGACATTTATTGTCAACAACTGAGATGTCCTGCAGACGCAATCCAAGAACAATGAGCAGGAAGGCTGCGTGAAGCGGTGCCGCTCCAAGATAACGGCCGCCCGCATTCTGCCGGACTGACAACAAACATTACACAAAAGTTGGGTTGGGAAGTCATTCCGCACTCACCTGATTCATCTGATCTTTCGTCCTCACGTGTTCACCTTTTCCACTGTCTTATCGAACAACTTTCAAGGAACTTCCTATCCGGATGGAAATGCGCTCCAAACATGAATCGTGGTCAACAGCTGGCATACGGCGTTGAATGTGATAATGCTACCGACGGTTGTTACTTGAGACTTAAACTGGTCTTAAGTCAAAATAACTTGATTCCCATTGCAGTGTCAATGCCATAAAACAGTTGGCGCGTAGCCTAGCTGAGAATGAGAGCACTGCTAGTCATTGTCGTAGTGAAAATGTGACTTCTGTGGTGTCACCGCCAGACACCACACTTGCTAGGTGGTAGCCTTTAAATCGGCCGCGGTCCATTAGTATACGTCGGACCCGCGTGTCGCCACTGTCAGTGATTGCAGACCGAGCGCCACCACACGGCAGGTCTAGAGAGAATTCCTAGCACTCTCCCCAGTTGTACAGCCGACTTTGCTAGGAAAGGTTCACTGACAAATACGCTCTCATATGCCGAGACGATAGTTAGCATAGCCTTCAGCTACGTCATTTGCTACGACCTAGCAAGGCGCCATTATCAATTGATATTTAACTTGTGATGCCTGTACCGTCAGACCGATGTACACCACTTATGGATTAAAGTTGGCTCTTCTGCCAACACTTCAACTTCTTAGTCATTTGTGATTCGTGACAGATACACGATTCCTAGCCATTGCAAGGAGGGAAGGAATGGGGATTGGGGTTTAACGTCCGGTCGACGATGTGGTGGTTAGAGACGACGCGCAACCTCGGACTGGGGGACCGAGCAACGTGCAGTGGTATGAAATGGTAGCCGCATTCGAGAGAACAACTGTTCAAATCTTCGTCCGATCATCAAGAATGTTTTCCATGATTCTAGGAGAATCGCCACCATATTAGCTTTAAAAAGGACACGGCAGGTTTGCTTCCCTGTCTCAGAGCTTGTGGTGAGAAAGCAAATCAGCCGCGTCCTGGAAACTTAAATGTTGATAGTTGGACGGTGATTTAAACCCCTGTCCTTTCAAATACGAGTCCGGTATCTTGACTGCTGTGCCATATCGCTCGGCACGTACCATACGAAGAATTCCTGGCTGTTACCTTTCATTACGTAGGTGTTCCACAAGAATTTGGACTATCAGGTCGGTCTTGTGGGTGGTGGCCACAAGATATTTGCTGAAATCCGTGCGAAGTGTGTAGGGGCACACACGCCCAGCTACTCGTACAATCACTTCAATTGTTGTTAATTATGATAAGTTTATGGCCAAGTAAATAAATGTAGCAGCAGATAAGCATCAGCTGCATAGTTCCCTTATGTTCAGTGGAAACTGCTGAAACTTTATCTTACACAAACTGTGACGTCCTTGTACGGACTTCCATTGTACGAGCCTACACACGAGAGGATCGAGTTATCATTTGGCCGTACCGAGGTTGGATTATTCGGACGAATGCTGGACCACGAGCCATCATTGGTCATAGAAGCTAATGATGCAGAATTTATTTCATGGCTAATTAAAACTGTGTGGTAGACCGGTACTTGAATGTGACGTTTGTTTAATGTGCAATACTCAATTGGAATTAACAGGATAAGTCCCTGTTGGTAAACTCAGATGCAGGATGGATTATTCATATTAGAATCAAACTATAGTCTGGGACTGAGTAAGCCAGTCTCTTTCGGCAAGTTAGTGCAACAAATGATGCCGGGCAGCTATGGAGTTCTCGAGACCAGGGTACAGGCACTGGCAGATTAAAGTTTTGAGCTGGGATTTCCTTTAGTGTCAGCTACACCGAGAAGCCCATTCTTAACTCTATAGAGCGTTGAAAATTGGTCGTTTACCCATAACAAGTCACAATCCATATAATTATGACAGACGGAGACTGAAGAATTTCATGTAATCATTAGGACTCATGAAAATGAATAACGCCTGTGCATGGACAGTCACTCTGAAGAAAATCCCGAACATCATTTTCAACAGTCTCAAAGGATATAAAACAGGAGGCGACGAAGGTTAAATCATACGGAAATAATTTTATGTTGCGTCATCACTGGTAAGTAACTTTTTGTTAGTTGCTGCCGGACATAGAGTATTTACTAGAGAAAAAAATCATTAGGTTTCCGTTCATTACAGTGATGTCTTCAGACACTCGGGTATCTTTGTGTTCAAATCGAGAAACGAGACACGAAATGGGTTATTAAAATCAATTGCTATACACACAATTTCTTAAACGAATGTCGCTAAAGACAGAAAGGAAAGATTCTTTTCTCAGTTTCATGTCTACTGCATGTGTTTAAGAGATGGGTGTAGTTTCATCTCCTACAAAGAAAATGTATGAAACTGTTGTGGAGGACAACACTTTCTGTTCAGCGGTTTCGTCTCATATATACAGCGAAAATACACCCTAGCCACATAACAAACTCTGTTCATGCTAGCCCTGTCTATTAATCATTAAAAAATTTATTTAGTGGCCTTTAGAGTATCTGAAGGTTGGCTATGAGAGGCTGAGAGAAAATAATGTGTTAAAAGTTGATATATAAACATAACAGGAGAATCTAATATCGGTTTTTGCTAAGCACAAGGGAAAGTTTCTTTTGTACAGAATGCCATTAGTGGTAGTATATTTGTATATGCAGAATTGTTTGCTCTTCCGCTGCCAAGTTTCCTTCGCATGGTAAGTCTTGGCGTCGGTACTTTCTACCTCGATACTTCCGTTTTAATGGACTCCTTCGTGTGAAGTACGGCATTTGCCGAACGACACTAAGGGAAACTGCCAGCCAAGGGTGCATTCGAGGTGAGAGTCAAGACCAAGATCGATGTTGGGAGCGTGCGAGATATCGCAGCAGTAACAGCCACGTGAAGCAGTGAATGGGCTGGAGGGACAGCCTTGTGGTTTAGCTTTTGCGCAGTTGCCGCCACCAAGGTGCATCTTGGTTTGTCAAAAAGGCATCCGAAGCCGTCGCCTCCTTTATTGCTCGTCGAATCTTCAGCGCCCTTTCAGTGTCTAGCTCCTGCTGCGTTACGCCTCCTAGCCAGGCCTTACTGCTTTAAAACTGTTTAGAACTCCAACAGATTCTACAAATCACTTTCTCATAGCTTTCAGGTAGAATGAAGGTGTTGTCCCTACACTAACATAGACATGGTGCGAATGCTTGTCCCAGGGTCCTTCCTTTGCCCAGACATCCATCCTCCTGCTTCTCTTTCAGCAGCCCGTGACTTGCTGCTAATTCTAGTTAACTTTGTTTTATTCCTACCCTTTTTGACCTATTGTTGGTAATCACCATGTTTAAGTACTGTTCCGCGAATTTTAGCGACAAGGCGACCATAGAGCAGACCAATCTTTGTGTGTGTGTGTGTGTGTGTGTGTGTGTGTGTGTGTGTGTGTGTGTGTGTGTCTGGCATTATTTCATAAAGCTATGGAAATTCTCAAAAGAATGGGTATGGATCAGAACGGCATCCACTTACAGAGAATTTATATTGGAATCAGACAGCACAGTTCGTTCGACGACGATGTCGCTGACTTGGTTTAATATCCGTTGAGTAGTCAACCAAGGATGCGTTCTGTCACCACTGCTTTTCAACTTGTGCTGAGTACCTTTCTGGAAGCAGTTGTGTTACAGATTAAGGTATAAAGACGAATCGAGCTTCTACAACGTTCATTTACTAGTGATACAGTATATGTTGCTTATAACTTAGATGATCAACACAGAATGATTCGTAAATGCAAATATAAGGTTCGGTGGTTTCTTAACACAGAGTAGACATGTTCAAGTGGGCTGTCTTCGTACTTGGCTCTGTGAAGATGGTACATTAGTCATAGAGGTAAACCTTCGCCTAGAGAATGCTCGTAATGCTTTTATAAACATAAATAAAATTTTCAAGTACGGATCTAGACCTAAACCTTGTAGTTCGATTTGTAAGATACTACATTTGGTCTGTACTACTGCAGGCTTCTGAAGGATGGACACTAAATATACCAATGGCAATGAAGAACGAAGCTTTTCAAGTGTGGATTCTCTACAGAAAGCTTAAAGTGCCACGGACAGCAAAAATAACTAACGTTGAAGTGTCCCAATGAATATACAAATGGAGATAATCTTAACGACATTTAAAAGAAAAATTGCCTCTACCGTTGGGTAACTCCTTCAAATGCCGCGTGCAAGAATTTTCATATTCTCTCGCTCGCTAAAAGCAAACTAATTACTACAGAAAAAATGAACTACACCTTTTCATGGGAAATTTACTGTACTTATTTTGTGAACGAGGATACCTCCTTTTCTCTGGAGGCCATGGTTTTAAAGTTATTTAAGGGAGACGCATTTGAAGATCACTTTTCTACATTTTTCTCGAACAATTAAACTATGGCGTCTAGCGAAAACGCATCCCAGTACAGAATTTAACTACATTACATTTCGAACGAAAAGATCCCGTCCTTTTCTTTTTTAGTCCTAGTAGTTCGCATATAGCGAGCGAGAGAATATGAAAGTCTCGCACACGGTATTTCAAGACATTGGAGGTTGTTGGATAAAACCCAGTGTAGTGACGTAACAAGACTGTTACGCCACCCTGTAGTAGCCGAAAGAAAGGCACGCGTACACACACGCCGACGGGCGTCAAGTCTGGAACAGGATAACTATTGAATGGTAGCAAGAAAAGTACGTAGCTGCTTTATACTTAACTTTAATGTCTCCTTGTGATACATCTCTCTTGACTATACAAATGCGACTCGTAAGATACATGCACTGTTACAATTGGCGCCTTGCTAGGTCGTAGCCATGGACTTAGCAGAAGGCTATTCTGTCTCTCGGCTAATGAGAGAGAAAGGCTTCGTACAACTGGGCGGTAGCTAGGTTCTCGTACAACTGGGCGGTAGCTAGGTTCTCGTACAACTGGGGCGAGTGCTCTCTCGTATCACGAGACCTGCCTTGGTGGTGGCGCTAGGTCTGCGATTACACAGTGGCGACACGCGGGTCCGACATGTACTAAATGGACCGCGGCCGATTTAAGCTACCACCTAGCAAGTGTGGTGTCTGGCGGTGACACCACACCCAGCTGTATGGGCAGTTGTATCACCGTGCATACTTCTACAGCCGATGATAAGAAAGAAAGTATAAATAGAAGAAACGGATGAATAGCTCGGTTAGATAGTATAAAGCGGTGAACAGGATTACCAAATGCAGATGAACTGTTACAGTGGGTTAAAAACTCCGCGAACGTTGCAGGAACTTTATTGGAAGCGAATGAGTAGCAGTACAAAATACCAATACGCAAAATTTGCGAGAGTAAACTTGCACTAAGTTTGGGAACCATGAGCGAGTTTACAAACATTTACACAGTAATCGAACTCTTGCCACGCACGGTCCTACATGGCTTCAGAGACTGTGGCTGTTGCTTGTTCAATTCTCCTTTCCAATTCCACACCGTCACATGGAAGAGTAGGGACACAAACAAGGCTCTCTCTCTCTCTCTCTCTCTCTCTCTCTCTATATATATATATATATATATATATATATATATATATAAAATCACAGGGGGTAATATCTTGGGACCTAGGAGGCGATTTTAGCACACATTAGTCTGTTGCTCCATCACGACCAATCCAACGATTGGATAGCACTGTGTTCAGATATGCCCTAACACACGGTGAAAGAGAAAATGTGGGGTGCACAATCTAACTAAAGGACAAAGCTCTCTGATACTGTTTGCAACAATGGCATTTACCAGTTCTGCAACATCTAAAAGGTGGACTCTCTTCAAGCAAGAAAGGCTCATGAAGTTTGTGAGACATTCCACAAAAGACACTGACTTTCGGAGAATCTCTCTAGTGTTCAACATTGTTATGCGGGTTTTCGCTTCCCCAAATCGTACAGCGGTGTCTGTTTGCTTCCCCATTTGTATGAATCGCTCTCTCGTCCGAAAAAAAATTGTAGTACTCACAAAACCATCTTCGATTTGCAATGCAAAGCAAAACTTCTAATCGCTGGTCTTTGTCTTTAAGGTATAACTTCTGCATTAACTGTATGTGGTCTGTATGGTCTCATGTTTTAATTTTTTACGCAAAACACGCCACACAGTTGTTGATATTTCCAGCTCACGTGAAGCTCTGCGTAGAGATTTTGCCAGACTTCTTTAAGGAAGCTTCTCTCATCCATTGAATTCCACTTGCGTGGTCACCTGGCCGACCACATCTCTTCTCGTCACACGCACACGCACAATTTCAGCGGACTTTACATGCCATCTGTAGATTGCCTTTCTGGTTGCTGTGCTGTGCTTCATCCAGAATTTTCTTCGGACGTCGGTTGCTCGCTTTGTTTCGTTAAATTGGCAGTGTTATTGGCCCTTTGCTGTTCCTTATCAATATAAACGATTTGGGAGACAATCTGAGTAGCCGTCTTCGGGGTTGTTTGCAGATGACGCTGTCGTTTATCGACTAATAAAGTCATCAGAAGATCAAAACAAACTGCAAAACGATTTAGAAGAAATATCGGAATGGTGCGAAAAGTGGCAGTTGACCTCAATAACGATAAGTGTGAGGTCATCCACATGAGTGATAAAAGGAAAGCGTTAAACTTCGGTTACACGATAAATCATTATAATCTGAATTCACCTAAATACATAGGTATTACAATTACGAACAATTTAAATTGGAAGGAACACACAGAAAATGTTGTGGGGGAAGGCTAACCCAAGACAGCGTTTTATTGGTAGGACACTTGGAAAATGGAACAGATCTACTAAGGAGACTGCCTACACTACGCTTGTCCGTCCTCTTTCAGAATACTGCTGCGCGGTGTGGGATCCTTACCCGATAGGACTGATGGAGTACATCGAAAAAGTTCAAAGAAGGGCAGCACTTTCTGTATTATCGAGAAATATGGGAGAGTGTCACAGAAATAATTCAGTATTTGGTATGGACATCATTAAAAGAAAGGCGTTTTTCTTTGCGACGGAGTCTTCTCACGAAATTCCAATCACCAACTTGCTCCTCCGAATGTGAAAATATTTTGTTGACACACTTACATAGGGAGGAACGATCACCAAGATAAAATAAGGGAAATCTGAGCTCGTACGGAAAGATACAGGTGTTTATTCTTTCCCCGTGCTATACGAGATTGGAATAATGGAGAATTGTGAAGGTGGTTCGATGAACCCTCTGCCAGGCACTTAAATGTGATTTGCAGAGTATCCATGTAGATGTAGCACGCAGAACGCCTTTTCAACTTCAGAAAGCGCCGTCTTGATTATGGTACCACTAACAACCATTCATAACACGGCACATCACACTTGCAATGAGAAACAAAAACTTAAAAGTCTACTCTTTCAAGTTCCCTGTATTACTTTGTAATGCCACTCATTCGGCTAAAATAAGTTTTTTAAATTGTTTCCGGACTTTCGAAACATGCAGTTCTTACTGCAGTTCATGCATCGTGTGGTGGCCAGCATCAATTAATGGATACACAAAGAAGAGGTGGAGGGAGGAGGAGATGTCACCTGAACTTCATAGAAAAAGGAGGAATTAATAACAAATGAGTGGAAAAAAGATTCCATCTGTGCATTCATGCAGTATAATCTGTATGCATGCGTGTATTGCAGTGCCTGTCCGTGTATGCGTCACTCTACGCGTAATTCCATCAGTTTCACTCTTCCTGACTTCAGTCGTTCTAGCTTTACCCCGTATTATGTGACAAGAACATGGTCGAGTCTATGGTCGAGTCTATTGAGTAGGGCCTGTAAAACAGCTGCATCAGAAATCGAACAGATCGCAGCGTACCGCACTGCTGAGGGCCGCCAGCGTGGTGCAGTTGTCAGTGCTTGGCGCGCCGCGCTCCGACGTATGAGGCAGGCAGCCAGGCCGGCTCTTGACCGTGGCCACGGCAGGCCGGAAGTGGGTGATCGATGCCCACAGCCAGCCCAGCTGCCGTGTCCCGACCCGCCGCACCACGCCGCGCCTTCCGTTACTCGCATCCTGCTCTTCCGCCGCCAGCCAGCGCGCCACGCAACACCCTCCCACTCCACCCCTCATTCATTTCCCGGCCAGCTCGGACGCTGTTAATTGCATCACACTCCACTGTACCACCACACTTCGTAACCACACTCCTCGTTGTTTCAACGACAGGCTTTCAGTAAGTAATGAAACAGTTTTTTATTGTGGGAATTTGTGGAATATTCCCTCTTCAGCCCCTATAGTTTCATGACGTTCGTCAGTTGGCTGCGCTGTGCGTAGCCTTCAAAATTGCGTCTGTAACGCAGATGCGTTCCAAGGAACAGAGAGCTGTCATTGAGTTCCTTTTGGCGGAAGATCCGAGTATCGCAAATATCCATAGGCGTTTGCAGAATGTCTGCGGAGACTGCATTAAACAAAAGCACGGAAAGTCATTGGGTTTGACGTCTGTCTGAGTCGCAACAATGTCGCGCAAACCTGTCAGATCTCCCGTGTGCCAGTCGGCCGCACTCAGCTGTGACACTGCAATGTTAGAACGTGCGGACACTCTCATTCGAGGTGATGGACAGACCTACCTCTCTCTCACACACACACACACACACACACACACACACACACACACACACACTCTCTTCGCTGCTCAACTGGACGTCTGTTGGTAGGCCTCACACAGTCGTCCACTAGTCGGGGTATTCAAAGGTGTGCGCACGCGGGGTTCATCGCCGCGTAGCAGAAGACCATAAAGACACACTAAGGGCCATGTGTGCGGAATTGCTTGCGCGTTACGAGGGAGATCATTGGTGCAGCCAGACGTTGGCTCCGACATAGACCATTAGAGTGGTACCACGAGAGCATACACAGCCCCTCTCACTAATGTGGCGTAAGACCGTTCCATTGAACGAAGATTATGGTGAGAAATAACAATTTGTAGCCAAAATAATGAGGAACAATATGGTGTGTTGGAATCCTGAATAATACTAACCTGCTTCCACAGAAATCGTGTTGCATTACTTATTGAACGCTGCTCGTATTTCTGGCATACAGAACTGACATACCCGGCTGTCAATCATGTAATTGCCTTAATCTATTCCCACCTTCTTGTTTGTTCTGTACTGTGTGGGTATTTCGGAAGTAGAATGAATCGAATTGGATGCATCGTAAACTCTGCGTGTTGCGAATACATTTCATAGTTTTATCAATGTGGAAATCACCATCACCAGCATCAGCTGGACGGAAGACATTCCAAAATGGGCAAGCAAATGTGCTGCGCAGTAGAACAAAGGAAGACCATGCTGCAGATTGTGTTAAATCGCAGAGACATCTTTGCATAAATCGAGCAAAATAAGAAATTGTTGCTCTTACTACATTTCAATGGCTCAAATGGCTCTGAGCACTATGGGACTTAACATCTGAGGTCATCAGTCCCCTAGAACTTAGAAATACTTGAACCTAACTGACCTAAGGACATCACACACATCCATGCCCGAGGCAGGATTCGAAACTGCGACCGTAGCAGTCGCGCGGTGCCGGACTGAAGCGCCTAGAACCGCTCGGCCACACAGGCCGGCCCTGTTTGCGAATGGAACGGGAAAGGAAATGACTAGTAGTGATTCAAGCTACCCACCGCCACGCACCATACGGTGGCTTGCGGAGTGTGTATATAATAGTGTACAGAAAGTACGGGAACGCTTTCAATTACTTATTGCACAAGTACTAAACATTGTGCAGATGCCATACATAGTGCATTTTGAAGACAAACTCTGAAAGTTTTTTTTACAAACATTCGATATGCGAACCATGAGAGACCCAGCAGACGTCAATACGGTAATCGAATTCTTGCCATACCCCTCCCAGGATGGCCTCATCGGCTGTGGCAGTCGCTTCCCGTATTCTGTCCCGGAGCCCTGCTACACGACGTGGTAGAGGCGGTACGTACACCATGTCTTTAATGTGTCGCCACAGAAAAGTCACATGGAATAAGATCGGGTAACCAGGGAGGCCATTTCACACACACAGAAAGCTCGCTCCGCACCTGAACTCGCCACGCTTGCCACTAGCGCTGACTATCGGCGAATTGCCAAACTACGCTGTGGCGATATACATAAAAAAAAGCTTTCAGGGTTTCTCTCTCTCTCTCTGTGTGTGTGTGTGTGTGTGTGTGTGTGTGTGTGTGTGTAGATCTGAAACGTGAAACGGACTAAGACTTCAGGTACCAGAACGAGTACCTCGTTAATGGAAACTTCACAGCATTTTCTTGGAATGCTAGCCCCGCATGTCAGTCGCAGAATTAGGTAACAGTTAACACAGTATACGTCTGGTCCCTTGTGTGAATGTACATGTGACAATTACGTACATGTTTAACGTTTTGCCCTCTTCACCGATGCACATTCGTTGCTTGGCCACTCTTCATCTACTGCCACCATCACAATCAGGAATTTATATGAAAATGGCGTCAACGATGAGATGGAAACAATGCTGGTAAGTGTGTCTTACTGTCCAGTTTACGGCACGCTGGTTCCGCGAATGTCGGTGCAACAGAAACGCACCATCGATCTCACCGTTTCTTCGTCCGACGCTTGAAAAAGCATCGTAGTTGCAAACAATCTGTCACCACTTTTACTGCGCTCATTTCTCCGTTGGTAGTGCTGGCTGTCATTTCCTACATTCATGCGCAGCTCAACTTCTGTACGAGGACTGCAGAATTCCTAAGAAAGATTTTCGCAGTCTTGTTTAATGTTTAGCGTCAAACGGTTCTCCTAGCCCGATAAGAGATCTGTTTTTCCTGCGTCCGTTGTTATACACGAATAGGTTCTGTAAACCAAAAGTTTAATCAGGCCAATGATATCTGGACTGTTTCAGCCATAGCAATATCTCTAATGTAAGGGCACAATTTCGTTACAAATGTCAATGAACGCGTACGGAGCAGGAGGTTGAGATGGTTCTGAACATACATTTGAAGTTTTAGGCCAGTTGACAAATGCGAGACTTCTATTACTTCCTCACGGATCACGAGACTTGTACAAACAATTGGCGAGACTCCATTGCGAAACATTGTCTTAAAAAAATTTTGCAGACTAGTAACTACTACTGTCGTAGATATCGAAAAAGATTCTGTTAAACCGAAATACAGGGCAGTGTTACTAGACGAGTCCACATAGTTCAATAACTTTTCTTAATTTTACTAACATTATTGTAATTCTTATTTCGACAAGATTTAAAGAGCAATCTCGGATGCCTGCAAGGAATTACGTTTTTATGGAATGCAGTTTCCCATGGTATGTAACTTTATACAGGTTGTGACAATAAAAATGAAAATGTGACGTTTCTGATAAGACTTAACGCGGCATAGACGGCGAGCTGTTCTGATAGCCTAACTGGGTCGGCCGAGTTCGGCCGCCAAACCAACTTGTCCCGCTGATAACAACAGCCCTACGGCAAACAAATTCATCGCTAACGCGCTGTCGGGGCTTCTGGCTTTCCTAAATCCGTAGTGTAAATAGTTTGGAACGCTCTTTCTCCTCCCGTCCGCAGAACAGAGGATACCTGTACTCTTTGAGTCGTCCAGTAATGAAGTCGGAGTTTGGAAGAGCGTCGTATGATCTGTGTTCAAACACCTCCGGAGTTATCGAAATCTGTGAGAGTGCAGCAATAAAGTTTTCAGAATGACTCTTTCACTCTGCAGCAGTGTGTGCGATGTTATGAAATTTCTTGGCATATCAAAACTGTCTACAGGATGAGGCTCTGAGCTGGTACCTCGCCTCGCCGCGGGCAGTGTTCTTATGGAGTGAGCTATCAAGACAGTGCTCAACACGCCCCCCCCTCCCCCAAACACACACATAAACGGTGTAGATAAAGTCTGGGAACACTTGCAAATATTTATTGCACAAGAACCATACGATATACAGATATCATACATATGTCATTTATGTTATTTTAAAGTGAAATCCTGAAGGTTTTTTTAATGTATACTGCCACAGCGTAGTTTGGTAATTTGCCGATAGTCAGCGCTAGTCGCAAACATAGCGATCTACCTGTGTTGGGAGTTCGACAAAAGCAAGTGTGCTACAGCTGTTCAACGGATGTTTAGAGCCAAATACGGTAATAAGCCACCAACAAGGTCATTTACCACTGGCATGACAAATTCGTTAAGACAGGTTGGTTGTGCCCGGCAAAGATAAGCGGACGTCCAGTGTGAGTGAAGTGAATATGGAGCGCGTACGAGAGACATTCATAAGGATTCCAAAGAAATCGGTGCCTCGTGCATCGCGTGAACTCGAAATGGCTCCAATGACAGTGCGGAAAGTCTTGAGACAGAATCTGATGTTCAGATCTTAACAGGCACTGAAAACTGGCGAAAGCGGGAGGTAAGTTGAGCAGAAATTTCTGTGAGGAACCTAACGGTGTTCCGAAAGTATAGACTAAACGCAGTTGGCGGTGATGTGTTTATTGCTGTTAAAAATTTTTGATGTCGCGAAGTAGATAGTTCCTGTGAGTTAGTACGACCAGATAATTCATGGCAGTCGGAATAAAATAATAATTAAATCCTTTTACCGACCTCCCAATTCAGATGATAAAATTGCTGAAAAGTTCAAAGAAAACTTGAGTTTAGTTTCAAACACGTACCCGACTCTTACAATTATAGTTGGTGGTGACTTTAATTTATCCTCAATATGTTGACGAAAATACATGTTCAAATCCGGAGCTACGCATAAAACATCCGAAATTGTGCTAAATGCATTCTCCGAAAGTTATTTCGAGCAGTTAGTTCATGAGCCCACTCGAAAGTTAACGGTTGTGAAAACACATTTGACCTCTTAGCAGCAAATAATCATGAGCTAATAAGCATCAGAACGGATACAGGGTAGTGAACACACATACGTATTTAAAAAGCAGATAAAAATTCGGTTGACGCCTTCCTAAGAGACAATCTCCACTTCTTCCAAATTAATAATCCCATGAACCATGGACCTTGCCGTTGGTGGGGAGGCTTGCGTGCCTCAGCGATACAGATAGCCGTACCGTAGGTGCAACCACAACGGAGGGGTATCAGTTGAGAGGCCAGACAAACGTGTGGTTCCTGATGAGGGGCAGCAGCCTTTTCAGTAGTTGCAAGGGCAACAGTCTGGATGATTGACTGATCTGGCCTTGTAACATTAACCAAAACGGCCTTGCTGTGCTGGTACTGCGAACGGCTGAAAGCAAGGGGAAACTACAGCCGTAATTTTTCCCGAGGGCATGCAGCTTTACTGTATGATTAAATGATGATGGCGTCCTCTTGGGTAAAATATTCCGGAGGTAAAATAGTCCCCCATTCGGATCTCCGGGCGGGGACTACTCAAGAGGATGTCGTTATCAGGAGAAAGAAAACTGGCGTTCTACGGATCGGAGCGTGGAATGTCAGATCCCTTAATCGGGCAGGTAGGTTAGAAAATTTAAAAAGGGAAATGGATAGGTCGAAGTTAGATATAGTGGGAATTAGAAGTTCGATGGCAGGAGGAACAAGACTTCTGGTCAGGTGACTACAGGGTTATAAACACAAAATCAAATAGGGGTAATGCAGGAGTAGGTTTAATAATGAATAGGAAAATAGGAATGCGGGTAAGCTACTACAAACAGCATAGTGAACGCATTATTGTGGCCAAGATACATACGAAGCCCACACCTACTACAGTAGTACAAGTTTATATGCCAACTAGTTCTGCAGATGACGAAGAAATTGAAGAAATGTATGATGAAATAAAAGAAATTATTCAGATTGTGAAGGGAGACGAAAATTTAATAGTCATGGGTGACTGGAATTCGAGTGTAGGAAAAGGGAGAGAAGGAAACATAGTAGGTGAATATGGATTGGGGGACAGAAATGAAACAGGAAGCCGCCTTGTAGAATTTTGCACAGAGCACAACGTAATCATAACTAACACTTGGTTTAAGAATCATGAAAGAAGGTTGTATACATGGAAGAACCCTGGAGATACTAAAAGGTATCAGATAGATTATATAATGGTAAGACAGAGATTTAGGAACCAGGTTTTAAATTGTAAGACATTTCCAGGGGCAGATGTGGACTCTGACCTGTAGATTAAAACTGAAGAAACTGCAAAAAGGTGGGAATTTAAGGAGATGGGACCTGGATAAACTAAAAGAACCAGAGGTTGTACAGAGATTCAGGGAGAGCATAAGGGAGCAATTGACAGGAATGGGGGAAAGAAATACAGTAAAAGAAGAATGGGTAGCTTTGAGGGATGAAGTAGTGAAGGCAGCAGAGGATCAAGTAGGTAAAAAGACGAGGGCTAGTAGAAATCCTTGGGTAACAGAAGAAATACTGAATTTAATTGATGAAAGGAGAAAATATAAAAATGCAGTAAGTGAAACAGGCAAAAAGGAATACAAACGTCTCAAAAATGAGATCGACAGGAAGTGCAAAATGACTAAGCAGGGATGGCTAGAGGACAAATGTAAGGATGTAGAGGCCTACCTCACTAGGGGTAAGATAGATACCGCCTACAGGAAAATTAAAGAGACCTTTGGAGATAAGAGAACGACTTGTATGAATATCAAGAGCTCAGATGGAAACCCAGTTCTAAGCAAAGAAGGGAAAGCAGAAAGGTGGAAGGAGTATATAGAGGGTCTATACAAGGGCGATGTACTTGAGGACAATATTATGGAAATGGAAGAGGATGTAGATGAAGATGAAATGGGAGATATGATACTGCGTGAAGAGTTTGACAGAGCACTGAAAGACCTGAGTCGAAACAAGGCCCCCGGAGTAGACAATATTCCATTGGAACTACTGACGGCCGTGGGAGAGCCAGTCCTGACAAAACTCTACCATCTGGTGAGCAAGATGTATGAAACAGGCGAAATACCCTCAGACTTCAAGAAGAATATAATAATTCCAATCCCAAAGAAAGCAGGTGTTGACAGATGTGAAAATTACCGAACTATCAGCTTAATAAGTCACAGCTGCAAAATACTAACACGAATTCTTTACAGACGAATGGAAAAACTAGTAGAAGCCAACCTCGGGGAAGATCAGTTTGGATTCCGTAGAAACACTGGAACACGTGAGGCAATACTGACCTTACGACTTATCTTAGAAGAAAGATTAAGGAAAGGCAAACCTACGTTTCTAGCATTTGTAGACTTAGAGAAAGCTTTTGACAATGTTGACTGGAATACTCTCTTTCAAATTCTAAAGGTGGCAGGGGTAAAATACAGGGAGCGAAAGGCTATTTACAATTTGTACAGAAACCAGATGGCAGTTACAAGAAGCGAGGGGCATGAAAGGGAAGCAGTGGTTGGGAAGGGAGTAAGACAGGGTTGTAGCCTCTCCCCGATGTTGTTCAATCTGTATATTGAGCAATCAGTAAAGGAAACAAAAGAAAAATTAGGAGTAGGTATTAAAATTCATGGAGAAGAAATAAAAACTTTGAGGTTCGCCGATGACATTGTAATTCTGTCAGAGACAGCAAAGGACTTGGAAGAGCAGTTGAATGGAATGGACAGTGTCTTGAAAGGAGGATATAAGATGAACATCAACAAAAGCAAAACAAGGATAATGGAATGTGGGGTGATGCTGAGGGAATTAGATTAGAAAATGAGGCACTTAAAGTAGTAAAGGAGTTTTGCTATTTGGGGAGCAAAATAACTGATGATGGTCGAAATAGAGAGGATATAAAATGTAGGCTGGCAATGGCAAGGAAAGCGTTTCTGAAGAAGAGAAATTTGTTAACATCCAGTATTGATTTAAGTGTCAGGAAGTCATTTCTGAAAGTATTTGTATGGAGTGTAGCCATGTATGGAAGTGAAACATGGACGATAAATAGTTTGGACAAGAAGAGAATAGAAGCTTTCGAAATGTGGTGCTACAGAAGAATGCTGAAGATTAGATGGGTAGATCACATAACTAATGAGGAAGTATTGAATAGGATTGGGGAGAAGAGAAGTTTGTGGCACAACTTGACCAGAAGAAGGGATCGGTTGGTAGGACATGTTCTGAGGCATCAAGGGATCACCAATTTAGTATTGGAGGGCAGCGTGGAGGGTAAAAATCGTAGAGGGAGACCAAGAGATGAATACACTAAGCAGATTCAGAAGGATGTAGGTTGCAGTAGGTACTGGGAGATGAAAAAGCTTGCACAGGATAGAGTAGCATGGAGAGCTGCATCAAACCAGTCTCAGGACTGAAGACCACAACAACAACAACAACAACAAGTGTAGACCAGATGTGGCTTGAATTCAAAGAAACAGAACTGGCAGCAATTGAGAGGTTTATGCCAAATAAATAAATCCTCCTTGGTACACAAAATAGGTCAGAAAACTGTAGCAGAAACAATGGAAAAAAACGGCCAGAGTTAAAGGGACGCAAAATCTCAAACACTGGCGATCTTTTACAGAAGCTTGAAATTTAGCGCGGACTTCAGTGCGAGATGCTTATAACAGATTCCACAACGAAACTGTTTGGAAAGCTGGGAGACCGAGCGAGGTGGCGCAGTGGTTCGACACTGGACTCGCATTCGGGAGGACGACGGTTCAATCCCGCGTCCGGCCATCCTGATTTAGGTTTTCCGTGATTTCCCTAAATCACTCCAGGCAAATGCCGGGATGGTTCCTCTGAAAGGGCACGGCCGACTTCCTTCCCCATCCTTCCCTAATCCGATGAGACCGATGACCACGCTGTCTGGTCTCCTTCCCCAAAACCAGCCAGCCAAAGCTGGGAGAAATTTCAGAGAGATTCTTATCGTATGTGAAGTATGCTAGCGGCAAGACACAATCAATGCCTTCTCTGCGCTGTAGGAATTAAAATGCTATCGACGACAGTGCTGCCAAAGCAGAGTTACTAAACACAGCTTTCCGAAGTTCCTGCTTTAAAGAAGACGAAGTAAACATTCCAGAATTCGAATCGAGAACAGCTGCCAATATGAGTAACGTAGAAATAGATGTTCACTTAACAAGAGCAAAACCTCCGGTCCAGACTGTATACCAAATAGGTTCCTTCCAGAGTAGGCTGATACAACAGCTCCGTACTTAACACTCATATACAACCGTTCGATCGATGGAATATCCGTACCCACAGACTGGAAAGTTGCACAGTTCACACCAGTATTTAAGAAAGGTAGTAAGAGTAATCCACTACATTACATGCCCATACCATTGACGTCGATATGTAGCAAGATTTTGGAACATGTGTTCGAACACTATGCATTACCTCGAAGAGAACGTTCTATTGAAAACGTCGTTCTTGTAAAACACAAGTAGCTCTTTACTCGCACTAAGTGTTCAGTGCTCTTGGCAAAGAGTTTCAAATTGATTCCGTATTTCTAGATTTCCAAAAGGCTTTTGCCACTGTACCACGCAAGCGGCTTGTAGTGAAATTGCATGCTTATGGAATATCGTCTGTTGTGTGACTGGATTAGAGATTTCCTGTCAGAGATCACAGTTAGTAGTAACTGGCGCAGTGTCATCGAGTAAAACAGAAGTGAATTCTGGCGTTCCCCAAGGTAGTGTTAGAAGTTCTCTGCTGTTCCTTATGTATATAAGCGATTTGCGAGACAATTTGGGCAGTCTTCTTAAGTTGTTTGCAGATGATGCTGTCGTTTACCGACTAGGAAGTCATCAGGAGATCAAAACAAACTGCAAAAAGATTTAGAATTTGCGCTAAGGAAAAGTGTGAGGTCGTCAACATGAGTGCTAAAAGGAATCCGTTAAACTTTGATTATATGATAAATCAGTCAAATCTAAAGGCTATAAATTCAACTAAATACCTAGGAATTAAAATTACGAACAACTTAAATGGGAAGGAACACACACAAAATGTTGTGGGGAAGGCTAACCACAAGCTGCGTTTTGTCGGCAGGACACTTGGAAAATATAACAGAGCTACTAAGGAGACTGCCTATACTAAGCTTGTCCATCCTCCTTTTGGAAAACTGCTACGCGGTGTGGGATCCTTACCAGGTAGGACTGACGGAATGCATCGAGAAAGATCAAAGGAGGGCAGCACGTGTGGTATTATCGCGAAGTAGGGGAGAATGTGTCCCTGATACGATACAGGATTTGGGATGGACGTAATTAAAACAAAGGCGCGTTTCTTTGCGGTATCACCAACTTTCTCCTGCGAATGTGCAGATATTTTGTTGACGCCGACCTGCATAGGGAGAAACGATCACCATAACAAAATAATCGAAATCAGAGCTCGCACCGAAAGATGTAGGTGTTAGTTTTTACCGCGCGCTGTACCAGATTGGAATAACAGAGGATTATTGTGAAGGTGGTTCAATGCACACACTGCCAGGCACTTACGTGTTATTTGCAGAGCATCCACATAGATGTCCATCAACAGGACATCAAACAACTCTGTTAATTGGCAGGCGAATGTCTACTTTCATAAGGACCAGAGGTGCTCAATTTGTGAAGCTTTTTTTGCCTTGAATAAATCGTCAGTTTTCTAAAATTATAATCATATGTTTGTCTGTACATGTACATCACATCTACCGGTTTCCGTCACATTCATATAATTTCTTAGTGATGGATCTTTTTGGTGTGCACATCAAGCAGACAACTTGAGGTTGTTGCAAAAAAAATCTAAGAACTTGGCAGCTATTACGTGAAACGAGTGGAAGTAAAAATTTTCTACTAGTAGTCCTCAAATGTCGCTGACAGATTTGTATTAAGGTGGGCTGATTGCTTTGAAAATGGTCAGACGCAGATTGCCATTGATGGTTGACGTACAGTGCCGAAATATTTCGGCAGCTTAAGATGTCATAGAAAAGACACGGAAAATTTCGTGACGTACATCTTAGGAAAAAAAAAGTCCGAAGCATTGTTGAAGGTTTGTCTGACGAATTCGTAACATCCATGTCAGTCTTCAGATAAACTGTTGTTTGCGTTAATTAGAAGACAGACTGTCAGTCAAATTTGCTCACTGGTCCAGTTTGCGTCACACCTACCGTGGGCAGATATTAGTTAGCGTCTTCCCGCTATCGCTTCGATTTGAGTTGCTGCTAACGGTTGCAAGTTAGTGCGCTAACGCGACTGTGCTAACAGCCCTTGGCACTAAAAGCCCGCGGCAGATTACTAACCGAAGTCAAACACATGCGCCAGACGGGAAGTTCCCCAGCAGCGCATACAGCCGGCTGTGCCCCAGCTCACTAGGCACGCTGTTGTTCAGTTTAAGGAATTGTACGGTGCCCTAGTTGAAGCGCATGGCAGGAGCATCCCGTTTTGTACTGGATCGATCAAATCCTCTGCGGATGCTCTAGCGGACTTTTTATATTCTGCTGCAATCTTACACTGTCTGTTTCATTAATCTGCGAACTGTGTATTGTGCGTTATATATATATATATATCTGAGATTTGGTTGGGGATATTTCAGAAATTGTAAGTTTGTTCTCTCTGAGAGTAGAATGCTTTTAATCAAGTGCGATAAAGACGACACTACAGAAAAATTAACATATTGACCAACAGGTTACTTAACTAGGAAATTTCCTCAGTCTCTTCTCTGATCGCTCCTAACCAAGGCTCCACTGCGTTGCTTTTTTTACAAGCCCCCACTTGGCTCTCAGAAATCTTCCTACTGTCTAACTCTGCAGCAACACACAAATCATAAGCGCTTACGGCGTGTTCCTGAGCGGAAAACTGACACAATTCCTTTTGCATAGTAGTCAGTGCATACATGCATAGATGGAACAAACGTTACAGCAAGTTCCTCTGCACATAGTGAAATAAAATTTGCACACATGTGTGTTGGTCGCTTCACTTTCCTGTTCCTGGACCTGCATCAAGGCACTACAGAATATTCAGATATATGGCACAGTCGTTTCACATAAACGCATTTACCATACGCCATACGTCAGATGACCACAAACCAAGTAAATTTAAATTGACGAGAGGCCACTAACACGCAAGCTGTTGATCGTTATGTCTTGTCTGGACAGTTCAACCTCCTTTCCAGGAACTACCTTTCGTCCCTTTGAAACAAATCCTCAAGGTATTCAATCTATACATTTAGCAAGCAGTAAAGGAAGCAAAGAAGAAATTTAGGAAAGGAACTAAAATTTACGGAGGACACTAATTCTGTCAGAGACGGTAAAGGATTTAGAACAGTAGTTGAACGAAACTGATAGTGTCTGGAAAAGAGGATATAAAGATGACATCAACAAAAAGAAAACAAGGGTGTTTGAATGTAATCAAATTAAATAAGACGAAGTCGAGGAAACCAGATTAGGAAACGAGACACCAAAGTAGTAGATGAGTTTTGCTATTTGGGCAACACAATGAGTCATGGCCGAAGTAGAGAGGATATAAAATGCAGGCAGACAATACCAAGAAAATGTCCTAAAAAGAAAGAAAAATTCCTTAACTTTGCATGTAAATTTGTGTTTCGAAGTCTCTTCTGAATGTATTTGCCTGGACGGTAGCCTTGTACCGAACTGAAACGTAGACGTTAAGCGGTTCACACGAGAATAGAAGCTTTGTGAAATATGATGCTTTAGAAGAATGCTGAAGATATACATGGGTAGATCGAGTAACAAGGGAGGTACTGAACTAAGGAAAACAGAATTTTGTGGCACAACGTGACTAAAAGATGGAATCAGTTGATAAACGTATCGTGAGGCATAGGGAATTGGGAATTTGGCAGTGAAAGGAAGTGAAGGGGGTACAAATCTCATAGTGAGATCAATGCTTGAATACAGTTCTGCGGATGAAATGAAATGGATGTAGTTTGCAGCAGTTATGCAGAGATGAAGACCCTTGCATAGGATAGGCTAGCATGGAGAGCTGCGTCAAGTCTCCGTACTGAAGAAGGGATTTTCATCTGCCTAGAGATGACTGGGTGCTCGTGTTGTCCTTATCATTTCATCATCATTCATGAAAGTGGCGAGATTGGACTGAGCAAAGGTTGGGAATTTGTACGGGCGCTGATAACTGCGCAGTTGAACGCCCCACAAACCAATCATCATCGTAAAGTAGAGCCAATATGAAGTAAGAACGCTCCCTACGTCAAGAGCAGAAAGCAAGACGCCATACTGTATTTGTCGTGTTCAGCAGAAGCCCATATTCGGTGGGTTTTATGTTATATGCTACAGTCTACACCCTATGAATATATGCTGTTTCTAAGCGCCAGCGCATTAAATGAATCAAAAGCGAATCGTTATTGTACGATTTGTTATAATAAAATGACAGGAAACGTCATATTGGTGGTAAAAGAATTTCAGTATATAGTTACGTTAGAGTTATAACTCGCTAGCCGGCCGTGGTGGCGGAGTGGTTCTAGGCGCTTCAGTCCGGAACCGCGCGACTGCTACGGTCGCAGGTTCGAATCCTGCCTCGGGCATGGATGTGTGTGATGTCCTTAGGTTAGTTAGGTTTAAGTAGTTCTAAGTTCTAAGGGACTGATGACCTCAGCTATTAAGTTCCATAGTGCCCAGAGCCATTTGAACAATTTTTTATAACTCGCGTCTTAGGAGAGTGAGCCTCTTTAAGACAACGACCCTTTGAAGATAAATGAAAACGTGTCGTTCTTTTGAGAATTTGTTATAATTAAATATAAATAAAATGTCGGCGATTAAAGATTGTGATATAAAATACGAGGTACCTAGACGCAGTTTCAGCATAGCGTCGTTGTCTCGGGCGCCATGATCCGATACCGATGTAGGTTCGGAAAAAGGTTCACGTCGCGCTGTATTGAAATCTTGTTCCCACCTTCGAGTTTTCTAAAATATTATGAGAGTATCCCATGAAATTAATAGAAATAATTTCTTTAATTTTTGATATGTAAATATAAGCGCGACACCTGTCAAGAGTGAGTTTGTTCCATTTGGTGAACTTTTATAAGCTTATGTCCTTCCTGAGTGGACGTGTATCTTCCATTTTTATCTTATTACACGTTCTGGGTACTGAAGTTTTTCTTCATGTGTACCACAGACAGAACAACACGATTAGCATATTGTCAAGAAAAGGAAATGTGCGTTTTAATAGATCTAACGTAGAAATTACACGCGCGTCTATTTTCGTGAACAAACTGTACAGCTTTGGAGATCGATAAAGCGAGGCAACCACTGGAGAGCGTTGAGAGCAGAGCGCAAAATCACGTAAAGCGGCCTGTGGCGTGTGTCTCTCGTGACATCCCGCTCGCGTGCACGTCAGCCTCGGCTGCCTCGTCCCGTGCGTCGACGGCCTTGAACGTCGACCTGGGAAACGAGGGCGGATTTGCAGGCTTCTTGCCGCTGGTCTTGCCCCGTAGCGCCACCCACTCCGGTCTTCGATCCTGAATCAGACTTCAAAAACAAAATTTCTTTCAGTGCCTAGTCGTCTATTGCCAGATCCAAACTAGACGACCGATAGAAAGGGCTATGCCTTCTCGTTCAGGGGTCCCGGGGTTCCCACACAGGCTTCGTATGCAGGTTCGTCCATTATGTAAGTTCTGCATCGTTTCCGCGAACGCCGACGCGGTTGGCGCAGTCACGTGCAGGAAAGCGTGTTCGGTCCCGGCCGCTGGCTGAAGACCGGCCCTGAGAGCAGCTGGTGCTGTTTGCTGCTACGTCACGTGCGGCCGCGCCTGAATCTCCCGCCATCTTCACGAACGCGAGGTGCCAGCACTGCTACTCAAGGCTAACAGAAACCTGTGTACACGCTCAGCACCACGTAACGCCCCACTGCAGCTTTTTCCTAGTCATTTACCATCCAATAGTTCGTGGAAAACACGTCCAGTTGGAGGTTCAAGCATGTTATCGTTTTGGATTCCTCTTCTGACGAGCGTCTCCGTCGCAGCATACACGCTCCCCACTTCGTTTCCTTGGGTTGATAACGTAAATAATGCGAATATATGACCCGCCCGGGTAAGCCGCGCGTGTTGACGCGACCGCTTTCGGGATGGGGAGATACGCCGGCCCCGGATCGAATCATCCTGGCGGATTAACGACGACGTATCATTGTGCCGGTCAGCCTGGATGTGGTTTTAAGGTGGTTTCCCGCATCGCAGTAGGTGAATACCGGGCGTGTTCCCGTGTTCCGCCCCTGAAACTCACTTCGCGAACATCCAGAACACTTTCTCACTTGCACACAGAATTTGCTCTCTCCGCAGACAGAATGGATACAATGCTGCTGTCTCTGGGGAGAGGGGAGGGCATGAGTAGGAGACTGATGATCTTCGCTCTTAGGTCTCCTTAATTACTTATTCATCATCATCAGCAGCAGTATGTTTGTATACCAGTCAGTCTTAACAAGTCCAGCGCTCGATTGTTTAGTGAAAGATTAAAACAAATACAGTTAAGGAATCGAAGCTCTGTGAGACACCTAACGAAAGGCAGGAATTTCCTACACAGAGTAACACAAGTCAGTTGATGCACAGCGACAAATAGAAAGCAACCAACCAACAAAACCGTTTCAAAAGGAAAAATTACTCGAAAGATCTACGGAATGATCTGCTGGAGAATGAAAACGGTAAGTCTAGTGATAACTGTAATCATAGACAGAAAAATGTCCTTTTAGTGCTCACCTTCCACAGTTCTTTTACAGTCATAGATGTACGAAAAAGGAATCCAGTTAACTGATTGTTTTATCTCCATCAAACAAGTCAGTTCACAATTCAAACATAAGCACAAACAGGTAGTTTCGTGAACTAAGAGAATTAAAACAGACGAACACATTTTGGAACCTGTAACTACACATATGACAGGTGCGATGGACATCAGAATGTGTCGAGAACTAATGACGCTGGAACATCGTTGGCGATGACTTGGTTCAACAAAAGAGGACCAAGCCCGGTGGTGATAAGGAAAGGTAAACAGCTGTTATCTGCAACGTTTCGTCAGTGCCGTATTACCACCTGCATCCATTCATGTCCATTGTGCATTCCGACGGACTTGGGCAATTCCAGCAGGAAAACGCGACATCCCAAACGTCCAGAATTGCTACAGAGTGGCTCCAGGAACGCACTTCAGAGTTTAAACACTTCCGCTGCCCACCAAACTCCCCGGATATGAACATTATTGAGCACATCTGGAATGCCTTGCAACGTGCTGTTCTGAAGAGATCTCCACCCTCCTCGTACCCTCATGGATTTGACAACCCTGCACGAGTCATGGTCTTCAGTTAAGTTAGATTTCAGAAATGTTGCCTACATCGTCTAAGCCACATTTTTATAGCCTATCTAGAGTAATGCGAAATGTATTTCACCACCTACACTATACATTAACGACGTGAAATAATCCGTGAGCCCTACTTTTCAATAATTCTTGTCTCTAATATTCTCTTTAATACTAGGTAAGTTATTTGCGAATAAGGCAAGAGATGTTCTAAGGTCACACCTTTACTACACACACTCAGGATTGATAGTAAAGATGTCACCTGTCAAGAGTGTTAGCTAGACGTATCAGGGGTCCCATATGACACCAAATGCACACGACCCACGCCATTACAGAGCCTCCACCAGCTTAAACAGTCCCCTTCTGTCATGCAGGGCCATAGATTCTACATACCCGTACACGTCCATCCGCTCTATACAATTTTAAACGAGACTCGTTCGACCAGGCAACATCTTTCCAGTCATCAAGAGTCCAATGTCGGTGTTGACGGGCCCAGGCGAGGCATAAAGCTTTCTGTGGTGCAGTCATCAAGGGCACGCGAGTGGGCCTTAGGCTCCGAAAGCCCATATCGACGATATTCCGTTGAATGGTTCGCACCCTGACACTTGTTGATGGGCCAGCATCGAAATCTGCAGCAATTTTCTGAAGGGCTGCAGTTCTATCACTTTGAACGATTCTTTGCAGCCGTCGTTGGTCCCATTCTTGCAGAAACTTTTTCTGGCCACAGCTATGTCGGAGATTTGAGGTTTTCCGGATTCCTGGTAATCGGAGTACATTGGTGAAATAGTCGTACGGGAAAATCCCCACTCCATCGCTACCTCGACTATGCTGTGTCCCATCGCTCGTGCGCCGACTATACCACCACGTTCAAACACGCTTAAATCTTGATAATCTGCCATTGTAGCAGCAGTAACCGTTCTAACAATTGCTCCTAACACTTGTCTTATACAGGCGTTGCCGACCGCTGCGCTGTATTCAGTCTACATACCTCTGTATTGGAATACGCATGCCTATACCAGTTTCTTTCACGCTTCAATGTAGTTGTCTCAGAAGTAAAGTTCTTACAGGAACTGTCAGAACGTTGCAAAGGCTACACACACACACACACACACACACACACACACACACACACACACGACTGGTAGTAAAGATGATACTTAGAGAAGCAGAATGCCTGCGTACCAGATACCCTTCAAAGGCGCTGTTGGAGATATCAGATAACGATGACTAAGCACAAAGTGGAACCAGTTAAGTTTATTGAAGAACTTTTAGCTGGAATGGCATCAGTGATTCACTTTTTTTTACTCTTTGAATGCCACCTTTGTTGCTGTAACACTCAGTTACTAGAATTCTCATTTGTACAAGTTTCCTAAATGTAATCATGAAAAAAAGATAAATAAATACATAAATAGAAAAAAGTGGCTAGCGCTGCTACCTCTGGATCACGGGGTCACGGGTTCGATTCGCAGCCAGATTGGGGATTTTTTCTGGCACGAGACTGGGTATTCGTGTTGTGCTCATCATTCGATCATTAGTGAAAGTGGCTAGAGTAGACTGTCTACAGATTGGGAATTTGTAAGGGCGCTGATCGCCGCGCAGTTGAGCAATCCACAAACCAAACATCATGTGATCATCATTTAGTGACATTTCAACGCTTTTAAAGCAGCCAAAGTAGACAGACGGCATTATTGTAAGTGGAACCGTGAAGGAACGACGACAGCTAAAGGAGGACCATAAAGACCAGATGCACTGACTGACAAGGACTTGGAGCATTGCGAAAAGTGGTTATAAAAAATCACTTGAAACCAGCGGAAGGTATCATTCGTGACTTCCAAAGTGCTACCACCAGTCCAGTTAGCACAAAGGGGAGTTACTAAGAACGGGGTACAGTGGCCGAGCAGCTCGTAATGTCTCCCAGTCCTGCAGTAAGTGTTAAGTGACGCTTGAGGTGCTGTAAAGAGCGATGTCACTGGACAGTGGAGGACTGGAAATGAGTGATTTGGAGTGAAGAATCACGCTACAAGCTGTGGCAGTCCGTTGGAAGGCATTGGGTTTGGCGAATGCGTGGAGGACGTTACTTGCCGTCATGTGTAGTGCCAACAGTGAAGGACGTGGAGCTGGTGTTACGGTAACGGTTTTTCCCGACCTCAGTATATTGTCCTCTTATTACGCTTCAGAGAACTCTAAATGCAGAAGTGTATGAACCCACTTCATAGCATTGTATGCGTCGTACAGTAGAGGAACAGTTCAGGGTTGGCGATTGTTTGTATCAGGATGACGTTACACCCTGTCATCAAGCAGCATCTGTGAGGCAATGGTTTGTAGACAAAACCATTATTGGAATGGACTGATCCGCCCAGAGTACCGATCTGAACCCAGAGAAGCTCCTTTGGAATGAGTCAGATCGTAGACTTCGCTCCAGACGCCATCGTCCAACAACACTATCTTCTCCGGCTTCAGCTCTTAAGGAAGAGTGGGCTGCCATTCCTCCATAGACGGACGCATCATCGAAAGCGTCCCCAGCAGAGTTCAAGCTGTTATAAAGGCAAAGGGTGGAAACACTTGATCAATGTCCATTAATAGGGGTCCAGATACTTCTGATCAAATACTATGTTGTTGGTGCTAGCGCAGTAAGAGACGCTGGCACAACATCTGCATACATAGAACAAATGAGACGTCAGCAGCGGGTTAAAGTAAAAGTTATTCCTTCCTTCTTAAATAAACGGAAATTGACAGTGGAAGTACTGCTTTCTTGTATTAAATTTCAGAACGCAATCATCTTAAAACCGAGCTCTTGTAAGCAAGTTTGCTCTTGTATTCGCTTGTGCACCTTAGAAACCTCTCCGCTATACACCAGGTCTGGCTGTTTCGATATAAGTGACCTACAAACTTTTCCTAGACGGAAGTTACAATTGTAGACAGATACATGCGATTGTCACGCCAAATAGAAATCTGGAATCACATAACGCTTCGCCGTACAACATAATAATGGTTGCAGTTTGTGGATCAGGAAGCGGAAGCAAACGGCACACACCTACGACGTAGGAGATAAGATTGGATGAAGAGTCGGCCTGTTCGCTTTCACTTCGGTGGGTTGAAGTTCGGTCGCTCGTCACGTTCGTCTCTCTCTCTCTCTCTCTCTCTCTCTCTCTCTCTCTCTCTCTCTCTCTGACAGAGATAAGACACGCCCTTCACTTACGGATTTCTTCTTGCGTAAAGTCTGCTAGGTTCATACTTATTGCGGAAGAATTAAGTGTCGCACGTTCCCGTATTCTAGGCATTTAAGGTAAATATAAAGTGCACAGTGTATGCACTCCCTTATCGAATAAAAACTAGTTAACTCTTTCTGGGAAGATGTCACTGTAAACGTGTTAAATCAATAGTGTTAATCTCTAGAGTTTCGCATTGTTTTAGAGATTTCTCCTCCCAGTTTTCACAGAAAGTTGGTTAATTACTTCCTATATGGCTAAATGCTACTCACATAGTCTAGTATTAATATCGAATACGCTTCATGCGGGTCTCCCCTCTCCCACTACCACCCCACCCCGGGGTGAAACTATGTTGGAAGTAGTAAGGGGGAAATGGAGCGACAGTTTCAATAACAGACCACGTACCAAGTGATCCACCTTGTATACTGTTCCACGCTACGTTATTGTAGCATTACATTTCCTGAACCGAACGCCTCCGAATTCAGTGTGTTCGTGTCCTGCCTTCGGTGCGGAAGAACCTGGGTTCGATTCCCGGTACCTCCTCGCGGGTGAGATCTGGAACGGAATCGATTCAGCCTCGTAAGGCTAAATGACTAGCTGCTTGAATAAAGAAGCAGTGGCGTCGTCAGGATTCATTTACCGTCAATAATGGCTGGAAGGATTGACGACACAATCACATGTGCGATGGTCATAGATCGCAGTATAGGCAACAGTCGGCCAGTCGGAACAGCCTTAAGACCTAATTCTTCAGCAGAGTGTACGTTTGTAGTTCGAAACAAGAATGAAATAGACATATAGTGAAAAATAACAGTGGTTCTAGGTACTATTATACACACCATATGGATAGAAAGCCAAAATATCGCACGTAGGTCTGACGTCTTCCAGCTCGGGAGAAAGGGTTTAAAGTGCCACATTTTGACAGTAGATGGTGTTGATATTTTTTCCTATACTGGTAACCAATACGGTAATCAGAACGTCGCCTCTCTTTGATTTGTATAGATACTGTCGAATTAAGCATATAAATTCCGCAAAATGGAAATAAATCAAATTACACCAGCGCCACGATCCCATCGTCTAGCTGCCCACGGTACACAACAAAACGTTCCTGCAAATACACACCATTTACTGACGAACCTGAGTTTTCTCGAGATTTGACTAATCGGGCAAAACCATTTTTTAAAAAAATGCTATAAAACATCTGGTCGCCGTTTTCATTAAAATAATCTATGTTAACAGCACTCACGAAGTTGTACGCTGAAAATCAGTGAGATAAACTGAGTGTACTTTTCCGAAGTATAGCTCATAGATCTTGGTTCGCAACACTCAATTCAGACTCCGTACGCAACTGAGACAGGAAAAAAACCGAACATGCGGTACCATGTTATGTACGCTGTGCCACACACTTCATTCGTTTGCAGATTGTGCGTGGTTGTATGTATGTCACACGTACGTAGATGCAGAACCTGTGCACACATCACGAAGACACGCGACGTAGTGACTTCATGGCTGCAGAACTTAAAAGGGAATGGTCCAGTCCGTAATGTCGAAACCCACCCCGAAATATTTTGTGTAGGAGGAATACAACGAAAGAAATGCATCGCTGAAACTTTAGCTGGTAAAAGACGCTGTAAATATTTTAAAAAAATGAAAGTTACTGGTTTCTGCCGCAGGAAGAACCGCTTGTGATAGCGGTCTCTGCAGCCCTTCCTGCCTATAGTGTGAGCGGTCGTGACTGTAGCGCCGCGTAGTGCTAATATCCTGAGTGACACCGGCGAATTTGAAACACCTGAACCAACAAAAAATGTCACGTATCTGTAATGTTCTGAATATGAGGCAGTTCGTATCGGAGCTAAATTGTTGAATATGTAATTCTTACATAGGTCATTAGTAGAGGAAAAAGAATCAAGGCAGTGCTTGATGTTACATTGTGGACGTCTTCGATCAGTCGTGACTTCGGTTTATTGAAAGAAATACTTCTTATGCGTACACAGTTTTGTAGCAATTTCTGTAGCACTGCTGCTATAATAATTTTCGAATAATGTGTATTTTAGTGACAAAGCAGCAGTTCCTTGTTTATTCCCCGTGGTCGTCATAATAAAGCGAAGTGTCATTTGAATGACGAAAACAAACATTTTCATTACACCAGGCACATAAGACGAAAAAAACTAATGCTTTCAGGCAGTGTCCTGTGACTCTCCTTTAGTGTAACTGAATAGAACACTTTACAATGGCTGAACCGAGAGCCACTTCGCTGTCGCGCGACTAAAAACGCGCCATTGGAAAAGACGGTATTCAGTTACAACAAAAGCGTGTTATTAGACAGTCATACGGAGACTGCCGTATTTGAATCTAATCTTTAGTCAACGGACTTGACACATAAGTTTGTGTGGTGTTTTACTGGAAACGTTAACATACATTACGACGTTATGCTCTTGTGAAGATACCTTGAATTATGATAAAAATTCCACATTCGCTTAAATATTTACGTAAAGTGATGAGTAATACTAAACATGTTTACTCAACCCTTTTAGTGATGTCACTGAAAACATGTACATATATTTGACTGTTCATGAAACATTGATGTCCACGTGATTTAGCTCAATCTTTCCTTAATTCTGGAGTCATCCGGAAATATCGTTATCAGACATTAATGAAAGTAACTGCTCGGGTACACGATGCGATGAGATTAGAAGAGTACATAAGAGTTTATCAAACCGTTTCTCATCAAGGCAAGTCCAGTAAAGCTAAGTTGTATGTACATGTTTTCAGTGACAGCACGAAAAGGATTGAATATTCAAACGCATGTTTATCATTACTCATCAGTGTACGTATATATGCAACCGAATGCGGAATTTTTATCGTAATTAAAGGTATCTTGACAAGAGCATAGCGTCGTAAGGCATGTTAACGTTGCATGCTACGCGAATATTAGCGTGGATGGTGGAGTAGAGGGATAAATCTAAACACAGGTGCCTCCTCCCACAAGATGTTCGGAGTGTAACCAAGAAGAAAAGTCTCTAAAATTACAGCAGTTTGTGCAATAAACTTGGGGTGCATATGCCACGTGTAGTTTAAAGTGATAAAAATCGAGCAAATTCTTCTCTTTATCGCCCTCTTCAGTTTAATCATGAACTTTGCGACGACCATTCTCTCTTTTACTGAGAAAAGCTATTAAAATGTTTGAAATTGAAAAATATCAAATTAAGTGCATGTTTTATAGCTGGGGCAGTACTAGTAGAGGACAGCTAATAAATGTCTGAGATGACAAAAACATGGCTCGCTGATAATATGGCTCGCTATAAGAACAGTTTGCGTCTAGGAAGTATGATCCATGTTGGTCTTTCTGATACGAACACGGAGTGATCCTACTGTATACATCTTATGGTTTTTTCCTTCATTCCGCATATATTGTTTTTGTGTTTCCACAACAATGAAATCAGAATTGTTCAAAAATGACATTCCTCACAAAGTATATACTCCAACTTCAGCTCGCTACAGAACAGATCAGACTACTATTAACGTGCACCAAAACATGTTAGGTCAAGAAGACCATAGATACAAAAACTTGCAGCACAGCTATTTAACAGGGAATAGAATTTTGTACATCCAGTGAAGTTTGTATGTGGTTAAATATTTCTTTTTACAAATGCTTTCAGATTCTCTCCCAGTATAAATTACCGAAATAACAGCAATGTCAGTAATTTCAAATGTAATCAAAATTTTGAATTAATTCGAAAATCTGAACAATAATTATATTTGAAAAATAATGAAATCAATAATATTTATGATATTCATAATTTGAACACCATTTTTTATATTGAATGTTACTAAAACAGTACTTCACTATTTTTTTACATGAAAGCTAAAACTCATGTGATTCTAGAAAAATGTCTGTGATTTGGTTGTATTAGTGTATTGGGTACTCTTAAATATCTGTAAGTATCGAGTACTCAGGTTGCTCGCGTGTCTCGTAAAGTGCAGGGCCATTGATCAGTTCCATTACAGGCTGCAGTATTCATTATATTCTAAAGTATTACTTTTAGACATAAGTATTAACTGTTTCGTGTGTGAGGAAGCAATCACCAGGTGTGCGGTTTCGATTGTGACGATGACTTAACAGCTCTTCCGGCAATTCATTGGCCTATTCGCTGCAAAACGAATTTTATAAATCATCGAATTTGATCATTCATGTGTCCAAATAAATATTGAATCAATGAAACTTAATCCCAAGTGTTTCTTACTTGACTAAATTAAAACCATTTTTTAAATTTTCTTTTGTGTCTTTGTCTGTAAATTTCGAATACGTAAAGTGGTATGGTGACCTTGTCGTAAATAGATCATTGCCGTGTATCACGATTTCCACTTGGGAACAGCATTAATGTCGGCGCTCCGCAGACCTATAGTGTCCGTTAGCACAAGACAAATGTATTCCTTACTACAAAACAAGTAAACTAGTAAACTGTCTCCAGAGCATCGTCCAAGGTAAACCAGGACAAACACTTTGAGGAAACAGAGGTAGCCATACAAGAACAAGCGAAGACGAGTTAGAAAAAGTTATGCTCCTTTCCCATTTATAACACCCCCCCCCCCCGTCCACACACACACACACACACACACACACACACACACACACACACACACACACACACACACACACACACACACATCCTCCACTAATTCCACTTCTTTGTTTGTGGCCGCAACATGTTACGTCCTCTCGTTAATATTATATTATTCATATCGTAGAACTGACAAGGGAACCTCCCCATCGCACCCCCCTCAGATTTAGTTATAAGTTGGCACAGTGGATAGGCCTTCAAAAACTAAACACAGATCAATCGAGAAAACAGGAAGAAGTTGTGTGGAACTATGAAAAAATAAGCAAAATATACAAACTGAGTAGTCCATGTGCAAGATAGGCAACATCAAGGATAATGTGAACTCAGGAGCGCCGTGGTCTCGTGGTTAGCGTGAGCAGCTGCGGAATGAGAGGTCCTTGGTTCAAGTCTTCCCTCGGGTGAAACGTTTACTTCTTTATTTTCAAAAAGTTATGATCTGTCCGTTCGTTCATTGACGTCTCTGTTCACTGTAATAAGTTTAGTGTCTGTGTTTTGCGACCGCACCGGAAAACCGTGCGATTAGTAGACGGAAGGACGTGCCGCTCCAATGGGAACCGAAAACATTTGATCACAAGGTCATAGATCAACCGATTCCTCCACAGGAAAACACGTCTGATATATTCTATGCGATACTGGTGACGGCATGTGCGTCACATGACAGGAATATGTTGTCGACCCACCTAACTTGTACACTTGGCGAATGGGTAAAAAGATTCTTCTACCTTGCCCGATTTAGGTTTTCTTGTTATGTGATAATCAGTCCCAAAAAAGTGATGAAAACATAAGCGTTTGTCACATAAACTGAAAATAAAAAGTTAAACTTTTCAGCCGAGGGAGGGCTTGAATCAAGGACCTCTCGTTCCGCAGCTGCTCACGCTAACCACGGGACCACGGCACTCCTGAGCTTGCTCTTTCCTTGTTGTTGCCTATCTTGCGCATGGACTACTCAGTTTGTATATTTTGCTTATTTTTTCATAGTTCCACATAACTTCTTCCTGTTTTCTTGATTGATCTGTGTTCAGTTTTTCAAGGCCTATCCACTGTGCCAACTTATAACTAAATCTGAGGGGGGTGCGATGGGGAGGTTCCCTTGTGAGGAAGATTCCGCTGACCACATTGGAACTCCTCTGAGACTGATCAGCCAAGAACCTGTTGTAAACACCTGCAAATACTGCAAACCTTCTGGATGGTTTATGGGTTATCACACTGTGAAGACAAAATGGGGATATAGTTGTGTATCCTTCCTCGCATGCAGAGGATCCATTTGCACCGAAATACAATGACTGCATTTCATCTCCGTAACATCAACATTTAGGTGATCCTTCTCACCTCCGCTGCAGAGGTCATCGACGCACGCTTGTGTGGTGGCGCGCCCTACTGAGAGAATGCCAGATCGATTCCTGAAGGTAGAAGAAATTTCTACCGCCGGTATTTGGCCAGCAACGGGAGGATGGGTGATGGTGTGAGGCTCCAGATAACCAACCATCCAGTAAATTCCAAAGCTCTCATGAAATGAGACCAGGTTTAGTTCTTGACGAATCTTAAGTCGGCTCAGGAGGTTAAACTCCGCGGTACTATTCTAGAGGAGCAGACTACACGCCGGCATCGTATTTAACCGTCTGCTTCTCTCACCATCATACAACGCAAACCTAATACCGCAGCATACAGAGGATCCCTCGTTAAAGTCGTCACGCGTATTTCGTCTCGTATTTCAGAAGATACTTGTAATTTCATTCTTGCAATGTGTAGCTGGAGTCAGCCTAAACAAATACTGCTCATCACGTTTTTCATGCGACATAAAGTGTCGAGGAAAGCATCGGTTTGTTTCTACGCGCTCGTAGATACAAACAAAATAATTTTTGAAGATGAATTTCACGCGCCCATTGGATAGAACCGTCCCAGATTAGTGCGGCATCTGGTTTATGGATATGTATTAATGGGAATAGTAAAACACGAAGAATAACCAGTACTCTAGCAGCGACTGAGCAGCGCTGCTACATGGCTGTGGCGGTCAGCACGGGCTAGAGGGGTGCTACCACTGCTGCAGTACTGTGTCGCTATAACAAAAACGGCACTAGACTAATTTGGAATTGCTCCATCGAGGGAACGTTAAATTACGCTTTGAAAAATTTTTTTGTGTGTATCGAGAAACGAACCGACGCTTTCCATCGAGACGAGACGTCAGGCGAAGGACGAGATTGGCAGTATTTGTTATGCCTACCTCCTGATACACATTGCAAAAACAAAATTGGATGCAGCTACCGAAACACCAGAGGAAATATGCCAGACGACACTTATTAGGGACACCGTGTATACACTCGGCAATCTCTTAAGAGACTCCTCTCACCTAGAGGAAAAAAGATTTCCTGCGGAGAAAGGAAACCCTTCCGGTTAAGCCTACCCATTGGAGTTCAAATGATTCAAATGGCTCTGAGCACTATGGGACTTGACATCTGAGGTCATCAGTCCCCTAGAACTTAGAACTACTTAAACCTAACTAACCTAAGGGCATCACACACATCCATGCCCGAGGCAGGATTCGAACCTGTGACCGTAGCGGTCGCGTGGTTCCAGCCTGAAGCGCCTAGATCTGCTGGGCCACAGCGGCCGGCCCCATTGCAGTCTCCCAGCCAATAATACCAGATTTTATTTATTATTTATCGTGTGGCAATACAGACACATAAGAAACAGACAAATCACTAATATAACAAACGTTAATAATTACAAACCAACATTACTAATATAACAAAGTTTACAGATTACAAACATAAAGTCTATTAATATAATATATCGACTCTGGAGTTGCGAGCAGGAAGTTGTCGGGGCTCCCATTATGGGATCTTCTGGAACACTCTTCAACAATGTGGCTGATGGTCAGACTTTCTCCGCAGTCACACTGAGGGGATGGTATAATAATACCAGAAAGCTTTTTCCCTCCACCGATTGTCGTATTTTGTACAGCTTCACTCAATGTCCAAACAATGTCCCCCAAATTAAAACCGCGGTAGTACAGTTCATTTCTGTATAAGCTGCACGCTACAGTCTCGGGAACATGCTTCCGTGCTTTGCAATTAGTTGTGAATGTTGTTGTTCCTTTAGCTACTTGTTACGAAAATTACTTGATACTCGTTACAGGCAGCCAGCAGAGTCACACATGGCGACGTGCAGGTAAATTATCTCCAGTAACCTTCGTTATGGAGATGGTGTCACCACGACAGTCAAGGCACGCCGACGCCGCCGACCTCGACATAGTTCGCCTTAAAATAATGTTGGTGCCTACAATAGGTTGCAAATGAAGCTCATGGAGTGGTATTGTTAAAGCGTTTCCAAGCAACCGTAATTAAGCGTAACGGCGGTAATTTTCATAATCTCGAAGGCAGGCATGTCACAAGGCAGCCAACGCAAGGACGCTCGTGGCTGAGGCACAACGGTACTACCTATGTCAGAAGCAGGAAAAATATAAATTTTGGAAGGACAGATTGTATTATAAATGTTATTTTTGTATACTTTATAACAAAAGCAGTAACCCTACTCGCTAAAGCGCGCGTCGTAAGTCGAAGATTATTTTATCGTATTTTTCTTGCATAACCTTCGAAAGTACAACAGTTAACTGCATAGTCTGTATTTTGACTTCTTAGATTTTGTTGAGGTGAAACAAATGTACGATGTGTTTCTAGCAAATGTAATAATACACTACCTGACAAATGAAGCACCCAGAAGAGGAGGAGGTAACAATGTTAAACTTCACGGGTTGAGAGGGTATGTGGTATTTCAGTGATCATCAAATTGAGTCAGATTTAGGAAGAACGAGTCCACTTATGGGTATGATATTGCATCCCCTCTGGCCTGGAAGCACGCGCTCATTCGGCTGATTTGAGTGTCACAAAAGCCGTTATATCATACCGCATACAAACTCCGGGCCGGAGTTGTCTTGTGAGCTGGTCCCACGAGTGTTGCACCGGGCACACGCCTGGGGATATTGATGGCCACGGGAGAACATAAACATTACTCAGCCAGTTCGTAGACACTCGTGCCGCATATGGACGGGAATCATCCGTCGGAAAAAAAAGGCAACGCGATACTGTTTCTTGTGAGGCGCAACACATAAGAACGCAAAATGTCCGTGACTTCGCGATGTACCGTCATTGTCCCTTCAATCACTACCAGCCGTGGTCTGAGGCCATGCCCGATGGCTCCCACACCATGACACCAGAAGTAACACGGCTATGCCTCGCCAAAACTTTGGAAGCATGGGACCTCTTTCCCAGATCGCCAACTTAAGAACGGCGATTCGTGGCTGAACTCAATGCAACGCCATTCGCCAGCAGTCCATGCCTCCAGTTCGCGGCACCACTTCAGACGCAGCAGTTCGTATTGTAGAGTTAACGGTAGCCTGTGTATGTAACTGTATTTCCCTAGTCCGGCTGCTACTAGTATCCGACTAGCGGTGCAGGTGGAATACAGTGTTGCGGGGGGCGGGCTGAGGGGACGTAATCTAAAGACGTCGTGGTAATAAACATATAGGGATAAAACGTGAGGTGTTCAACGGGCTACAATCACCTTCATCGTAAAAGGAAAATGAGCATAAAAAGAATGATGACGAACAGCTTGACCAACCGCGCTCGCCAATCAGCGCGCGCATGTGATAATCCCCAGATCATCAGATTTACAAGTATGAAGAAGAAAGTAAAGGGGCGAAATCTGCAAAAAAATTTCTATTTCTTAGTAGGAGCTGGTCGTTAAGGATATTGTCTTTAACATGTTGCAGATGCTTAAAGATCTACCGAGCGAGGTGGCGCAGTGGTTAGCACACTGGACTCGCATTCGGGAGGACGACGGTTCAATCCCGTCTCCGGCCATCCTGATTTAGGTTTTCCGTGATTTCCCTAAATCGCTTCCGGCAAATGTCGGGATGGTTCCTTTGAAAGGGCACGGCCGCTTTCCTTCCCCATCCTTCCCTCACCGGAGCTTGCGCTCCGTCTCTAATGACCTCGATGTCGACGGGACGTTAAACACTAATATCCTCCTTCTCCTCCTCCTCCTCAAAGATCTGCATTTCCTCTAAAACATCCAGTTTTAAGCCCTTAACCTCGGCATGAAGTAACTCGATATAAACTGGAGGGCTCGTTGCATGAGCCGTTTGCACAAGGTGTTCCGCATAAGATTCTTAAAAAAAATTACAGCGGGTAGATCTGCGAGGCCCAGCTGCGGGGGAAAGTGATGGACGGAGCAGCGGCTGACCAACTGGCTCCGTTCCCAGCAACCAGTAACCCAGGATAGGCCAGTGAGAATAGTCGCCCGGCAACAGATCTTGGCCTGTGCGGACGGCCACTTTCTCGCGCCTGGACGTGCCCCGTTACGCAACAGTCGGCGCCGGGTCGGGTCGTCCATCGAGGCGCCTTTCGCGCCGCCGGTCACCTGTTCATTTCCGCAACTTCTCGACCGGTTCTCGAGGCCTCGTGTAGTTCTCCTGTGCAGGCATATCGAGATACAGGCCGGCTGCGTCCCATTATTAGCCCTTTCGTTGCTGTGGGCTTGTATACGCACCCTGCTTGGGTTTCCCTACAGTGCTACGGACGTCTTAATGCGTCCTTAGCCGCTGACCTCTCAAGCTGCGGACGAGTTACTTCCATATCTCGGTCAATAAAAACGTTTAGAGTATTTATCATACAACAGTTGTTACTCATTGCGTGGTGCCATTTGCAAAATACCTCGTTTCGGTACCTTGAATCGTTTGAGATACGTTGTTGTGATCTTACACTGGTTTGATGCAGCTCTCGCTGCTACCCTATCCTGTGCAAGCCTCTTCATCTCAGAGTAATTGTTGCAACCTGCACCCTTCTGAATCTGCTTGCTAAATTCATGTCTAGGTCTCCGTCTCGATTATTAGCCCTCCCCCCTACTCCCCCCCCTCTCTCTCTCTCTCTCTCTCTCTCTCTCTCTCTCTCTCTCTCTCTCTCTCTCTCCCCCCTCCAGTACTAAACTGCCGATTCCTTGATGTCTCAGAATTTGTCCTACCACTCGGTCTCTTCTTCGATTTAGGTTGTGCCACAAATTTCTTTTCTTTCCTCAGTATCTCCTCATTACTTACGTGATCTACGCATATAATCTTAAGCATTCTTCTGTAGCACCACATTTCAAAAGCTTCTATTCTCTTCTTGTCTGAACTGTTTACCGTCCATGTTTCACTTCCATACTTGGCTACACTCCATACAAATACTTTCAAAAAAGACTTCCTGCCACTTAAATTTACACTCGATGTTAACAAATTTACCTTCTTCAGAAACGCCTTTCTTGCCATTGCCACCGTCAGTTACTTTGCAGTCCAGATAACAAAACTCCTGTACTACTTTCTCAGTTCTTAATCTGATTTCCTCAGCATCACCTGATGTGGTTTGACTGCACACCATTATCCTCATTTTGCTTTTGTTGATGTTCATCTTACATCATCCTTTCAAGACAATGTCCATTTCGTTCAACTGCTCTTTCAAATCCTTCGCGGTCTCTGCCAAAATTACTATGTCATTGGCAACACTCAGTTTTTATTTCTTCTCTCTGGACTTAATTCTTATACAACATTTTCTTTTCTGAATATTTTACCCAAGACGACGCAATCATTGTTAAACCATACAGTCGAGCTGCATGCCCTCGGGGAAAGTTACTCATTTAGTTTCCCCTTGCTTTCAGCCGTTAGCAATACCAACACAGCAAGGCCCTCTTGGTTGATGTTATAAGGCCGGATCAATTATCTAGGCTATTGGCCCATGCAACTAGTGAAAAGGCTCCTTCCCCTCTTCAGGGACCATACGTTTGTCTGGCTCTTCACGGATACCCCAGCACTGGTTTGCGCTTACGGTACAACTATCGGTATCGTTGAGGCACGCAAGCCTCTCCACCAACGGCAAGGTGCAAGATTCATGATGATTGTTGTGAGCACATGATTCACGATGGGCAAGGACGGGAATGGGCGCGTCGCGCGCGACCCTACTTCTGATATAAAAACCCAGTAACTCGAAAACGAAATGATATATTCTTCCGCTCTCAATTTCATTCACTCCAATGTATAAGCTAAAATCAACCATATGCAAAGTTTATGCGCAATGCGTTTTTACATATGCAGAGTCTTTAAAATTTCGCGCGGTGTTTTACTGAATTTGATGCAGCGCAGTTAATATGGCGGATAACGAAAAGCAATTCAATTCTTCATCGAGTGAAGATACCACACGGTGAGGTGTGCAAAAATCAAATATTTTCTCCCAATACTTTCTGAAAAATCGGATAAGTAGTTCATACAGGTCGGAAAACAGTCTCTCAGCACATGCACCAGCATTTGGCGGGCACAAGACCCAGTCCAAATACTGTCCTCAGCACTGAATGCAAAGAAACACGTCTGTAGCAGCGAAACGGTTAGCGGCTGTTTCTGATAATTGGGTTTTGACGGTGCGGTGCCTTCGCTACCATTATCAGTCACAGCGTTCACTCGTGTTCTGTACGGAATTTTGTGCTTTTGGTGTTTCCTTTATCATCTTTGCTTTATTTTCGTGACGTGTTGATAAGGTTGCAGTTGGGACTCACGTACGAGATACCGAAGATCTGAAAGTTAGGTTTCACATTACCTGGACAAGAAAGAAGCCGCACATGTGCACTCAGCAAGCCGCCTTACTATTCGTGGCGAAGGGTACTTCGGGTACCACTGTCTGTTTGCCCCCTTACCCGTTCCATTCGTGAGCGGCGCCTGGGGAGAATGACTGCCGGCAAACTTCCGTATTAGCTTTGAAATCTCGGATTTTCTCGTTGTGGCAATTTCGCTAGACGTATGTGGGAGGAAATAATACACAATCTGCCCTAAAAGTTCAGGGGCTGGTTTTATTTCCTATACATAAGCGACTTCAGCGCAGTAGCTACCATGGTAGCTTCAGTTAACAATTACAAATAACATATGTGCATTTGACTTGCAGTTGTGAATAGGCAGTGTTAAGTAATGGACTTGAGACCTAGCGTATCAGCTTGTTACGTCACAGGTGGAAGTGGCACAACGTAGGTAAATAAAGTGTTAAAAACATTCTCCAAAATGTTTTGAAGAAGAGAAAAGTTTGTGCAAAGTAGGTTCCGTGCACTGTGACTTCCGTATAAAAATGACTACGTGTTGATGCTTGCCGCGACCTGATTGAAATGCAGACTTTTTCTGGAAGAATTAACCATGGGATAATGAGACTTCCTGTCACCAACACGAACCTGCCACGAAATGACACAGTGTAGAAGTTCACTTGAAGGGTCAGTGCCTCGACGACGTAACAGATATTGAATCCATTGTAACGCGCCGGTTGTTATCCCAAAGGAGAACATCTCTAACCTCTAACAGTTCCCCATGGGCGTATGAACGCAACGTGTGTTGTACTCAGAGGTGTGTGTGTGTGTGTGTGTGTGTGTGTGTGTGTGTGTGTGTGTGTGTGTGTGTGTGGAGGGGGGGTGGGGTGGAAAGACGTCCTAGAAAGCTTGAAACATTAAAGTCAGCATCTTAAATTTTCTCTCACTTTTTTGAACAGTCCGGTCTCGAAACTTGTTGAACTGTCGGGGTATGCTCCACCACTCTTCCCAGAACGCAATCTTTGCTTTAGAAATTGAAATAATAAACCTCTCGATGATGCAGAATGGCTCTCTTGCAGCAAATGCCACAGGAGTTCGTTGAGCATCTCTGTAATGTTCTCCAGCAGATTAAACGATCCCGTGCCGAAACGTGCCGCTCTTCGTTCGATCTTCTCCGCCCTATTAATCCACCTTTATTAGGATCAGCGAGTGATAAGCGATAGTGAAGAATCGGTCGAAATTCTTCAGTGTATTTTCTGTGCAGTTTGTTTTATGCGACCTTTCCACTTAAGGTTGCTGCAGGGCTATACCTGCATATTTTAGGGTAGTTTCTGTTTTCAGTGACATGCCACCAATAGCGTATTCGAACAGTAGTACGTATTTTCGCCTATTTATGCACAGTACCTTAAATTGAGGTGACCAACTGTATAAAAATGCCACCTTCACTGCATACAAAACAGTAAAGTAACAAGATCAAATGTGCTATTATGGTACCTGCTCTTGTACAAACAATTCTGTGTAACTGTCATAAGCCAAAACAAAAATTTTTATTAAATAACACCTGTGAAAATATTCTATTGATGGGTGGGGATGGACAGGCAGACGGGGGGGGGGGGTGGAGGGGGAGGGAGGGAGGGAGGGACTTCCTCAAGGTCGTATCCTCGAAATAAGTTGTATTGTGAAAGCAGTCTGAAATACAGAAGTAAAAACCTAAACAGCCAAAATCGATAACAATGATTTTATTTCTAGAGACCTGTTTACCCTAATGTAAGTTGCCGTCATCGTATCTTACGCAAATACCTCAATAAATCTCCACCACATGCGCATTGTGTAGCTACAAGTCGTAACACGCCATTCCAGGAAGATGAAGTCATACCTCGTCCTGTCAGTAATGCAACAAGATTTACATAAAATACTATGCATGTTGCACCAATCGCACAAGTTAATGTACACAGAACAGTTCAAAGACGACTCACTTGTTGCGTGAACATGAGCTTGTGCAGTCGGTGCGACACGAGAGATATTTTACGTAAATCTTTCAGTACCGTGACATGCCAATGTAGGACTTCCTTTGTGTTCCTGGAAGGACGTTTTACGACTTGTCACTATATATTGCACATTTCATCGAGATTTATTGAAGTGTATGTGCGTAATATCGGATGACGGCAGCCTACGTTTGTCGAAACTGGCCATTAACAATAAAATTATAGTTGCAGAGATTGAAAAATCGGCCAACCAGTTGCAAATAAAGGTTTATTAGCCCTTGACAATGACTGCGATATTTCTAAAAACATCTTCAGAAGTGGTGATCCTTTTGCTAGAGGCTAAGAGTAGTTGGCGTTAGTCTCGGGCGTAAGGGCCACTACGTCTGAAGATATTTTTACAAGTATGGAAACCACGGTCAAGGGCTAATAAACCATTACTTGCAACTGGGTGGTTGATTTTTCAACCTCTTCAGATTTACGTAGCTGCTGTTTCGCGGCCATATTTGTTTTGAAATTATAGTTAGCGATCTTCGTTCCTGAGCTTCTTACTTCTGTATTTCGTGCTACTATAGATCATAGTCACACTTGGAGCAGTCAGGCACATATAAAGTTCAATCACTGACAAAATAATAAACTTCCCGAAATAAATCACAAGTAGATGTATGTAAGGATAGGTCGCAACCCACGAGCAAGGGCTCTTGTTCCTCTCGTCGTCCCATACGAATTAAAGCCCCCTTCGCTTGACGAGACGTTGTCGACGCTATGTTAATCTTGTCGCTGAGTACTGCAAGCGAAAAAAACTTTCGTGATGGGACCGATTCTACCTGAAAAGCTGAAGCTGTCGGCAGAAGAGCAGTTGTAGTCCTCTATGTGCGTGTCTGAAAAGCAAAAGCTGCCAGGTGAAGAGCAATTATAATTCACGATGCGTGCCATTCCTGGTTCCCAGCAGCGTTTGGCGGTTGCCCTGGATTGCCGCGAAAAGCAGCACGTACGCTGCTTGCCGAGAAAGGTGAAGGATCGCGACGGAGCATCGCTTGACGGCATGTCGTACCTGCCTCGCTCCGGATTCCAGCGCGCGACACAACTCTGGACGCCTGTACGCGGGGCAGATACGGCAGTCCCAGAACTCGGCCTGCCCGTAGTGAAAGCACGCTGCTGCCCTTTAAAATTGCAGCACGTTGAAGGCAGCATGCAACAAACGCAATATTCGCATGCAGTGTACTATATGTTTGGATATGCACACATTAGCATTTCAACGCAATAGTACAAATTATGCAGGAGGGACGGCATCTGTATTCTGTATATGAGGAAAGATTTCGCAGCTGTTTTCTCATTATCTTCTGAACGTTGCTTCTTTTTTGGGAGATCGTGTTATGCCTCCCGTGGGAAAAGGAAATGTCTACCGGTACTTGTCGCTTCACATCGGCAGGATCGTGATGTATCGAAACTGCGGTTTATTGGTCCCAGAGACCGCTGACCGCATTAGACGGGATCCCGTGCGAATGTGGAATGGGTGGATTCAAAGTCCCCACGCGACTAGCGCCCGAGAGAATGGACGTATTGTTTGCTCAGCCGCGCGGTATCGTGCGCCCACGTCACGCACCTTCAGTCAGGGAACTTGCTTTTTGGCAGCAAGACAAGTATCCACACTGATAATGCTCACTGTTGACATTGTCAAATCTGGAGATAAACAATGTGTTTTGTTAAAGTTTTAGGTCGAGAGAAACCCTTCATAGACAAGATCGCAATTCTAACTGCCTTTCATTAATAGTTTCGGCTTATCTACAAGCCATCTTCAGATAGTAACAAAATACTTTAATAGTCGTACAACTGCAAAAGGGCCGGAAACGCAGTCATAACTGGTGTAAGCAGAATCGTTCGTTATACACCGAAGCGCCAAAGAAACATGTATAGGCATGCATAATCAAATAGATATATGTAAACGGACAGAATACGGCGCTGTGGTCGGCTACGCCTATATGACAGTAAGAGTCTAGCGCAGTTGTTAAATCGGTTACTGCTGCTACAATGGCAGTTTATCAAGATTTAAATGTGTTTGAGCGTGGTGTTACTGTCAGCGCACGAGCGATAGGACACATTATCTCCTACGTTGCGATGAAGTCGGGATTTTCCCGTACGACCGTATCATGAGTGTACCGTAAATATCAGGAATCCGGTAAAACATCAAATCTCCGTCATTGCTGCGGGCGGAAAAAGATCCTGCAACGGGACCAACGACGATTGAAGAGAATCTTTCAACGTGGCGCAAGTGCAATCATTCAGCAAATTGCTGCAGATTTCAGTGCAACAAGTGTCAGCGTGCGAACCATTCAACGAAACGTCATCGATATGTCATCGATATGGGCTTCGGTAACCGAAGTCCCACTCCTGTACGCTTGATGACTGAACGACACGAAGCTTTATGCCTCGCCTAGGCCTGTCAACACCGACATTGGACTGTTGACTGGTCGGGCGAATCTCGTTTCAAGTTGTATCGTGCGGATGGACGTGTACGGATATGGAGACAACCTCATGAATCTATGGGCCTTGCATGACAGCAGGGGAGTGTTAAATCTGGTGGAGGCTCCGTAACAGTTTGGGTCGTGTGCACTTGGAGTGATATGGGACCCCTGATACGTCTAGACATGACTGTGACAAGTACATAAGCATCCTGTCTGATCGATTGTGCATTCAGATGGACTTCAGCAAGTCCTGCTGGACAAAGTGACAGCCCACACATCCATGATTGCTACAGAGTATCTCCAGAAACACTCTCCCGAGTTTAAATACTTCCGCTGGTCCCCAAACTCCCTAGACAAAAACATTATTGAGTACATCTGGGATGCCTTGCTGTTCAGAAGAGATCTCCGTCCCCTCGTACTCCTACGGATTTATGGACAGCCCTGTAGGATTCATGGTGTCAGTTCCCTCCAGCACTACTTCAGACATTAGTAGAGTCCGTGCCACGTTGTGTTGTGGCACTTCATCGTGGTGGCGGGGGCCCTACACGATAGTAGGCAGGTGTTCCAGTTTCTTCGGCTCTTTAGTGTATAATTCAGTGCCTCACAGACCTGAATTATCCCTGATAATTGATTGTCATTTGTAGTCCACACGGACGGAATCACGCACTTCACATATATGGACACTGCGATCATATTTGCACAATTACTTTGTTCTAAAGTAGCGTCTGAAACAGTGACTCTTACGGACTCCTACCTTTTGCTCGTGTATCTGACTTGCTGAAGGCCTGAATATAAAAAGTGTTCTTGGAACGGTCTAGAGCTAGCGGACTGAACGATTGGACCAGGTGCCCTCTGGATCGGAGGTGGTGTTCCCTCTGTGAATTTAGGAGGTTTGGAGTTTGTGATCGTACAGATCGACGTTACTGTTTCAGTACGGAAAGCCTAAAAACCATATCAAAGCGCGTTCCCTTGAGCGGGCGGCGAATTCTGTTGAGTCACTTTTCCTGTCCTTGTCAGCAACTGTCACTAATTAGTGACGGTGGACTTGTTCGGTAGAAAGAGGGCTTAGAACAGAGCAAGGAGCTACCTAACTTCAGGTGATGTTGGAGAAAAGAACTGACTTGTCTATGGTTAACTGACACCAACAAATTCCATTCGTGGGTGTCGTGTTTTTTCGTGGCAGTTTCCCCCTATTGACTTGTTTAACAGGGATCCTCTTTCGTTTTTGTGATGATTATGTGCTACGAGACAGCTGTAGACGTTCAGTTGAGCTGTTACTAGTGTGTCTGAGGAGATCAAAAAAGGAATTCTTTAATTGTGCTGGCTACATAGATAAGATTTTTAATTTTTTTTACCATGTTGGATCACGTGTTCCTGAGGCATGTTTGCATTTTCAGCTGTTCTGAATATTTAGTTCATTGGTGACAGCGAAAAGGTTATACGGGTTTTAGAGTGCTCGACAAAATTTTACTTTCGAAAAAGATGGCTCGAAGAATCTGCATTTAATTCTGCTTGCAAAAATGGAATAATGTGCAACACCGCATTCGCAATGTTGACGGTGGCTTTCGGCGAATCTGCTGTGAGCCAGGCAAGAGTATACGAATGGAGTAAACGTTTCAAAGAGATACGAGGAGACGTTGAAAAAGGCCAGCGCCTCGACGTCTATTACCGCAGTGTGGAAGAAGTAACCAAATGATTGAGGTTGCTGTGAATATGTCTGTATATCCTTTGGCTCGCGACAAACTTTTTTTTTTTTTTTGCATGAAACATGCAGCAACAAAGTTAGTTCCGAAATTGTTGAATTTCGACGTAGTAACGACGTCGCATAGACATTGCTGAGAAATAGATTAATGAAGTCGATAACGATCCAGAGCTTCTACTGAAGGTTATGACCGGTGACGAAACAGGGGTATAGTAGTATGACGTCGAAACCAAGGCGCAAGCGTCGCATTGGAAACTGACTGAAGAGCTAAGACGGAAAAAATTCAAGAAGTTAGGTGACATCTGAAGGTTCTATCGTTTCCTTTGATTACAATGGTATAGCGCCTCGTGAGCTCGTGCCTTACGGTCGTCTGGTCAATAAGGAACAGTACCTGTAAGTTATGCGCCGTTTGCATAAAGCAATCCGAAGAAAACGACCAAAATTGAGGCCAAACCACTATTGGAAATTACGTCACGATAATGCTCCCTCATACCTCAATACTTCTTAGTGATTTTTTATTTACTTTACAAAAAAAAAGCCAACCTTTATGTGGCCTAGCCACCATATTCGCTGAACATGCCCACCTGCGATTTACTTCTGTTTCCGAGGCTGAAGAGAACCACGAAAGGATGTCATTTTGTCGTCATTGGTGAAATAAAAACAGAATCGCTGAAGGCGCTGAATATCACAACGAAAAGTGAGCTCCAGAAGTTGTTTCCAAATTTGGAAAAAAGCTGTGGCACAAGTGTGTCATATCTGAGGGGGAACTCTTTGAAGTGGTCAAAGTTGATATTGATGAATAGATTCTATAAGAACAACAAAAATTCCCGTTACTTTTTCATCACACCTCGTATTTCAGTCCCATGGTCGCATCTCGGAAACTTTCCTGGGCGTAATTAGGTAGCTAAAGGACTTTTAATTATTGACTTCGAAATTTTGAGAAGTTTCACTCTGTTCCGTGACTGAAACACTGGCTACGTATCTAGCGTAGTAAGGCAACAATCCGGGTCCAGCAATAAGTTTCCGATTAGTCTGCGAACAGTTCGTAGCGTAAACTCTATAGCACCGCACATCGGCAAGAGTGCGTTGATTTCGGCCACGAGTGAGTATTTCGCACGGCACCACATATTTCGAAGGGCGGGCGGAAGGAACGTTTCGACGTGCTCTAGAGCTAGTTGCACGGGGCGGACCGTTTCAGGCAACAATGTCAACTGGCAGCATACATCTGGCGCCAAGATATTTTTTTTCCCAATTCTTAAAGTGTGTCCAGAAATTTATACGCTGAAAAATCGGTAGAATCTTTGTGAAACACCCCGTAAATTACATATCATTCTCAGAAACGCTTATCTCGCTACTGCCAGTGTGCATCTGACAAATTCAGAATACAACCTAGCAAAAGGGCCGAGTCGAATCTCAACAGCGCGTGCGTCACGGTACGCAAAACACGTGCGTCATCCAGTGGCGATGGGAAGTTTGAGTCACGGCTCCTTCGAAACATTGCCAAGAGACCATTCACGACTGCCGGAAGTCGAGGTGAAAGGCTTGGGTTTCCACGCTGCCACAGCTGTCAGATGCAGCCCCCTTTCCACAGTGCGGCTGTTTTCGCCGTACTGCTTTTAGGGAGAGTTACCTCCCTGCGTGTGTGTGGCCAGCGCCCTGCAGCACAGACAAAGGTCAGCCCGCAGGCCCAGTGGCGGAGATTCCAAGAAACGGCAGCGCCCCTGCGTGCTACTCAGCACGCAGAGTGGAAGGCGGCCGTCCCGTCCAGGAAGCGGCAGTGGACAAAACGGAGGGCCAGGCGGAACGCAAATTGGTTCCGTCGTCTTCTGTAGCCGCTTCACAGACTTGTGCCGTTGTCTCCGTCGGAACCCGTTACATCACTGAATGAACTGCCGCAATAACATTAGGTGTGCAAATGTCAGAATTGACAATCTTCGTTAAGTGTGTTGAAATACTGCAGAATTCAGAAAGAGAAACCTAAAGCGGGATTCTATGATAGCAAGACTGCATAACAATCGCTTATAGCAGTCACATCCATTCATTATCTGTAGGTATGCGTACAGAGCGATTTAAAGTGGGATGACAACAGAAACCAAACGGCTGATGAGGCAGATGCCAGTGTAGCCTTCGCAGGAAGGATCCTCACTGTAATCCACCCACCAAGGAAGCAGCTTACTGAACCCCCATTCGACCGTATTTGAATATTCCTCGTTGTGTAGGACTCGTGATCTGAGGTAGGGTTCCGTACCAAATTAATTATGTATGCACACTGAAGAGCCAAAGAGACTGGTACACCTGCCTAACATCGCATAGGGCCGCCGCGAGTTCGCAGAAGTGTCGCAATACTACTCGACTAACGTCTGCAGTAGTGCTGGAGGGAATTGACACCATGAATCCTGCAGGGCTCTCCATAAATCCGTAAGAGTACGATGGGATGGAGATCTCTTCTGAACAGCACGTTGCAAGCCATCCCAGATAAGCTCAGTAATGTTCGTGTCTGGGGAGTTTGTTGGCCAGCGGAGGTGTTTAAACTCAGAAGGGCCTACCTGGAGCCACTCTTTAGCGGTTCTGGACGTGTGGAGACGTCGCATTGTCCTGCTGAAATCGCCCAAGTCCGTCGGAATGCACAATGGACATGAATGGATGCAGGTGATCATACAGGACGCTTACGTACGTGTCACCTATCAGACTCGCATCTAGCCGTATCAGGGGCCCCATAGCATTCGAACTGCACACACCGCACACATTAGAGCTTCCACCAGCTTGAACAGTCCCCTGCTGACGTGCAGGGTCCATGAATTCACGAGGTTGTCTCCATACCCGTACACGTCCCTCTGCTCGATACAATTTGAATCTAGACTCGCCTGACCAGGCAACAGGTTTCCAGTCACCAACAGTTCAATGTCGGTGTTGACGAGCCCAGGTGAGGCGGAAAGCTTTGTGAGGTGCTGCCATCAAGGGTACACGAGTGGGCCTTCGGCTCCGAAAGCCCATATCGATGATCTTTCGTTGAATGGTTCGCATGCTGACACTTCTTGATGGCGCAGCATTGAAATCTGAAGCAATTTGCGGAAGGGTTGCACTTCTGTCACGCTGAACGATTCTCGTCAGTCGTCGTTGGTCCCGTTGTTGCAGAATCTTTTTCCGGCCGCAGCGATGTCGGAGACTTGATGTCTTACGGGACTCCTGATATTCACGGTAAACTCGTGAAATGGTCGTACGGGAAAATCCTCACTTCATCGTTTCCTCAGATGCTCTGTTCGAGCGCTCGTGCGCAGACTATTCCACCACGTTCAAACTCACTCAAATATTGATAATCTACTACTATAGCAGCAGTAATCTAACAACTGCGTTCTCTTATATAGGGGTTTAAGATGACTGCACCGCATTCTGCTTATTTACATAACTGTGTATTTGAATACGCATGCCTATACGAGTTTCTTTTACACTTCAGTGTGATTGTGTGTGTGTGTGTGTGTGTGTGTGTGTGTGTGTGTGTGTGTGTGGGGGGGGGGGGGGGGAATGGGCGTGGTGTGATAGTGACTCAGTGGCCTGATGAAAATTTAGTGGACTTCACTTTTGAGACTTGCGTGTCCCTAAACTACTCCAGTTATCCAACCGGGGAAAGGGGACGTATAGGTTAAGATGAGTTGCAAATCACACGCTGTTTCTAGAGATTTCTCACATCACTGAGAGGTGAAGGTCAATTTAAAATGGGGACTGAAAAATCCGTAGTCCGACCGTGATTCTATGCCGCGAGCTCTGTTTCCAGATACGCCGTTTAGCGCTAGAGCACCTGAACCGACATTTATATAAACAGTTCATCTGTCGATTCTAACGAGTGAGTTTGCGAATAGGCATGTATGTGGCCGTATATTCTGATTGCATTTATTCAGAATCTTAGATTATTTCCACCGCCAACGGACCGTAGACCTTGGTATTTCATTGTGTTACTTCCACCCATTCCTGAGAACAAGGGGTCCGGACAGACGGGACAGCAAAGTGACCCCTTAAGGGTTCCGTTTTTACTGACTAAGGCACGAAATCCTAAAGGCAATGTATCTCATACACTTGTGCCCAAATATTGAGAAGGTATTCTGATAACATAGTTATACTGCTCGCCGCGCCACCGCAAAAAAAGAGGCGGATTAGAAAATTCTTTATTAAGAACGTCTTTGGTGTCCTACGAAAGTGAATCGTTCTAAGTACGAATAAAAAACTTTCGACAAATTGACTCTTGCAAAGAAGAAAACAGCAACCAGCCACTGTTAATAGCGCCGTTACAGGTTTTGTAACGACAGGTCTATCTCCAGACGTCTGTTCACCTTTGTAATGTATCATTTGTTGTTGGCTGTTTCTTTTTTTCTGGACATAAAATGTAAAAAAAGTAATATAAAGGTGAACGTCGGTCCGAAATGGACATCTCGGCCTCGACACCAGTAATGACGCTATTTAAGTGAATAAATAACTTTATTAACATGGCTGGTTGGTGTTTCCTTCTTTGCAAGAATCAGCTTGTACGCAGCGACTGTCCCAAAACCGCCAGTCTTCGACAGAATAGCAGAAAGGTGGTTTTCTTATGATTGCCATTAACACTGAGGAACTAAGTTTTATTTGTGACAATACAATTGCAGAAAAAGAATGCGACTTTTAGCTATTAGAACTGTAGTCAACAAAAACGCTTCTCATCCGCTCTAAAATGCGGATCTCCAGAGAAGAGCACAGCTCGGCACAAAGACGGTGCGCCACCTCCTAAGACATGTTAGAAACACACCATGGTTTGCACCGGTATCTTGTCAAGTCAGGCGGCATGGAACAGAGTATTGAGGACACAATGGCACTGAAAACGGGTTTTGCGAAAAAAACTGCGCATAGAACGTTTTCAGTCTCCATCCTCCTTACGTTGACAAGTGCAGTTTTATCATATTCCCCAAATAGAAGCTGGAGTGCTCTGGATGCACATGGTTTCGCCCGGACAGACCTTAAGTCGGTGACGATGAGTTCGCGCCAAAAGGCCGGGCAAACCTTGGCAGTGGTTACTACCAAAAATAATTGTCATTAAGCGAAGGTGAAGTTTTTTTGCGGCAGTAGAACACCCAATACAGAGCAAATAACGTACGAGTATGTTCTTTCGCTTTTGAAGCTATCGTAAAATCAAATGTCGGGCGTCAAGGAAATGGCTGCTATAAGCAAATATTGGAGAACATGGAAAGGTGTGAATTATTGATTCTGTGGTACCGCCATGAGATTAGTGGCTCTAAACAAAATTATCTTTTCATCTAGCAGATAATCTGTGTGATGCGAAAAGTTGCTTGCCGAATACCAGCAGTATCGGAAGCCTTTAGTGACGAAGAATGAAAAAAAAGTCAGGTTATCTGGTATGATCTAAAAAGTTAAAATATCAAAGGAAATATGATAATCTATACATATAAAAACTGTTTGTTCAAAATCGTGTATCTGCGAAAGTTCTTGATGGATTGTTTTAAAATTTTGACACAACGTTGAATTCTAGTACGGGCGTGTGTTTAGGTACCAAATTTTTTTTAATATGTGTAAATTTTAAAACAAATAACAGATCAATCTCTGTGCTTATTATATAAAGGGAGAACTTTGTTACCGAAAGACTGAATATGTACTTCTTTGTGGTTTATTTCAAATTTTTGTACGTTACTGTAATAAACGTACAGATACACATCTAGCCTAAGCGTTGTTACTAAGCACGGAAGTTATATTCATGGCTTATTGGTATTATTAGAGTCGTACTACAGAAACTGAGTTTGCAACAACAACAAAAAGGTCAAGGTTAGTGAGACGGGGCAAGAAGAAAGATGTGACGGGGTTGGGGGAGGGAGAGAGAGAGAGGGGGGGGGGGAGAGAGAGAGAGAGAGAGAGAGAGAGAGAGAGAGAGAGAGAGAGAGAGAGAGAACACACATGCAATTCCCAAACATATTAGAAACGTGTGCTTCCTCTTTTCGTTCTTTCCCATTTAAGCAGACTAAGCCACTGCAAGGTGTAGCCAGGAATGGCTAATATGACCTAAATTTCTATTTCTGTAAATTTGTGTGGGGGGGCTGGAACAGCTGAACATTTCGAAACATGAAGAAGGTTGTTGGCCAGATAGCAAAGTTTTTGGAGGGGATTGCTTATATATGAGGTTCACAGTTGCAGCGTCACACATGAAATACGAACAACTGTATTCAAAGTACTGGCTTTCAGGGGTCTGTGGTTAGGGACTGCTACCGCGACGATTTCCGGGAACAATTTCGCGTCTTTTCGAGCTGCGTATTCTTAGACGGCTGTTCTTCCCCTCACGCCATCACTTCTACAGTGCGCTGCTGGAGAAAAAGGGGACGTAAGTGCCGTGTAATTACAGCGAGAAATTAGCTGCGCTGCGAAAACGGCGTAGCTGTCTGCTCAGCGCTCGGCTGCCTGTGTTCAGCGGTTCAAATAATAAACAACTGCTTCTGTTACTGAGGCCATCGGTCTTAAGACGTTTACTTTCGATCTGTTTGTTAATATACAAGCATTCCTGAACGAATGAATATTTCAGTCGCAAATCGGCGCTAAATTTTTGGCGACTTTTCTCGGAGGAAACATGAATTGGAATGGAACACATTCAGTCACGTAGAGTATTAAGTCAGCACAAGGGAATCCGTAAGTTAACTAGTGTCCTCAAACTGTGGAGCAAGCCCAGGAAAAATCTGGAGTCATTTACAAATATTATTTTATAGAAGTGTATTTTGTGAGGGCTCACGAGTGTGAGGAAGTATTAAAATGCAAAAGAAACTTTATACTCCTCTAGCAATTCATTGAGAACCGAGCGACGAACTGTACGTTTAACTCATTCCTATTAACTAAAATTTAACTAAAAACAAATATATTGATCGTTTTCTCAAGATTTATCTGAAGCTCTACTACTAGTCATTGGTATGAGTCTCAAAATCTTGTTCATTCCGTCATTATATCTGTAAACTTCCCGTTAATGACGGCAACGGAAACCTGATCTGATTCTCGTGCCAACAGTAACATAGTCTCAGACCAGTAGTACAGCTTAAAAGTATTTTTGGTGAACTGACCAAGCGAGGTGATATAGGGAAGAGACCCTGCACTCCTATTCTGGAGGACAATAGTTCCATACTTAGCTGGCCATCCTGCTGGTTTTCCGTAATTTTTCTAATTCGCTTAAGGCATTGCCGGGATGGTTCCTTAAGGCACGATTGTCTTCCCCAATCAGAGCTTGTGTTAGGTCTCCAGTGACATAGACCTTGATGGTACGCTCAAACCTGTTTCCACCTCTTCTCGAGGAAGTGATGAAAACATTGAAAACAGATGCATATTTCGTTGAGTTTTAGTCCACTGGAATGTGTTTAGCCACCTCAGCACGACTCCATCTGGAAAAGTATGGCAGAAAATATAGTGGCCTGTAATACGCTTCATCATTTCTGGTGCCAGGCAACAAGAGCTGAGACTGCAGCCAGACTCGGAAGGCCGAAATGAATAAACACGCGATAGCGAAAATGGATTCAAAGATGGCGCTGTGTCCTACATCTACATTTACATTGGGCGAACTACCTTCAGGTGTGTAGCGATACAGTTATCTTCCCCTCCCTAGACATTTCATTCGCGATGGCACTTAGTAAGAACGAATGTCGATAATCCTGAGAACGAGCTCTAGTTCGTACGGTTTCCACGTTGGAGTGCTTTCACAAGACGTGTATGAAAGGAAGTAATCTGTAGGAAATTTCTCCAGTTAACCTCTGAGATGCAAGCAGCCTCTCTTGAATCTGCCACTGGAGTTTGTTGAGCATCTTCGTAAAGCTCTCGCTCACCATACGATCCCGTGACTAAAGGCGCCGCTCTTTTTGTTGGATCTTCTCTCTCTCTCTCGCGCTCTCTCTCTCTCTCTCTCTCTCTCTCGCGCTCTCTCTCTCTCTCTCTCCTCTCTCTCTCGCTCTCTCTCTCGCGCTCTCTCTCTCTCTGCTTTTGTTAAAGTTTTTTATGTTGTCATTAAGTTTTAGATCACTCCGAATGGTTATTCCTAGGTTTTTTAGTGCAGTAGGTATCTCTAGTGATTTCTCGCCAATAGCGCATTTCCCCATATTCAAGAAGGGGAATAGGAAATATTGTATGAACTACAGGGGAATCACATTGGCACGACACTGTGCCAAGGTACATGAAAAGATCACGGTTACCAGAATCCGAACAAGGGTCGGGGACAGAGCCAGTGAGGCTTCAGGCCTGGGAGAGCAATTGTTGACCCCATATTTGAGGCAGCTCCAAGATCACCACTATGAATTTGGGGAAGATCATATGATGGCCTTTCTCGGTGTAGAAAAGACATTTGATAACGTCTGTAGAAAAAAAGTATGGGAAGCACAAAAGAAGGGAATCAGAAAAGAAACAAGCAAAGAGTAGGAAATGTGTTGTGAAAGTGAGAGTCGTCTGAAAGTGGGAAGGACGGATCAGTTTCAACAAACAAGTGGTGTGAAACAGGGCAGCTCACTGTTACCTCTGCTCTTCATTGTGATCATAGATGAAATAATGACTAAGGCGGAAGAAAAAAACTCGAGAAGACTGGATGAAAGTAGTGGTGTTCGCGGATGACTTGATGATCTGGGGAAACAGATGATTCAGGAACAGCTGGATGCTTGGAAAAGAAACTGTGAAAAAAATGGGTCAAATGGCTCTGAGCACTACACATCTGAGGCATCAGTCCCCTAGAAGTTAAACCTAACTAAACCAAGGACATCACACACATCCATGCCCGAGGCAGGATTCGAATCTGTGACCGTAGCGGTCGCGCGATTCCAGACAGAAGCGCCTAGAACCGCTCGGTCACACGGGCCGGCGAACTGTGAAACAGTATGGAATGAAATTTAATGTGAACAAATGTGAGATCCTGGTTAAGATAAAGAGAGCAGTTTGCGGAATAAGAATTAGAGGCGGACAACTGAAAAGTACTTGGGAAGTGTGACAAAAGAAAATTGAAAAAAAAAAAAATCAGTAATCGGGGTAGACAAGCAGCAGCATTCCTGTGATGTGTTAGGAGTCTGGTTTGGAACAGACACATCCCACAAGAAAACAAAGTAGTAGTATATTGAAGTTGCTACACCCCAATACTGACCGTTGCATCTGAAACATGGGTAATAAAGAAGAGATATGTAAGCAGGTTACAGGTACGTTAAATGTTGCTCAGAAGTAGGATAAGAGTAACAAGGAGAGATACGATGACTGAAAGGATAAGGGAGACAGTGAAAGAGGAGACCTTGCAGAACAAGGTATAAGCATAAAGGCTAAGATGGTATGGAAATTTAAAGAGTGGAAAACAAGAGGACTTCCGAGGAGATAAATGAAATGGGTATGTGAAGGAAACAACCGAGAGAGAAACAAAGGGATAGATGGTTGAAAGGTGTGGAAGAGCATGTTGAAAAACGACTGGACCAGAGTGAACACAGAGACATGGTGGCAAAACAGGACTACATGGCGAGGCTTATGTTCCAAACAGACCCATCTTACGGCTGCAGACTCGATGATGATAATGATGATGATCATGAGTGTATTCGAACAGTAGTGGATTTTTGCGGCTGTTTATGCGCAGTACGCTACACTTCTGCTTACGTTGAGTACCAACTTAACACCAACGTCGAGCCTCTACAGTCTTGCAACTCTTTGCTTCAATCTAATGTGGAGAGGCGCCGCCAGCAATGCACGGCACTGGCATTTGTCCATGGTTACCCCGATCGAAACTGGTTCCCCGCTTCCGCGAAGAGAGGCAGGCAGGCAGCGCGCCTTTGGAGAAAGCCAGCAGCTCCACTTTCTCGCGATAGCTACTGGCAACGCTTCCCTAACAGTGTTTGTTTAAATAATGGGTTACGCCTCGTCTACCGCAAAGCGTCCGAAATCTTGATAAGGTTGTTTTCACGACGCCAACCCAGGATCGATATGTGCCGAGGCTGACACAGTATCAGATATACGCGCCGTCCTCCTACACCATAACTAGGTACTTACGACCTTATTTCCTGAGGGAGTGTCCCTCCGCGATGATTAAAATTCTGTCATGGAAGGCTGCAACGACTTCCTGTATTCCGTCTCTGGTCTACGTACAAATACGAGATCTGTTTGAAACGTCTCCTTAGAAAAATTAATGAATTACTCTGCTGATAAACCTCTTACATTATTTGATTTTCAAACAGCTGAGCAGAACTGAACGTACTCAGACATTTCACTCTTTACCTATTCTGATCAACACTAAACTGACACACAATATTTTTAGCGCAACGCAATCTGACTTTCAATAATCCCTACAAAAGAATGGCCCTGACTAACATTAAACTATACCTTTCACAAATCACGTACCTCACAAAGATCTTCGTTACTCGAACTACTGCAATACAGCGAGCGCCATTACTCGAATTTTGGGATGGCACAGATAGAGGAGCAACGTGTCTGCGTGAAAATCAAGAAAACCTTCACACACACACACACACACACACACACACACACACACACACACACACACACTATAAAAAGTCCCTTTCTTTACTAGGCTAATTACTGTTTAGCTCTACAGGTCCTTTATACTGAAATGTTTCCCCACACCACCTAGTATTGTCTTTCTATGTGTGTAACTGTATGTTCACTGTTGTGGGTAAATACATACAGCGTACACAGGGCGGTGTGTGAAACTGATAGCGATGACACTCTTCCGCTGTTGTAGAAATCTGCTCCAGATGCTGCAGATACCGTGTTGAGCTGAAAGTGGTAACCAACGTACGGAGAAATATTCTTCGGGGCTCTGTTGCATAGCAATCAGATTGCTTTCAGTTCTGAGAAATGTCCAGTTACTATTGTGGATTTGAATGATCCATGAAGTGACTTCTTTTCCGAAGAAACCATCGAACTATTTCACTAGAACTGAACGCTCCCGTCGGAACTGTTCTCAGCTGTTGTTTATTAGTAAATCACAATAGCAGTATATCGCTGGGTGTATAATAAGACATACATTCTTGAAATGAACAATATTTTATTGTTCTATTAACTGATTTCCTTCCATATGCACTTATATTTTACAATGTGAATCAAAAACTCGCAATGGCGTCGATTTTTTACATCACAAGAATGGCTCTCCTCTCCTAAAATTACTCCTAAGAAGACCAAAAAATTCTATATCCTAAGAATAATTATGTGAGCGCTGACCGCCACAGAGTAATAAACAATAACTTTGTCTCTCTCTCTCTCTCTCTCTCTCTCGCACTGTCACAGCAAGTTACGTTGCATGATACATCATAACACACACACACACACACACACACACACACACACACACACACACACCAAACGATGAAGAGAGCCTCGGCCGATGAGTCATCCCAAAATTCACCCATGATTTACGACGCTTAGGATTCACAAAATATCTCCATTTCTCATCGCCTGTCACTATTCGAAGGAGAAACGACTTTCTTTTGTATCTGGCAAGCAGCATTTCAACTGGTCTTTAGATTATCTTACTGTCTCTCATGCACTTGATGTGCAACCCATTTTTATCACTTTCTGCGCCTTTCCCATAGCTTTCAACCGAAGAGAAACGGCTTTCAGCGTCACATTACATTGTTCCGCAAGTTCCTGTTGAGCTTGAGTATCATCTTCATCGAACAAGGCCTCCGATTCGTTGTCTTCGGACTTTTTCGATAATTTCCCGCGTTCGTCGTTTCTCACGTCAAAATCACCATTTTTGAATGTTTTGAACCACTCGAAACACTGTTTTCCCAAGAGCAAGTTCGCCGAAAGCTTCGACAAGCATTCGATGCGATTCTGCTGCAGTTTTGTTCAAATGATACCAGTAAAAAACTGCTGTCCGCAAATCGTAGTTCGTAGGCACAAAACCCGACGTGTTTACTGGTTTGAAACAGATACCGATTAATGGAACCTGGGTTACCGTGTGTTGACATTCGTCGTCAGCCGTTAAAGGAAGCAGATGGTGCTACAGACGCGGTCTCGCGGGCCATACACTGACGGCTAGCACCATCTATAGGGAAATTCCGGATTCATACTTATATACTTGCTATTTTACGGACGCTATTGTAAGGCTACTTTCCTACCTACTTCATTTCTACTAGTTTTTAAACTTTAAAGCAGAGATAACGCTGTGGTGTAGGTTCGCTGAATGACAAAGGGGAGCAATGCAACGGAAGGGCGGTTTGTCTCATTACGGAACGTCACTTGGCAACTGGTCTGTTCAGCGCATCTAGTGGGAGGACTGTTTCATATAACCAACGGGGCGAGACTCTTCTTCCAGGATTCAAAATTCATGCCAATTGATATTTTTTAGCAGCATAGCGTACTTTGTGATTTCTCACTGTGCACTTTTTTCCTCAGAACGTTTTAGCAGTTAGTTTGAATAAAATCTTTTAGGGTGTTAGGCCTAACACCCAAAAAGTGTATTCTTGGAATTGACACTGGCTGTTGAAGCCTCCGTACTCCAAGCGTGACAGTCAATTCGTTAAATGAAATTTTTTAGCGATTTACTGCTCAAAGCTGACGTTCATTGCTGGGTCGCACGAGCTTATCGCGAAGGGGTGTTGGTTGGTTTGGGGAGGAGACCAAACAGCGAGATCATCGGTCCTATCGGGTTAGGGAAGAGTGGGGAAGAAAGTCGGCCGTGCCTTTCCAAAGGAACTATCTCGGCATTCGCCTGAAGCGGTTTAGGGAAATCACGGAAAACCTAAGTCAGGATGACCGGATGCGGGTTTCAGCATCGTCCTCCCGAATGCGAAGGCGTGTACATGTGTAAATACTACTTACCACAGCTACAGCTGCCATATTGTTTCTGCATTTTATTGGAATTAAAGTTGTGATGACGGAATCACCCATAGAGCAACCAGAGATCGTGGTTGGATAGGGAGGTGACATTTGTTTGAGAATTTGCGAAACCATAGTGTGTGTGAAGAGGTGGCGGTGCTACAATTACTGAACAGCTAAAGTAATGATTCAGAGCACAGTTTAGACAGGTTAGCCGGCCGTGGTGGCCGAGCGGTTCTAGGCGCTGCAGTCCGGAACCGCGCGTCTGCTACGGTCGCAGGTTCGAATCCTGCCTCGGGCATGGATGTGTGTGATGTCCTTAGATTAGTTAGGTTTATGTAGTTCTAAGTTCTAGGGGACTGATGACCTAAGATGTTAAGTCCCATAGTGCTCAGAGCCATTTGAACCATTTAGACAGGTTACGTGCGTGACACACCACTTAGCAATATGACTTCCTCTCTATAAAATATCAAAGAATTACACTGATGTCACAAAACTAGTGGGATAGCGATATGCAAAAATATACAGATTGAGGTAGTATCGCGTACACATGGATGAAAGGGTAGTGCACTGAAGGAGCCATCATTTGTATACAGGTGACTCATTGCAAAAGGTTTCAGACGTGATTATGGCCGCACGACGGAAATTTAAGAGTATGAAAGTGGAATGGTAGTTGAAGCTAGACGCGGGTGCAGTCGATTTTGGAAGTCTTTACGGCATTCAATATTCAGAGATCCACGGTGTCAAGATTGTGCCGAGTATACCAAATTTCAGGCATTCCCTCTCATTAAGGACAACAAAGTGGCCGTCGGCCTTCACTTAACGACAGAGAGCAGCACCGTTTGCGTAGAATTGTCAGTGCCAACAGACAAGCAACACTGCGTGAAATAACTACAGAAATCAATGTGGGACGTACGACGCACGTATCCGTTACGGTAGTGCGGTAATGGGCTATGGCAGCAGAAGACCGACACGAGTGCCCTTGCTAACAACATGACATCTTCTGCAGTGCTTCTCTTGGGCTCGTGACCATATCACAGGGACTCTAGGTGACTGGAAACCCATAGCGTGTTCAGATGCGTCCAGACTTCAAGAGCCGATTGTATGGTTAGTGTGGCGCAGACCCCACGAAGCCGTGGATTCAAGTTGTCAACAAGGCACTGTGAAAGCTGGTGGTGTTTCCATAATGATGCAGGCTGTTTGTCCATGGAACGGACTGTGTCCTCCGGTTAAACTGACCCAATCATTGACAAGAAATGGTTGTGTTCGGCTACTCTAACATCATTTTCAGCCGTTCACGAACTTCATGTTCCCAGACTACTATGGAATTCTTATGGATGACCCCGTTCTTTGCGATTGGTTTTAAGAGCATTCTGAACAACTCAAGCGAATGCTTTGGCCACCCGGATCGCCCGACTAGACTCCCAGCGAACATTTAAGGCATGTAATCGAGAGGTCAGTTCGTGCATAACATCCTGCACCGGCAACACGTTTGCGATTGCGGGCGGCTATAGGGGCAGCGCTGCTCAGTATTTCTGCTGGGGCTTAAAACGACTTGCCATGTCGGGTTGCTGCACTCCGCCCTGCGAAAGGATGTCCGACACGATGTTAAGAGTTATCCCGTGATTTTTGTCACATTAGTGTATATTTATTGTAGCGAATATCTTGCGAACATCAGGATAATAAGATCTTTGTGTTGGGCACTCAAGAAACTGGAATTCTCGATTGCAACGTCTTCACGATGTTATCGGGAACTGATGTCGAGTACTAGATCGTTACATCGGAAAAAATCCTCCCGTTTCACACGTTATGGTGAAACGTGTCGGCAGCACTCAAGACGAGAACACTTGTTGGCTTTTCTCTCAAAAAGTTCACGGATTTTGGATATGTTAATTTACATTCCCATGGTTACATTACTGTCATCATTACACACGTTTTACGAAACACGTACCCAGACCAACGTTCTTTCATTGCTTACGTACAATAAACTGTTGACACACCCTAAGCATTGCCATTACAAAACCTCAAGAGGGCTGCCAACATTGCTTCGCTCAACGCCTAAGTAATGGCACTGGCCATATTCTTGAGAGTTTGGGTTTGTCTGTAGAAAGAAGTCACCGTATCATAAGTATTAACATTGTTGGGCCTCTCTCCATTTGAACGAGGTAAAAAAATGAACAGTATGAGATTACTATCAAAAATATGCTGTGTTTCTTCTCAATTACATGTACACTCATGGTCATAAATTAAGGATAATGCTGATACACGGTGAAACAACGCTCTGGTGGGCGGTTTGCGGATTTAAATCACCTCGGGGTATGACCATGCGGTGCATTTGACCTGCGGTCGTCGCACGGTAGCGCTGGCAGCAGTCCACATACGCAGAGGTGTTGCGGTGCATGTCAGAGTACGGTGCAGCGAGTAAGTTGTCAGACGTGCTAATGGTGACTGTGTGTTGAAAATGGCTCAAAAAACACATACTGATGACGTTATGAGGGGTAGAATACTAGGGTGACTGGAGGCTGGTCAAACACAGCAGGTCGTAGCACGGGCCCTCTGTGTGCCACATTGTGTGATCTCAAGATTATGACAACGATTCCAGCAGACAGGAAACGTATCCAGGCGCTACAGTACGGAACGTCCAGAGTGTGCAACACCGCAAGAAGACCGATATCTCACTATCAGTGCCCACAGACGGCCACGGAGTACTGCAGGTAGCCTTGCTCGAGACCTTACCGCTGCCACTGGAACAGTTGTCTCCAGACACACAGTCTACAGACGACTGAACAGACATGGTTTATTCACCCAGAGAGCTGCAAGGTGCATTCCACTGACCCCTGGTCACAGGAGAGCCCGTAAAGCCTGGTGTCAAGAACACAGTACTAGGGCATTGGAACAGTGGTCCAAGGTTATGTCTACGGACGAGTCCAGGTATAGTCTGAACAGTGATTCTCGCCGGGTTTTCATCTGGCGTGAACCAGGCACCAGATACCAACCCCTTAATGTCCTTGAAAGAGACCTGTATGGAGGTTGTGGTTTGATGGTGTGGGGTGGGATTATGATTGGTGTATGTACACCCCTACATGTCTTTGACAAAGGAATTGTAACGGGTCAGGTATATCGGGACCTCATTTTGCACCAGTATGTCCGCCTTTTCAGGGGTGCAGTGGGTCCCAACTTCCTCCTGATGGATGAGAACTCACAGCCCCACAGAGCTCCCATCGTGGAGGAGTACCTTGAAACAGAAGATATCAGGCGAATGGAGTGGCCTGCCGGTTCTCCAGACCTAAACCCCATCAAGCACGTCTGGGATGCTCTCGGTCGACATATCGCTGCACGTCTTCAAAGCCCTAAGACACTTCAGGAGCTCTGACAGGCACTGGTGCAAGAATGGGAGGCTATACCCCACAATCTGCTCGACCACCTGATCCAGAGTATGCCAACCGGTTGTGCGGCCTGTGTACGTGTGCATGGAATCTCACGTGTGCATGGAGACTCACCTCCAAAGTATTGTTTCCGCTGCCACACTCATTGAGGGCCCAGCAAAGAAACATTGCTCTACAAGTGTAGTTGTTTGAAAATAATTTTTCTTGCGCAATCACAAAAATTTCAATGGGGAAATCACGTTTTTCGACCGTCGCTGGCTGTATTTAGACCGTAAGACAGATGTCATTTCCAGCCACTTAATTGGTTAACTATGTGGCTTCCTTGATGGTTCGAGTGAACAACAGCGTCTGACTTAATATATATAGATAGCTACTGATGGACGAAACCGGCAATTTCGTACCGAAATTTTTGTGATAGCAACGGAAAATGATTTTCAACAATTATGGTCGCTTCCCCTGTTACTGCAGTGTCATTATTTCTAATTCAGGGTACCAATTCATTAAACCTGTCGTGTAATTACATTTCTTACCATGAGAGATGGCATGGTGTAGATGTTGCACCAGATGGTGGTACTGAACTGAGAGCAGCCTCCCAGCAACTGCTCTCGTGTTACGTGTCGGCAGGTAGAGGTGATGGTTCGCCCGGCGGCTGTGCTCTGTTACTTTCGCTGTCGGCGCCGCTGCACCTGCGGGAGGCCGGCAGCCGTTCACCTCTGGGCTGCTGCTGCTGGTTGTGGCCGCGCTCAGAAAAACAGGCCAGCGCCGGCTGACGAAACACCGCTCACGCCTTACGCGCTGTCGGAGAAGCTTCGCTTTATTTCCGAAGACCTCTGGCCTCTTCATTATTCTTCCACAATTACATACCAGGTTGTTATAATTAAATTGCATCTACTCGCAGAGGTCCAGTGTGGGCTGTAATCATCCTATGGCAGCGAAACGTGGGTGACATGCTAACGTGTTAATGCGGAACCGATTTACGCTCGAAAGGAAAATAGTTCCAGTTTTGGCCACCAGCCGCAAATCTGGCGCTGTGAATGCAAGAAAAACTTACAGAAAATTTTTCATCTCCGATGAATTAGAAACGGGACGTCGGCAGAAAAGGCCAATCAAGTGGGAAAGACATAATGTTGATTTTATTACTAAGCGCCACTTACAGTTTCTTCAATATCAGCACTGCAGACGTCGGTGAGATGCTGTATCCTCAAAACGACGTTATCAAACAGATGCTCGCAGCAGTTCCAGGGAATACGTATTCTCGTGTACTGGGCTTCATGTCGGGTAGAGCGAACGTGTCCCTGGTAAACGCGTTCTTCTTGACAATCTCTGAGCAGAAAGTCACATGGATTCAGATTAGGTGACCTTGCAGGCTATGCATCTGGAGATAAAATGTTCGTGGAAGGCTGCATTAAGCAGATATTTCACTGGGCGAGCGACATGAGGTGGTGTCCCATATTGCATGAAAACTGGTTGCCACACAGTTGCGCTCTTCGAAAGCGGATATCACGTTCTACACAAGGTGGTCTCGATAACGTGCAGACGTCACAGTATACCTGACAGGCACTGTGGGCGTATTCTCTTCGAAGAACGGACTGAGAATAAAGATACTTGGGAATGCGCATACGGCGAGTGCACTGGCTCTTCGTGCACAAAACAGTTTTACAGTGCCCCGAATTCGGCAGTTTCGTGTATTCATTGCACCTTGTAGTATAAAATGTGCATCACTGAACAGAATATTCATCAACTTCGTTCCGTGTCAAAAACCGCAGAGCAAATTTAGAAAGCTGCTCCGGATCGTGAGGTTTCAGTTGATGCACCGTCTATATCTTGTACGGGCACCAACGCAAAATAGACTGAAAAACTTTCAGTACTGTTGACCACGGGATGGACAACTCTCGTGACACTGCACAAGCACTAGCACTACATGGGGCACTAGCTGCATGATAATGTACAGCAACGGCACCCTGCTAATAACTTCCACCGGGATAGGACGCCTTACTCTTCCAGGTACAACACAAAGCTCACCCGTGATTTCAAATTCCATTATCTTCTTTAAACCATTTAATGACGTCGGGCCTCTTCTCAGGCCTTTCAGTTGGTGATATTCTCTCAGTACAGCGCTAAAATTGCTGGCATTTCCCATAAAACTACCGGCGCACGGTCTCTCCCCTCGATAGCCAGACTGTTCGCTCACACTATGGATTGTCAAATGACAAGCGTGCACGTCGTACCGTCAAACTGTGTACAGCGCCAGATTTGCACCTAGTGGCGACATCTGGAACTAATTTGTTATCCACCATAAATTGGTTCCGCATTAACGCAAAAGCATATCCACCTAGTTCCGCAGCCGTGATTACAGCGCACGTTGGACCTCCGCGAATAGCTGCACTTTAATTACAACCACCCAGTACTTCGTCTCAAATATAACTGGTGATAGTATAGCAACTGTTGTCCGTGAAATGGTCAGGTAATACTTGTCTGGAGTGTAGCCTTATGCGGACGTGAAAAGTGACCGATGACCAGGACCGGCAAGAGAAGAATAGAAGTTCCCAGAATGACTTTCTCACTCAGCAGGCACGTAAGTTACGTGGAGATGGATCCATGACACGCAGATCAAGACACGTCACTTTAAATGTTCGAAGAACACTTAATGCTGAAAGATACAAACCGGTATCTTTGCCTCTAATCGTCGATAAGTTCGAATACGCAGTAGCATTATCAGTGGCAAATGATATCGCTGATGCAGCGAGAAACCATCGAATTTATTTTTCATTGTCCGTATTCATCTAATTGTTCATTTTTGTTCTTACGTCCACAAAATTTGTTCCATCACCTCAGGACTCTGCTGAATACTTCTAAAACAGTGTGTATACATTTCAAATAATTTGAGCACTGTTTTAGACAAGAACTTGAAAATCCACCTGGTATTCGCATTTATTATTTTAAGGCAGAAAGGAATTGCAACTATATATCTTCCTCATGGCATTAAAGAATGACTTTTTGATGGCAGGAAATGTACGGAGCTATCCCACGGAGTGTCTTATCTGTTGTCAAACGGGTGGAGCCAACTCCTTCTGCCGCTTTTGACAGGCGTGAGTTTGGGTAGCCCGAATACTAAATCGCACTGGCTCCGCCTTGTGTGCAAGCAAATATCAAGAACAACACGTCTAGATAGCCTTTGAGTAAAGAGTGTCGTATAAATATTATATTGCGTCAAAAAATATTCTTTGTTTTGAAAGAAACATCGCGGACTCCCGTCTTATATTCGCCAAACCTCTTAGCTTTTTCGCTGCCTTCCTTTCATCGCTAAATAGTTAGTACTATTCTGTGCACCACTTAGTTTTTTCACTCCGCCCATCCTGTTGGATAGACTACACTTCAAAAAAGAACAACGGCGAACACACTCACTAACAACTGACAACCGAAGTAATGTCACCTGGTACGCGAATTGAAGCAAAACACAAATGTACTGCACTTGCAGTCAGTGACGCTATGTAAGAATAGCCATCCAAATGAACTCAACGATGAACCAAACGCCGCGCTAGCGACAATGTTTTTCCATGTTTCCAATTAACATGCAATTATTATTTTTTTGTGTGTGTGATCGAGCGTACCGAAAATACAACGGCCAATCGACGGTTCTCGGCGTTCTGGTCGCGGACCCCGGTCTACCTGGCCTACATGTAAATCCTCTCCGACGTAAATTATATCCGAAACAGACGTTAAATATCTTATGTGTACTTAAAACAAGATGGACTGCATTTCTTGTTTGAAAGCAAACTCATTATCGAGTAAAGCAAAGCGGATAGAAACAGTAAGCGTCCAACTTAAACCTTAGGAATTTTATTTTTTGCTTCTCAAAAATAATGTACACAACTTACTCTTATTCGAAATGTTGTCACTAGTATTGCTCATGTTTTATTCAGCATTATGAAGCAGGTTTGGCTCGTGCAGACTACACGCTGGGTAACATAGTTTTGATTGGTCCTCGCAATATGATCCTGTCATAATTTTAAACAACAGTGAGATTACAATGTTACTACCTATCGAGAGTCCCGGGTACAGCGTGATATTTTTGGCCTGTTCCATTTAAGGAAGTCCTGAGCGTCCTGCAGTTAGAACGTCTTGAGAAGACAGTGAAAGTACCACCCATGGCCAGAGTTGCCGCACTCTTAACAGAATGGTGTGGCGAGGCACTATTCACGTACATAATTGCTAAGCGTCCGCGCCTACAGCTTTCACCGGCGTCTGTGAACGGCCTCGGAAGGTAGGTTGCCTTCGGTCTGTGTGAGAGACCATGGTCACACTCACTGTGCTGCCCCCGGCAAATCTTAGCCGTACTGTTGGAAGTTCGTACGGAACTACTGTCTCACAGAGCTGGGAAGTCGGCAACGGGGAGGGGGGGGGGGGGCGGTGGAGAGAGGAGAAGACAACACGTTGCGACCAAGATAATAATTTTACTTCAGTACCTTCTGAAGTGGTCTCACCAGGAATTTTTTATATCTTTTCTACAGTTCGTTGGAACAGTTAGCAAGGGAAGACGTGGAAGTCCTACTGGAAAGGCTATCCTAAGAGTGCGTGCTGAAAAGAAATGCCTCCGTATTTTTTATGTGAAAACTTTCTTCTATATAAAACTTTATTCACATTCTACATCTTCATTCTTAATGTCTGCGTATTTATTTCGCAACGTTGTCTCTTGCGACGAACGAATCTCTCCCACCGAGAGACCAGTTTGTCGATGCCGTCACTGTAGAATGTTTGACTTTAATGACGGAGCCACAATCTCATCTTTCCTTGCACCGTTCCTTCGCCATCAAAGTGAAGTCCTCGAACGTATTGTTTATGCTTTGGAAACAGACTAAAATCGGATGGGGCTTAGTCGGGACTGTATGGAGGATGGTCGATGTCAGTGAACCCAAGGATCGTTGCAGATACCGTAGCTATCGTGTGTGGTCTGGCTTTGTCATGTCGAAGGAGAGTGCTCTCAATTTTCAGGAACTCTTAGAATTTGAAACTGTTAAAACATGCAGCTCATCAAGCGACGACGTAGTTACGTTACACACCCTCATGATCCACAATACAATTCCGAGCCCTCTAGCGGAAGAGGGCTGCAAATATGTAGATGTAGAATTCTAATAACATTTGTTTCAGTTAAAAATCATTAAGATTTAGCGCATAAAAAAATGAGCAGGTATTACTTTTCAGTACACCCGCGTAACTTCCTTAGTTACGTAATAAACTTAACTCACGACGTTAGTTTTACGTAGCGGGCTCCAGTTATAAAATCTTCTCGCTGTTCTGAAACGTCAAATTAAAGTTAAAACTCGAGCTTTTAATACTAAAATTATCTTCTTCATCAGGCGAAGACTATCTGTCGGGAGCGAAGTCTGCTTCGTTTATAGAGACGTTCAAGAAAGTCATTCGTCGCATGATGTCGTTTGGAAATCTAACTTCTACTGGCGGTGTGACACCGTGCCGCGATAGAGAGGTGCAAGGAAAGGCTACCCCCAACATCACTATCGCCTTAAGAGTTGAGATTTATTGGTTGTATTTTTATGAAAATGCGCTGTCTTAGTGCTAGACTCCAGGCGGCACTGTTGTTTACAGTGAGCTAGGCAACGTGACGAAAATTACGTAGGGCTCACAATCCCCACCATAGCAGAGTTCTGTACAGAACATACACGGCACATAAAGCATACACATACTGAAAAATCAGCGATAGCTCGACAGTCACGCGGAAGGGCACAAGATCAGCATGGGGAAAACGAAGGTCCTCTCATAAGCATCAACCTCCTGGGATTCCGTAATAAAATAATCAGTAGAAATTAGCCGGCGCAGTAATCGGACACTTCGTCCCCGCCGTAGCCCTCGGTGGTGCACAACCCCACAACAGGCTATAGCAGTCAACTCACTCCACCGCCGCCCCACACCGAACCCAGGGTTACACGTCAAAGCTCATTCATTCGTATTCTATCAGTTCCTAAGGAGGCTGACGTCTACTTTTGCGGTACCAGCACTTAGGGGTTTTGTTTTTCTGCTGAAGATTCTTTAGAGGAATTATGGAATTTTACACTGTTGCACAATGTTGACAAACATGTACATCAGCTTCAGGCTGCCGAGGGTTTTCTCTTCCAGCGGTCAATCATTCGATGTTCGTCTGTCGCTTATCGACTTTGTTCTCGACGTTCCTATTTGAAGCGTCGTGCTTCAAGAGCTAGAAGCAGACACTATGCTCACCTATTAGATTTTATACTCTGCTAATTTTCGATATTGATTATTCGCGAGATTGACTGCGCCAACAAAAATGGGAATAAAGTGGGGACGCCTATATTTTTTAACACCTTTAACAATTTCGAATAGTTTTTCTTGTCCGTCATTGTAGAGAACAGTGCATTTCCTGTTGCCGCGTAGGAGTCGAAAAATCTCAATGTACTTCTGTGGTCAGTCAACCATTGATTCCTCCAGATTGCATCTCGCTTTACTGACAGTGAGTCAAAGGCCTTAACAAGATTTAAAAAGATCGTCTACGAGTGGTTTTGTTCTTCGTACTTGCCGCATTAGTCTGGCTCTGATTAGGAAGTCGCTGGTTTCTAAGTTGGGTCTGAAAACTCACTGTTACATGTAAGGTTTCTTCAGTTAGAGGAATCAAAAATTTTAGCGAGTATTTTGCCAGTAACTGGCAGGTGGGTAATGTCTCGATAATGAGCACACTTCATTCTAGGATACGGGCAGCAGTACGAAAGGTAGTGACGGTTAATTATTTCTTTAACATGCTTGTTCACATTAATTAGAAGGAGACGACGTTAGCTTCAGTATTTTAACCAGACAATCTGGTCCACGTTGTCTAGCGTAGTTTGCCCACAGTGCAGTTTTACCCAGCTGTATGACAGGGAGAACTTGCGCCACTGCAGGTTCCGCTGCGGGACCACCCCGTTATCCGCTGTGCAGCGAGACTTTCGCCGGAAGGGAGCACTGCCTACTTTCCTCAACAGACCGCTAGGTAATTCACCAGCGGCAGCTGGCTAAGAGGCGTGAATTCCTTTTTACAGCGGCACGATTGCGGTGTCAACAGTTGCCGATTGGCTGGCAAGATATTTTTCATTGGTTACACTAGCTTGCTCATTGGTTCGTATTCCAGGCGAAACTACAGGTCTGTGCACCCGCCTCCGTAGCCGAGGTCGCTAACGCACGCCTGTTAGGTGGCGCCCGATTATGAGTCAGTCGGTTCGTATCGCGCTAGTGAGAAGTATTTGGCCTAAAAGGTGGTGAGAGATTGTGGCGTAAAAAATTACAGGTGAGGGTTTGCGTCAGTGTAAAGGATTAAATTACAAACTTCTACGTTGTGTGTGTCTTGGAATCGGGACATGTGACACTGTTGATCCATCCATTGGATAGAGATATTAAGCTCGACGCTCCCTTGGTACTATTCTAGAGGATAAAACTGAGCCAAAAGCTCTTACATGGTCGATACATGCTGAGGGCTACACCCTCTATCAATCATCCATTACATTCGAGGTTACCTCGGTTAGTACATCTGATACAGACTGTCATACTGGTCGAAGCAGCCCAGACCCCTCCTACCAATATCATACAGTATGGTGAAAACATGGGGCATTGAGCAAAATATCTCTCTTTAAAAAGTCACCGTGCTGCATGTGATGGACATATATTCAAAACATCAGATCCCCGAGTGAAGTGAGAGCCTTCACGCTGTCAAATCTGCATCCTGACAGGCATGACTGGTACAAAAAGGATGGTTACAAAATGTACATCTCGCTAGAGCTGCAGGTTTCCATGGTCAAAAAGTGTGTGTGTGGACAGTCGAGCCTGTTGCCTAGTTAAGCGTCCGTATTAGCTCGGGAGTTTTATACCATTCATCAAGCTATCTCTTAAAATTGTCGACGAATGTCCTATCTCTCACGAAGGTAGCCAAAGGAAAAACTTCAAATCCTTTGGCACATGGTAAACTACGAAATTTCAATAGCGAAGCAGCTGCGTCGACGTTTTCATCTGTAATAACTACCGGAACATGTTAGAATTAGGGGCAACGCACACTTCCCACGGACATACGCCTATCACACCGTTATTTTCGTAATAGCCTCGCTACCCAAGCGAAAACGGAATGGACAAAGTTAATGGAAGTGGACCGTAACATCAAAGATACACGTTAATAGGCAATTCAGCAACAGATCCCGCGCAACCCTTGCTTTCTCAGCTTGTCACTCACGAGAAGAGAAATCGTTACCCTTACTAGATAGAGTACGAATGAGTCACATGAATACCGATAAAATGAGACATGTTAAAATATCTTCCTCAAGCTATGATTCCTGCCTCACTGACGAAGACACTGTACATATATTAACAGAATGCGGTAAATGCCATTATCCATTAACAGTTATACTGCACCATATATATTAAAAATTGGGGACTGTTTTTCTCTTGTAGCAGGTCTTAGGTACATGAATAGCTCCGCTGGGAAATATAGTTACCATTTCATTCGTCGTCGTAAAACAATCTTCAAAAGCGCTTCTCTTTAATAACTCCAAAACGATGGCTTCCAGCGAAAATGTATACCTCTGCATTAAAGTTTCTACAAAAATGTCTTGCTCATTTCTTCTGTAGGACTAATAGTTTGTGCGTATCGAGCGAAAGGATATGAAAAGATTTGTGTTATACTTGAAGCCGTTGCGGGTTGCAAAAAATACATAGGCAAGGTCAGCTTAATCGCCCTGTGTATCCAGTCACAGACGGGCTAAAGGTCAATATGGACTCCGAACCATGTTGTAATGAGACAACCCCCACGTACACGAATTGGTGGCAGAGATGAGAGCTCATAAGTGACATGAAAAACTAAATATCGTTGGACCAGTCCAGTGTTGAACACCCAGACATTTGTAGTCTGACACCGCATTGGTAAGTCATTGGACTCACATTTGGGAAGTCGGCAGTTCTAGTACCCGACCGGCCTCGCGCATATAGGTTTTCTGTGGTTTCCCTTAATCACTTACCAGTAAGACAAATGCCGTTAGAGTTTTTTTGAAAAGGACGTGGACGACGTCCTACCCCATCCTCCTCCTCTCTAATGAGATAATCGTCGACAGGGCATTACACCCTAAGCTTAAATGTATCGTTTTTTGTTACACGCACAACTACTGAGCCAAACGACTGCGCACGTCTGTTGGCATCTAAACACACTCGCTGCCCATGGGCACTTTATATAGCGAATTTTCTGCTTTTGTGTGTTGTTGGTTGGCTGTTGTTTTACTGTTGTTTTTCAGCCTGAAGACTGATTTGACGGGCTGTCTGCGGTAGTCAACACTCTGCAAACTTCATCTCCATGTAACTACTGCAATTTAAATCCATTTGAACCTGCTTGCTGTATTCAGGCTGTGGTCTCCCTCGAAAATTCTAACCACCACACTTGCCTCCGTTAACACAGCAACATAATTCTGTGATGGTGCAGGAAGCGTCCTATCTACCTGTCCCTTCTTTTAATAATGTTGAGGTAAAGACTATTTTCTCCTTAATTCGATGGAATTCCCTTCGTTACTTACTCAGTCTACCCACCCAATCTTCAGCACTCTTCTGTAACACGATATTTGAAAAGCTTTTGTTCTCTTCTTGTTTCTACAGTCCATCATTCGTGTTCTACTTCGGCAGGGTACGCCACAGACAAATACTTTCAGGCAAAACTTCACAACACACACAAATTTGCAACGATATAACACATTTCTCCATTCGTGAAAAGTTTATCGCAAGTCTGCGCTTTATATCTTCTCTACTTCGACAATCTTCACTTATTTTGCTGTCCGGCCCCGGTAGCTGAGTGGTCAGCGTGACAGAATGTCAATCCTAAGGGCCCGGGTTCGATTCCCGGCTGGTTCGGAGATTTTCTCCGCTCAGGGACTGGGTGTTGTGTTGTCCTAATCATCATCATTTCATCCCCATCGAAGCGCAAGTCGCCGAAATGGCGTCAAATCGAAAGACTTGCACCAGGCGAACAGTCTATCCGACGGGAGGTCCTAGTCACACGACATTATTATTACTTATTTTGCTGCCCAAATAGCAAAATTCACAGACTATTTTTAGCGTCCCATTTCCTAACCTTATTCCCTCAGCGTCACCTGATTCAGTTAGACTACGTTTTATTACTCTCGTTTTATTTTTGTTGAACTTAATCTCTCAACCTCTTTTCAAGACTGTTCCTTTCAACTGATCTTCAAAATCCTTTGCCGCCTCAGAGTGATTCGCTGTCTCACTAGGATACCTTACAATGGTCTCCTTTGCTGCTCGCTCCAAACACAGTTTGAATAACGCGGGGGACATGATACGACCTGGTCTCTCTCTCCCTTCTCGAGCACTTATTCGATAAAGGCCCTATTAAGCAAGGAAATATGGGAGTGGTGAGTGAGACGTCGTTCTTCGATTCCTCCCTGGGAACTCGCCGCCGGCCGTAGCGTGGAGTTTCGTCGCGGAGGCCGGAAGCGGCACGGCGCTCTTTCACAGACAGCGCAACTTGGCGGCGCGTTGCGCATACGAGACACTTGCGGCCAACACAGCCCCACGTGCGGCGCTGCGCGCATCCACTGGCGCCGCGTCACGGCCGCCCCCTTACATCCGGCGCTCTGCGCTGCACAAAGAAAACCTCTCGTTCTGGACTCTGACAAGATCCGCGCCCCGTGTCCTGCACTAACAACGGCGCCTAGTTCTGCTTCGCTCCCCTAGCTGAAATTAAAAATTGCGCAAGCGACTTCTAATCAAGCTGCGGGCCTATGGGTTTTCGTCTCAGTTGTGCGACTGGATTCGTCATTTCCTGTCAGGAAGGTCGCAGGTCGCAGTTCGTAGTAATAGATGGCAAATCATCAAGTAAAACTGAAGTGATATCAGGTGTTCCCCAGGGAAGCGTCCTGGGACCTATGCTGTTCCTGATCTATATAAACGACATGGGTGACAATCTGAGCAGTTCTCTTAGGTTGTTCGCAGATGATGCTGTAATTTACCGTCTACTAAGGTCATCCGAAGACCAGTATTAGTTGCAAAGCGATTTAGAAAAGATTGCTGTATGGTGTGGCAGGTGGCAGTTGACGCTAAATAACGAAAAGTGTGAGGTGATCCACATGAGTTCCAAAAGAAATCCGTTGGAATTCGATTACTCGATAAATAGTACAATTCTCAAGGCTGTCAATTCAACTAAGTACCTGGGTGTAAAAATTGCGAACAACTTCAGTTGGAAAGACCACATAGATAATATTGTGGGAAAGGCGAGCCAAAGGTTGCGTTTCATTGGCAGGACACTTAGAAGATGCAACAAGTCCACAGAGAGACAGTTTACACTACACTCGTTCGTCCTCTGTTAGAATATTGCTGCGCGGTGTGGGATCCTTACCAGGTGGGATTGACGGAGGACATCGAAAGGGTGCAAAAAAGGGCAGCTCGTTTTGTATTATCACGTAATAGGGGAGAGAGTGTGGCAGATATGATACGCGAGTTGGGATGGAAGTCATTAAAGCAAAGACGTTTTTGGTCGCGGCGAGATCTATTTATGAAATTTGAGTCACCAACTTTCTCTTCCGAATGCGAAAATATTTTGTTGAGCCCAACCTACATAGGTAGGAATGATCATCAAAATCAAATAAGAGAACTCAGAGCTCGAACAGAAAGGTTTAGGTGTTCGTTTTTCCCGCGCGCTGTTCGTGAGTGGAATGGTAGGGAGATAGTATGATTGTGGTTCGATGAACCCTCTGAAACACTTAAATGTGAATTGCAGAGTAATCATGTAGATGTAGATGTCGTCGTGATGAGCAAGTAGTGAAGTATCCAGAACGAACCGGCAGTGTGCGCGCGCGCCACTTTGGAACTTCCTATTACATTAAAACTGTACAGGACTGGGAGTAGAACCAGGAATCTTAGCTTTTGCGAGTGCTACCCATGATGAATGTTGTTGAAATGTTTGGTGACTGGTCGAAAAGTTACATAAATCCTCCCACGCCGTGCCCATAGTGCAGCAACAATGATATTTTCAGTACGAAAAAATAGCCTTGGTTGTAAAAACAGAATAAGCTTTGGCATCTTTCGCCTTATGGAGGCATTTACAGAATTTTACTACTTACGACTAATGCATTACCAGCAGCTCCTAAACGAATTCTGAAGATGCCCCAAATGGCGAAACGGGCCAATAAAATTTATACTGTTTTTGCAACCTAGATTGTTGTTCCTTACTCATTAAAATGTTCTCGGGTCTCCAGCCGAGTCATGTGGTTAAAGTATCACCAGCTGAAGACAGAACACTCCTTGGTCATTGTCAAGTGGATTGGCTGCTGGAACGCCCTTACATGCTCCAGCTGCCGCGAGGCCCACGAGATGCACGGACTCTCAACGAACTTGTGACGTCACATCAGTTGTCTTGTCCAACACGCCGCGATCGCTAGACTACGTCAGAGGCCCACGGAAAATCAGTATGTCACTAAGAGTCTTAACTTTGTCACGTTATCAACAGCTTCCTAGTATTTAAACGCGCAGGTAAGAACTACTTAACTCGTTTGAAATACTAACTCGCTCCCCGCCGAAGATGGTCTCTGGTACTCGTAAGACGTGTAGTGTAGCATGCTGTGACGCAGGTCACAGGCCCTGCTTACCTCGTTGGCCCCAGGCTGCCGGCTGTGACGTCACTAGTGCCCACGCAGGACACACGAGAAAGACCGGCCGTGGCTCGTACGTCACAGCACGTGACACTGCGGGTCTTAAGAGAGCCAGCAGCCTCTCCGGCAGAGAGCGACTAACAATTTTAAAGGAGTACAATAATTCTTCAGTGCTCGTTCAAACGCATGCAAGCTCTTGATAGCACACGAGAAAATAAAGACCTTTACTGGGTGCCTTTCCAGTTACGTATTGATTTCACGTGGGCCATGCGGGGAGCCGAACGTTCGCAAACTGTAGCGGCCAAGCCGACTAGTGTGACAGAAATTCGTTGCTGGGCCCGTATTTCTCGTGGACTCCGTGCCCGGTATCACCATATAAACATATGGTGACTCCGCATTACATGCGCTAGCTTCAACCTCTCTATCACTGGCTCGCACGCAGCACAGAGCTATAGTCCGCCGTCTCTAATGAGTGCCTCTTGAATGAAGTTAATTTAAGTAGCTCCTTTAATTACACTGTCGCAGAGGCCGTTCGTGCGAGCCACGATAGATGTTCAGATCTGATGCGATGATCATCTTCTAGAGCCAGCTCAGCTAAAACAGATTTTTCAGTATGGGGTAGGCGATAAAGCTTCTCGTGCTCCTTCTTGCGTTGTTCTGCAGTGCACCCTGTTTCGGCCACACTCGCAGGGTATTTCGTAAACACTAGGTGTTCTGCGAAATACCGCATCTTTAACTGGTCTCAGGAACGGCGGGATACTTGACGGAGGCTTGATGATTGGTTAGAATTTTTGCCTCCCTTCTTACCCGTCACGACGTCACGGAAATGCATAAATGCAGACTTGTTTGCTTGCTCTTAGTCGGTGGTCTTCTTGCGTTTCCTACTTCATCACGTCATACATCTGTTGATTATTGTAGTCATTGTTTCTGAAGTCCTTGACTGGTGATTCACCTCACGGTGGAAGTTACCAGCTTCTGATACAGTTCTGCCGTGGCTCGCTTGTGGGACAGTCTAATTAAAGAAGCCACGGAAACAAAAATCACTGACAGCACTCGCAATAGACGGTGGCATGCAGTTGAGCGCAACGTCAGACCAAACGATCGTGGGCACATCAAACGAGGAGTTCATGTATGTCCAATATTGCCCTTACTTGGCGATCCGTGGGCACCAGTAACATGACAGTCGGCATCTGAAGGATACATTAGCTGCCCATCAGCAGTAATTCCAATTGACAATGGCCAAGCAGTGCTTGCTCGAAAGATCGTACCATGTTAACCACTTGATGACGCAGTTGGAAGCCCGCGAGTATTTTATTCGATGTTACCACCGCGACAAACTGCATTCTTAGCTTCCCGTGGCCACTGTTCCGTTAAAGTAGACATCTCATTCACTTTCTGTGCCTATATATTTCGTGCACGTTGTATGTTTTTCAACATGCATCACATAATGGCATTAACTGAATAAACATTCTCATTCTGTGCAGCAGAGCAGGCGACATGTTTATAATGGACTCCGGCAATTGTCTTAGTTGCCCGAAGCTGGTAAAGATGACGATGTACTTTCTTGTTGCTAGTCACCAGTACCAAGGAAAAAATCTGTCTTAAAACTACTCCGAAAAAGAATATTCTTCCACTTGCAGTTCATAGTTTTGTGTGTGAGCGCTGAATGGCTATTTTATGTTAATTTGGAGAGAAAGAACGGACGGATTAGAACTGTGGCTAATCTGCACTTGAACCAGAAGCCCTACCTTGAGCTGTGGATCTAACTTGAAAGTATGCAAAAAGCTTCTGAGAGGTTGGGAAAGTAGACGTGAGGTACTGGCAGAATAGGCGCTCCGAAGACGATTTATAAACCGTGCTTAGACAGCTCACGTAATAAGTGCAGGGTCCGCTAAAGGCACATTCCCGAGTTCGACACTCGACCTGGCACTTAGTTTTGATCTGCCAGGAAGTATTACAGTTATATTTTTCCTCAATCCAAAAGATTCTGCACATGTGACTGCTCAATCTTTCACTACTAGTATGTCCGCTCGTTGCACGACATTCACCAATGTTGCAAAATCTACGTAAATAAAAACTTGAATGTTCGTTTGTTCAAACTCGTAAATCTCAGAACGTTATCATCAGATTCCTTTCCAGATTTTGACACAACGTTGCTTTCCAAAATATATAACATATAAAACGAAAAAGTTATTACCAAAACTCTCAACAAGGTCTTAAGATTTACTTCAAACTTTCACACAATTGTATAGTGAAGTTTCGTATGGACATAATATGTATATTTTTAATATTCAAATATATATGTCATATATTAAAGGAAATATTGTTACCAAAAATATCAAGGTACTCGACCGCTTTACTACAAATTTAACCGTCAGTGTAATAAACGTTTGGCGATGTGTAGTTGTATATCTTTAATGTACGTAATACATAAATGTACAGGGTTTTTCTCCTAAGAGTCGCCAGGCGCATTTTCTCTGGTGTTTCGGCAGGTATTTCCAGTTTAGTTTTTACAATGTGTAGCTGAAGTCGGCTCCAAAAAATACTGCTAATGAAGTCTTCCATGCGACACCCATTGTCGACGGAACGCGTTGGTCTGTTTCCTGTTACAAACAAAATTTCTTTTAACTCTTGTGGCCGGCCGAAGTGGCCGTGCGGTTAAAGGCGCTGCAGTCTGGAACCGCAAGACCGCTACGGTCGCAGGTTCGAATCCTGCCTCGGGCATGGATGTTTGTGATGTCCTTAGGTTAGTTAGGTTTAACTAGTTCTAAGTTCTAGGGGACTAATGACCTCAGCAGTTGAGTCCCATAGTGCTCAGAGCCATTTGAACCATTTTAACTCTTGTGTGTTTTCACAAACATGTGCTTTCTCCTTTCTTTTCCATTGAACTAGACTGAGCCACAGCAATATGTGGCCGGGAACATGTAGGAACTGATAAAAAGTGGAAATTGAGTCACAAGACAGAGTTGGGACCTGTGTGAAATTTCGTTCAAGTATATCAGACTAACCGGAGACAGTGCCAGAAATGTATGCAGCTTAGGTAACTGTAAATGACTTTTTTTTTTCTGTGCATTAGAGAGGATAAAATACTTCTGAAACTAAATATGTAAAATTAAATCATCTTGAATCCAGGGACGATTTCGGTGTGTGGAGCTGATGTAGGGAGTAAGTCAAGAGAAGTAGCCACATTATTGAACGTGTGCGCATAAATGCACCGCGATATAAGAATAACGAAATTCAGAGGCTTCCACGTGCCATATCCGCTGACATAAGGCATCACAGATCCCATTTTGATCCAAGCTGTATTAAGCTCATATGAGCGCACAGGGGCATTTTGCGTTGTCGTAAAACGAGCATCATCGTGCCGCAGAAAGAACAGCATGCTACAATAACGGCCATAAATGTGTACTGGTGGACTGGGATGGGCGAACAAAAGTTTGATGGGAATGGCAACGCAAAATGGGTGGCGCCCCCATTTCTACTTCAGCGTTGTGTCCAGTATTATTCTTCGAATGTTCCTCATTTTTGCATGTTTTCGTCCATAGATTACCAATATAAACGACACAAATTTCCTTTTACTATAACTGTTGCGTTTCCAGTTTCGAACAACTTTCTAGTCCACAGCTTTATAAGGTCCATGAATATGTAGTTACTTGTAATTAGTCCTTAATTCCCCTCAAATTTACTTTTTCAGATGGCTCTATCATCTTTTGACTCGAAAATAACCATGTACTGTTCTCCAACAGTTTAGTTTTCTTGAAACGGCAGAGACTCGGTAAATCTTAGGTATATCAAACGGTTTTGAGATTGACTGCATGTAAATGGCGTCGGAAGTAGGCAGCTGTTCCACAAACATTACTTTGTTGGCCCATAACGTCTATTACAATCCTGAATGGCACTTTAGAGGTTTAAAAAATGAGAATCGGAAACTTTCTCAGGTACATGATCCTCAAGGCAGCTTCGGATTCACCTGTAAATCATTGACGATCTCTCTAGAGTATTTGCGACGGATCTTTAGTAGTCGTCACCCACTTAAAGCATTCCCAGCTAACGAAATTTTTATACGTTAGTAAAAATTCAGAAGAAATATTGGACATCCCTATTTGTAGTCTACAATCTCGTGAAATATTTTTCAAAGGGAGATTGGCAGTCATTACGAAAAACACGAACTTTACAAGAAAGTTTCAAGAAAAATACACCATGTGATCAAAAGTATCCGGACACGCCAAAAATATAAGTTTTTCATATTAGGTGCAGTGTGCTGCCACCTACTGCCAGGTACTCCATATCAGCGACGTCATTAGTCATCACGAGAGAGCAGAATGGGACACTCCGCGGAACTCACGGACTTCGAACGTGATTGGGTGTCACTTGTGTCATACGTCTGTACACGAGATTTCCACATTCCTAAATATCCCTAGGTCCACTGTTTCCGATGTGACAGTGAAGTGGAAACATGAAGGGACACGTACAGCACAACAGCGTACAGGCCAAACCGTCTGTTGACTGACAGACCGCCGACAGTTGAAGAGGGCCGTAATGTGTAATAGGCACACATCTATCCAGACCATCACACAGAAATTCCAAACTGCATCAGGATCTCCTGTAAGTTTTCTGACAGTTAGCCGGGAGGCGAGAAAACTTGGATTTCATGGTTGAGCGGCTGCTCATAAGCCACACATCACGCCGGTAAATGCCAAACTCCGCCTCTCTTGATGTAAGGAGCGTGAACATTAGCGATTGAACAGTGGGAAAACGTTGTATGGAGTCATAAATCACGGTACACAATGTGGCAGGGTGTGGGTATGGCGAATGCCCGGTGATCATCTGCCAGCGTGTGTAGTGCCAACAGTAAAATTCGGAGGCGGTGGTGTTATGGTGTGATCGTGTTTTTCATGGAGGGGGCTTGCACCGCTTGTTGTTTTGCGTGACACTATCACAACACAGGCGTACATGGATGTTTTAAGCACCTTCTTTCTTCCCACTGTTGAACAGCAATTGGGAGATGGCGATTGCATCTTTCAACACGATCGAGCACTTGTTCATAACGGACGACCTGTGGCGGAGTGGTTACACGACAATAATATCCCTGCAGTGGATTGGCCTGCACTGAGTCCTGAACTGAATTCTATAGATCACCTTTGGGGTGTTCTGGAACGCCGACTTCGTGCCAGGCCTCACCGACCGACGTCGATACCTCTCCTCAGTGCAGCACTCCGTGAAGAATGAGTTTCCATTTCCCAAGAAGCCTTCCTTCACCTGATTGAACGTATGCCTACGAGAATCGAACCTGTCATCAAGGCTAAGGGTGGGCCAACACCATATTGGATTCCGGCATTACCGATGGAGGGCGCCACGTACTTGTTTTCAGCCAGGAGTGTGGTTCTTTCATCAACCTGTAGAAAAAGCGAGAAGCTCAAACATACGTGAACTGAAAAATGTATGAACGTTCGTAAAGGTCATGCATGCATATTTTATCGGTAATTTAAAGTATTTAGAGACAAAATTAAATACTGTGAGAGGTGTGAAACGGTTCAGCCTGCGTAACGAAAAATGTCGTCACCAATGAATTTTACGCTCAATTGTACCTCCCAGAAACTCGCAGCGAGAAAGTTGCGAAGGAAACTATAAAATTAATTTTATGGTATCTGTGACATCATTACTGTATCGTGTGACCTATGAAAGATGTTTATTCACGAGTATGTCCATACGCGTCAGCGTGCGGGATTTGCGTCTCCCTTGTATAATTCTTATACCGACGGCTCGCCGTAATAAGCCAAGAATGTCCCATTCCTCCCTAGATCGTCAAACTTGCTGCTGTTACGACTTATCACTGCATCTTCGCCGCAGATATATTGTATACTACACAAATAAACTAAACAAAAGTGCCTGTACTTACTTTCAGGCACCATCTCCCTTAGAGGTCGTGCCAATATATTTGTTCGTATGATTTTGCGAAAACAACGTATCGTCCAGATAAGACACAGGCCTATTGTCCTCCGTGTGCAATAAATGCATAAATCGCAAAAAGCGTAACTTTCAAGACGACAATATACACTCATTCCATAAATTTGCGTCCATTGCTACATTTTTTGAATTGAAAAGCTGCTGGTGTATAACTGGGACATCTGATCGCATGCTGACACACTACACTTCGAACTAGCTTCTTTTTTTTTTTTTTTTTTTCCTACATCAAATAAGTTGGTTTCACTGCGCAGCAGCGAAGGCCCCCTCATGTTATAAACTACGAGGATCGTTCAATAAGTAATGCCCCACATTTTTTTCTCAGAACATAGTTATTGCTAAGAGTCAGAATTTGGTGACAATATACGTCAGCACATCTCGTCCCTGTCCTATTTTTCTACATAGTCTCATCACGTTCTATGGCAGTACGCCAACGTCGTGGAAGACTGTGTATTCCCTGCTGGTAAAAGCTCTTGTCTTGAAGGCATAGTCATGTTTTCACTGCATCCATGGCGGAAAGGCCTCCCCGTCGATCTCAAAACGCTGCAACAATTCAGATGAAATGGCCATTCTTTGAATCTTGTGGTCCGCTGTGAGCATTCGTGGAACCCATCTTGAGCACCTCTGAATATCCGATAGTCTCGATCATTGCACACGCTCTTCCAATGCTGACCGACAACTGTAGAGCCAATTGTCCAGTTGTGATACACCGGTCGGCACGAATGTCATCCGCACGATTCAGCATTTCTGGAGCAGAGGCTGTGACAGGATGTTTCGAGCGTGGCTGATCATGGAGCTCTGTTTTCTGCATTTCCTGAGGCTGTAACTTTCTTACTCATTGCTCAACTGTACTCCTATCAACTACAGCATCGCCCTACACTGCACATAAACGTTTATTGATGTTCACCACGGTTTCTTTTTCTGCACACAAGAATTCAATAACAGCACGCTGCTTGCAGTGTGACTCGTATGTAGACGCCATTTTGGCGCTAACACGGCTCTGCCATCCTCCAGAATGGTTCGAAACGTCACCGGCGCACGTAACGAACATCACATGTGGAGCACCTACAGGGACGTTTGAGTATAATATTAATGGCTTTTTAAAAAAAACTGTGGGGTATTACTTATTGAAAGACCCTCGTATGAAAGGAAACGTTTGAGGTCGGTGATTTCCATACCTCCTGCAAAATGATTTCTGGCATAGAAAAAGATCGTCCAACAACGTAACTGCTCATTTTCTGAGTTACGGACGTTCAGAATGAGATTATTTATTTGACTTCAACGATGTAATATTTTCATTCGCAGGCAAATATTTCATTCTTTACAATCGTTATTCTTGTTCTTCCGTGATATTCAAAATTCCCTCTATCTATTGGGCCTTCTCTATTCTACGGAGTAAAGTACTTGATGCTTCGTTGACTGCCATCTGGAGAGTTCCGTGTGGTAGAGGGCGTTATATTGTAAAAATTTGTCAAGTTATTTTTCCAGTTGAGACCGTGGAGCATTTGCTATGCAGGAGATGTTAATTCTCGAACATTTCTATCCTTAGTCCTTACAGCCCAGTGTTTAGCCTAGAAAATATAGCGCGCTCGCACAGACTGAGAGCACTCAGATGAGCTGTCGACAAGGGCTATTTGGCAGAGCAGAGATAAAGCACTAGATTGCCGCGCGATTAGAGGGGCACGTGACGGCAGAAGACAGTTCTGCGAGCCGCATCACATGCGGCGTGGCGTGCACATTGTCTGAACAGACGTCCGCTTCTCAGAACAAACCGCAACACGGCTAAAGCTCTGCGGAGCACTTGTGTGCGGTGAGTCATTGCGAAACACTGACTGCAAGCGATATCAGTTCTCCACACAGGTATCCTAATAATACAAACGATGGCTCTTCCGTAGTGGAACAAATATGCTTTTCCTGTAAGCAGTTCAGATTTCCTTTTCCAGTTTCCCAGCAAAGGAGGTTGGATGATTATGGACCCTCACAAAAATGCTTATGAGTATTAACTTCTAATAGTCAGGGTTGACAGTCATGAAGAATATTCGCCGGTGAACGGAAAAATCATTTGTTTCACAAATGCAGTTTCGTCCTTTGCGCCATTTTCAGGAGCTGCAAAAGATTTTGCTTTACCACATGTCACACTTTAAAATCCTCAGCCATGTATCCATGTCATGGTCAAAAACAAACCTTCCCACCTTACAAATACATCGGATGAGTGTGAAGCTCTGTACATAATTTTACGTGTGTGTGTGTGTGTGTGAGACGTGTGTGTGTGTGTGTGTGTGTGTGTGTGTGTGTGTGAGAGACGTGTGTGTGTGTGTGTGACACGTGTGACGTGTGTGTGACGTGTGTGTGTGTGACGTGTGTGTGTGTGACGTGTGTGTGTGTGACGTGTGTGTGTGTGTGTGTGTGACACGTGTGACACGTGTGTGTGTGTGTGTGTGTGTGTGTGTGTGTGTGTGTGTGTGTGTGTGTGTGTGTGACACGTGTGACGTGTGACGTGTGTGTGTGTGTGTGTGTGTGTGTGTGTGTGTGTGTGTGTGTGTGTGACACGTGTGACACGTGTGTGTGTGTGTGTGTGTGTGTGTGTGTGTGTGTGTGTGTGTGTGTGTGTGACACGTGTGACACGTGTGTGTGTGTGTGTGTGTGTGTGTGTGTGTGTGTGTGTGTGTGTGTGTGTGTGTGTGTGTGACACGTGTGTGTGTGACACGTGTGTGTGTGTGTGTGTGTGTGTGTGTGACACGTGTGTGTGTGTGTGTGTGTGTGTGACACGTGTGTGTGTGTGTGTGTGACACGTGTGTGTGTGTGTGTGTGTGTGACACGTGTGTGTGTGTGTGTGTGTGTGTGTGTGTGTGTGACACGCGTGTGTGTGTGTGTGTGTGTGTGTGTGTGTGTGACGTGTGTGTGGGGGGGGGGGGTTGTTCTGCCTTGTCGGATACCTATATCCAGAAAAATGGTGTACCTCAGGGTTCCGTCCTAAGTGTTGTCCTCTTTGCTATCGCCATTAACCCTATCGTGACCTGTCTCCCATCAGGCATCTCCGGCTCCCTTTTTGTTGGCGATTTCGTCATCTATTGCAGTTCTCCAGACCTGTCTCTCTGAGTGGTGTCTTGATCATCTTTAATCCTGGAGCATTGACAATGGCTCTCGCATTTCCACTGACAAAACAGTCTGTATTAATTTCTGGTGGCACAAATGGTTTCTCCCACCATCTTTACAACTTGGGCCTGTTGCCCTTCCATTCGTTGAAACTCCTGGGGCTCACGCTCCTCCCCTGTATCTTACCTGGCATCCTGCTGTATGCAGTTCCTCAATGTCCTATGGGCCCCCAAGGTACTTCCTGGGGTGGCGATCAAACCACGATCCTCCATTTGTACCGGTCCCTTGCCATTCGAAACTCTACTATGGGTGCTTTGTTTATAGGTCTGCATCCCCATCCCTCGTACGCCGTCTCAACACTGTCCACTATTATGGCATCCATTTGGCCACAGGCGCCTTTTAAGCCTAAACCATCCCGGTTGAGACTCTGTATGCTGGAGCTGAGGAACTACCTCTGTCCTATAGCCGTGACTTTCTCCTCAGCCGGTATGTAAGCCGTTTGTCTGCCATGCATGGCCACCCATCCTATGCTGCCTCCTTTGATGATTCCTTTGATCACCAGTATGAGGCTCGTCCTTCTTCTCTGTTACATCCTCGAGTCTGCTTTCAGCACTTGCTAGGGCAGCTTAACTTCACACTACCTACACCCTTCGTGACCTTCACGTGGAACCTCGCGATAGTACGTTTGTATACACTCGTGGTTCTTGGACTGACCGTGGGGTCAGGCGTGCCTTCGTCATTGGCACCTGTGTCTTAGAATATCTGCTTCCGGCACGCTGCTCAGTATTTACAACTGAGCTCTTCGCCCAGTATCAGGTCACAGAGTAAATCCGGTGACACAGCCTTCTCAATTGTCACCTGCTCAGACTCGCTCAGCCTCGAAAATATATGTGCACTGTACACTGCCAATCTGTTAGTGGAACGGGTCCAGGAAAACTCTCACTTGCTCACTCTTGGTGGAGCCAGTGTGATGTTTCTGTAGGTTCCTGGTCATGTTGGTCTGCCAAAAAACGAGGCTGCTGCCAAGGCTGCAGTTCTCGTACCTCAGCCCACTAGATCCTATATTCCCTCTAATGATCTGAGTTGCCCTCTGTCAGGTGGTGGTGTTCCTTTGGCATTGCCAATGGTCTTCCCTTCATGGGAATAAACTCCAGCTCTATTAAGCCTCTCCCAATGGCTTGGACCACTTCCGCTAGGTTCTCCCACCGGGAGGAGGTAATTTTAACTAGTCTGCGTAATGGGCACTGCCTTTTTAACCATTGTAGTGGCGCTACCCCACCACTCTGTACGCATTGCGCCCAAGTTTTAACTGTTAGTTGCTTCCTGATGGAATGCCCATTTTTTTAACCGTTTATTGTCCTGCTTGGGTTTGCCATCTGAGTTATTGACCGTTTTAGCAAATGATGCGCATGCTGTTGACCACATTTTACTTTTTTATCTGTCAAAGCAATATGGCAAAGGCCGTTTGATTTTTAGTTTTGGACCTTTGTTTCTGTATGGTGTCTTTTGTAACCCTTTCTTCATGTGCCTGTTTTTATCAGCCCTCTCTTATTTCAATTGGGACTGATGTATAGTCGTTTTTTAACTCCTGCCTTCATGTTCTATAGTTTTGACTTGGGTGCGTATGACATCAGTTGTTTCTTGCTCCCTAAAGCAAAACAAAACCATACCAAACCACATCTTTACAGTGGAAACTTCGATGATATTGGATGTCAGAATTCAGTTGTCTTTTCATTTGAATGATATGTCAGATCATGTAGGAGCAATGTTTTGTGCTTGACTAGCCATCTAGACAACAGCTGTTTGGCATTAACATAATCCACCTTCAGCACATCACAGGATCTCTATTAACATAGGTTGTTCATTTAGTTAAAAGATTCTCAGGGGAGCAGTCATTAATGTAACAGAGACATGTAACCTTCCCAAGAAATACTTTACTCTGAATTAATAATAAATGTTGCATCACTGTGATTTGGTCAAATTATTGAAACTTAATCATGTAGCATATTTTGCATTTACAATAATGATCGGCAGTAAGGTTTAAAAGAACAGTCGTGTAAACAGTGAACCACTGACACACTCAATGAGATTTGGACAGTAAATTTGAAGTGCTAAACACTAAAATAAATTATAACTAATACTGAGAGACTTTTTGTGTGCTTCTTTGCTTATGTATACTGTTTTTGTTCCAGAAACAATTGGGCCTGAAAGAGAGAGTACAGCCACACCACTGCTGTCCAGTGCAGAGGAGCTGAACTCTGCAGCAGTGCTGGCGGGAATCATCATTGGTGTTCTACTGACAGTCTCACTCCTCTTCTCACTTGCTCTGCTAATAGACTGCAGAAACAGGTCTGAATTTTTCAGTGAATATTTCCATCCATAAGTTCCTTTTAATCAAGGAAAATGTTTCTCGTGTGTAAATGCATCAGTCAGAAAGGGTGATAACCATAATGATTTGGATTTTGAAATTCTCAGATTTTCTTCAAAGACAATGTATGAAATTTATTCCTTTACAAAGCACATTTGTGCACACATTCAGTTTAGCCATTGAAAACGATCTAAAACCGGTGCCCTGCTCCAAATATTTCTGAACCAAATTCATAGTATGTTCATATTATGTCCATGTAATGTCTGGTGCTGATACACAAACTAATAAAATTGAGATAAATAAAATTATCCAGAATCTTGTCCCCAAAACTGAAAACACCTTATGGAGATCATTTCATACATGAGAAACATATTAAATGTTAGTCTGTCATGTATTTCAGATGTGTTTTTTTTTCTCTCTCTTTAAATTCTTCAATACTCCTTCTTTCTAGTACATTTTTTAGTCTCCGATTAAAAATTGGCATGCTAAGAGTTTGTACACTTTATTTTCATTGTAGTATCAAGTTTTGTTGTTTTGACAAGAAGTGATGATGACAGCAAAGAACATACAAAATATTTGCTTCAAATGAGTAATACTACTAAACATCACAGAAGTATATATATAAGAAAGGTTTATGCTTCCCAAATATCAGTAACACTAAATTTAATTAATGTTGTTGCAGGAAACGAGAGGCATCTAAGCATGGAACACCGAGGAAAGTACGGGTCATTAGAAAGTTACCAGTGCTTATTCCTGGTCGTAATGTGAATGGAGATGCTCTCGCCTTTGTTAACAAGATCTGCACTGAGAACTCCATGACTTCACCAGTTACATCAGTCGCACCTGTTTCATCTGCAAGAGAAGAGATCTGTTAAAGAAAAGCCATTGAACAAATCTTGAAATTGTGCTTTTCAACCAGGCAGTTTGATAAAAAGACTGAAATCAGTGAGAATTTCAGATATATTTATTATATCAGTTGATATACAGAATTTTATACATGTACATAAAATCTATATAATTGTTCCTTTATATTTTTAAGCATTTTTAAAGAGATGTCTATAATATGCTAGTCATTCCTAAAGAAAATAAACTGTTTAACTTACACTAAATTTGTTTTGTATTATAAGTGCTCAAATGCTCAGAAAATGCTACATGTAAAGACTTGGAAATTATGACTTCTGATTTTGGTACATGCCGATCTTTAAATTAGTTCTGCCGGATGTCTAAACCAATAGGATTTTGACCGGTTTTCGACAGCATCTTTCGAGGATGACTGTTAGTCCATTGGTATTATTCTTAATTAGCTGTGACCTCAATGACACTTATGTTATTGAAGTATATGAACTGATTATGGCAATTAGTTCTACAATGAATTAACTGTGCAATTAGTATTTATTACACAAGAAATGTACAGGAAACCTCAAGCTGATTCAAGTATTAACAGTTCATAAAAATTAAATGGTTACATACAATGTCGATCTAACTGTACATATCCTTCTTGTTCTTCACCACACAACACTAAATACTTTGTTCAAATTTTTACTGAATGAGTGTTCATTACATAACCAACCAGTACCCCACAATCTCTCTCACCAGTCACATAGTGCATCGAACACAACAGTAAGTACAATGAACAACAGATTTATGGGGAAATTAAATATACATAACTATAAGTATCTCAGATTATAAAAGAAGACATGACTACTCCTTACAGACTACAAAAGAGCACAAAAGCTGTCTGTACTGGACCTCTTCCATGAGGCAAGAGAAGTATTTTCTAACAGTTACGGAATATTTCATCAGTTCTTAGAGGAACATAGACATATTAACAACTTGAATACACAGTATTAATGTTCCACAATGTTGTGGAATATTAAAGCTATGCATTCAAGTACTCAAGCAGTATTTTTTGTGTTACAAACACCTAAAAGGATCAGTTGCAAGGTGTGGTACACTCAGCTTATATCCAAAAGTGAAAGTGAATTACCAGTTTGGTGATATAATCAACAGTAAAACTGAGAACTGTGTTCCATCAGATGTCCTGTTTTGCTTTTAAAATTTTCAGTGGCTGTTTTTTAGTGGGAAGGGCTACAGTCTGTAGATTGCAGAAGAATTATGTTTCCAGTCTTTTTGGAATGTTTTGCATCTCCTGCATTATACACTGAGAGGCCAGAATTACTGTATATACATAAGCACTGCCACAGTATATGGCTTAATCACTTCAACTAGTCTAGTGAAGGGTGTTTTAATTTAACTACCTTGAAAACAAGATGCCAAGCTAAGCAGCTGTCTGAAAAGTTGTAATTGGCCACATATTAAGTGCAATGAAATTGTTGTTTCCATCTACCATGGTGGCAACCAACTCCATAAATTTATCATTAAATCTGTAATTAAAAGGAAATAGCAGACTGCAGTCTGAATAAATGAAAAGTAATAGAAATACTGCCATTCACTTACAGCATATTTCTCGCATATAACCAGTTACAAGCATTTGACAATCAGAAATCTGTCTCTCTTTATAACTGAAAACAATCCTTGTTTTTAATGTCTCATTTTTTATTCCAGAAACATTTCAATGTCTATAGACAGTCTCTCACACAATCCATCACAATCCTTTGGAGAGCTACAAAGTACTGAAAAATTGTATCTATTGTTACTTCCCTAACATAATTAGTAAATTATGCAATTCCTTATTATTACTATTTTTTGTTGTTGTGATTTGTAACAAAATGGATTGATTCCTTCCCTCTGTTCTTTTTTTGAAATGTCTTCAGTATTACCATTTCTAAGGAATGTGGACATTAATATAATGGAAGGAAACATTCCACGTGGGAAAAATCACTCCCTCCAAAACCTCAAAATTCCGATCAACACAATCTGGAACCACAACACCCTAATTCAGTAGTTAACCTTTCCTCCAAACCTCTCTCCCAATCCGAAACCTCTGTCCTATCCAAAGGCCTCACCTTCAGCCCCACTCCCAGATTCAACCAAACAGCCCTCGTCAAAGATTTACTGTCCTACACCCGTACTCTCTGCTGGAAGTATCACTTTGCCACGAAGAAAAATGATCCTAATCCTACTCCTAATGATCCGACTCCTCAAGACACCATCCAAATTGAACCCTGCCTGGAACAGTTCCGTCCTCCGTCACAGCGGGACCCACCTCCTCTTCCTCAAAATCACCCTCTCCAAACCTTCCAGGAATTTCTGACTTCCAGCCTTGCATCTCAATCCTTCTTAAAAAACCTTAATCCTACACCCAACATCACCACTGCTGAAGCCCAGGCTATCCGTGATCTGAAGGCTGACCGATCCATCGTCATTCTTCCGGCGGACAAGGGTTCCACGACCGTGGTACTTGATCGTCGGGAGTATGTGGCTGAGGGACTGCGTCAGCTTTCAGACAACACCACATACAAAGTTTGCCAAGGTAACCCCATTCCCGATGTCCAGGCGGAGCTTCAAGGAATCCTCAGAACCTTAGGCCCCCTGCAAAACCTTTCACCTCACTCCATCAACCTCCTGACCCCACCGACACCCCGCACCCCTACCTTCTACCTTCTTCCTAAAATCCACAAACCCAATCATCCCGGCCGCCCCATTGTAGCTGGTTACCAAGCCCCCACAGAACGCATCTCTGCCTACGTAGATCAACACCTTCAACCCATTACATGCAGTCTCCCATCCTTCATCAAGGACACCAACCACTTCCTTGAACGCCTGGAATCCTTACCCAATCTGTTACCCCCAGAAACCATCCTTGTAACCATTGATGCCACTTCCTTATACACAAATATTCCGCACGTCCAGGGCCTCGCTGCGATGGAGCATTTCCTTTCACGCCGATCACCTGCCACCCTACCTAAAACCTCTTTCCTCATCACCTTAGCCAGCTTCATCCTGACCCACAACTTCTTCACTTTTGAGGGCCAGACATACCAACAATTAAAGGGAACAGCCATGGGCACCAGGATGGCCCCCTCGTACGCCAACCTATTCATGGGTCGCTTAGAGGAAGCCTTCTTGGTTACCCAAGTCTGCCAACCCAAAGTTTGGTACAGATTTATTGATGACATCTTCATGATCTGGACTCACAGTGAAGAAGAACTCCAGAACTTCCTCTCCAACCTCAACTCCTTTGGTTCCATCAGTTTCACCTGGTCCTACTCCAAATCCCATGCCACTTTCCTTGACGTTGACCTCCACCTGTCCAATGGCCAACTTCACACGTCCGTCCACATCAAACCCACCAACAAGCAACAGTACCTCCATTATGACAGCTGCCACCCATTCCACATCAAACGGTCCCTTCCCTACAGCCTAGGTCTTCGTGGCAAACGAATCTGCTCCAGTCCGGAATCCCTGAATCATTACACCAACAACCTGAAAACAGCTTTCGCATCCCGCAACTACCCTCCCGACCTGGTACAGAAGCAAATAACCAGAGCCACTTCCTCGTCCCCTCAAACCCAGAATCCCCCACAGAAGAACCACAAAAGTGCCCCACTTGTGACAGGATACTTTCCGGGACTGGACCAGACTCTGAATGTGGCTCTCCAGCAGGGATACGACTTCCTCAAATCCTGCCCTGAAATGAGATCCATCCTTCATGAAATCCTCCCCACTCCGCCAAGAGTGTCTTTCCGCCGTCCACCTAACCTTCGTAACCTGTTAGTTCATCCCTATGAAATCCCCAAACCACCTTCCCTACCCTCTGGCTCCTATCCTTGTAACCGCCCCCGATGCAAAACCTGTCCCATGCACCCTCCCACCACCACCTACTCCAGTCCTGTAACCCGGAAGGTGTACACGATCAGAGGCAGAGCCACGTGTGAAAGCACCCACGTGATTTACCAACTGACCTGCCTACACTGTGATGCATTCTATGTGGGAATGACCAGCAACAAACTGTCCATTCGCATGAATGGACACAGGCAGACAGTGTTTGTTGGTGATGAGGATCACCCTGTGGCTAAACATGCCTTGGTGCACAGCCAGCACATCTTGGCACAGTGTTACACCGTCCGGGTTATCTGGATACTTCCCACCAACACCAACCTATCCGAACTCCGGAGATGGGAACTTGCCCATCAGTATATCCTCTCTTCTCGTCATCCGCCAGGCCTCAATCTCCGCTAATTTCAAGTTGCCGCCACTCATACCTCACCTGTCTTTCAACAACTTCTTTGCCTCTACACTTCTGCCTCGACTGACATCTCTGCCCAAACTCTTTGTCTTTAAATATGTCTGCTTGTGTCTGTATGTGTGGATGGATATGTGCGTGTGTGCGAGTGTATACCTGTCCTTTTTTCCCCCTAAGGTAAGTCTTTCCGCTCCCGGGATTGGAATGACTCCTTACCCTCTCCCTAAAACCCACTTCCTTTCGTCTTCCCCTCTCCTTCCCTCTTTCCTGATGAGGCAACAGTTTGTTGCGAAAGCTTGAATTTTGTGTGTGTGTTTGTGTTTGTTTGTGTGTCTATCGACCTGCCAGCGCTTTTGTTCGGTAAGTCACCTCATATAGAATGTGGACATTACCTAAAGATTTTGAATATTGATGCAGTACTTGTCCAACTTACCTTCGGTACCTGTCACCTTCTTTTGGTTATTTGGCATCTATCATTATAGTTGGTTGACCTGAAATTTTCATTCATTGTTCATTTGTAGTCATATATCTGATTACTAACTTCCTGACAGAGTAGATTAAAAAGGCATGTGAGCAACTATTAGCATTTATGCATCTAATGATGAAAATATGTTAGCAACTTCTGCACCCTTCTAGTTCGAATAATTAGTTTCCAGAGTAAAAACATTGTTGATGAAATAGTTTGCCTAAAAAAGGGTTACTACCAGCATAATTCAATAGGAATTTTCATTTCCCTATTCATTTATTCACAAATATAAATCTTTAACTGTAAATTGTGAAAACTAATAAACACTGGCTAAATTCAGTTTTACTATTCTAAAATTGTGAAAGTAGGCTGCTGGAAGCCATTTTCAATCTGTCTATGGTGAGCAACATCTAACTCCATAAATATAGGATAATGTACTGCAGATGTTGCAGAACAAATTAAAAGTCTGAAAATGTACCACATTTTATCTAGAGTCCGTCTCCTGAAGCTCAATCCATGATTCAGTGACTATGAACTCTTAATTAACTTCATGGACTCTGCCATTGTCATTGCAATAATGCAAACTGCAACAATGTGATCTTTCCAAATGGTAATTACTGTGCACATTGTGTTTGTACCAGTTAGATTGTAAGATTTGATTTGGATCTGAAAGATGGTATGTTAAGAGTATAATTCTGAGAGTGTATTACATATTTGTTAGCCACACATGGCTTTTGTGTAAATTCAGTGTTAGATTACTACAATCGAACAATCATGTTATAAGACATCAAGCAAGTTTAGTATGTGGCTAGCTGCCTATCTATACATAATTTAAATATGAGACTCAAACTGGCCATAAAAAGCAGTCCATTCGACATCTAAGTACACTTAAAGTATCTGAACTGCAAATTCAGTGTGGCTCACATTCGTAGCCTACTGCCCCATCACGAGCTTCTCAGCCAGTTTACACGAAGGCAAAGCATTACCGAAAGCATATTTATACAGGTAACAATCGTGCTACAGGTATCTCTGGTGTTCCTAAATCTGTTATGGCAAATGCCAGGACAGTTCCTTTGAAAGAGAATAGGATAGATAACCTTCCCCTTCAAACTGAGTCTTGATATTGAATGATCTTTCACTCGGACCTTAATCTTCCTTCCTTCCTTCCTTCTCACAGAAAACACTTGCTAATGACATGGGGCACATATCCTCATACAGAAACTGCAATCAAATGTGAGTTGCAGACTTTGGAAACCATTTCCCGATGTCCCTCTAGGACCAATTGATCTTGTGACTGAGAACTTGCTGGCAAGAGTAGAGGATAACAGTATCATAAATGTTGTCTCCCCTTAACCACAGGATTAAATTTTTAATTTAATTTACCATTGCAACTTGTAAATATTTTGCGCATTGCTTGATATATTTCATGAGAACTCTAAAATTCATTGCCAATTAATGACATTTAGCATTTCAAAGCAGAGTATTGATAAGGATGCTATTCTAACGTTCCTCTAACAGAATCACTATTGTACAAGGCGCAAACATTAGTTTTCTGTGATTATGAAAGACTGTCACTTAGCTCTTGGCAGGTGGTTCGTGGGGAATGTTTAGTTTCCACAGGTATGGATGAAACTTTCATAAATATGTCCAAGCCACATCTTTAAGGAATGTGATTAAGTAAAAGAGACCATCAATTTGAAGGTTTATTCTCAACACATGAGTCTTAAAACAGTTTGAATTTTCCCTCTGACAAATCTGTTTTTCAGAAACAGCTAGTTTCACAATTGTAGGTTGCAGAGAAGAATAGTTTTTGACAGAACCACAATACCTGATGTAAAATTATGGTTATTGGTATTTGAAGTGTGTAAATATATGTCCATTATTCTTCTTCTTAGAAGAAAATCAGGCTGGGTAACAACCAGTGCCTGCCTTCCGGAAATTTGCAGATTTGGGCCTGCATTTGGGGACAATATTAGCTGCTGTCCAATACATGTTTTTCAACCTATTCCACATAGTGTATTGCTTTCAGTGGCAATAAACTAAAGAAGAAGAAGAAAAAAATGGATGTTAAAATTTGAGAAATGACTACTTTACCAGATAATAAAACACTCAGTCCTACTGCAATTAAGCATACATCTGTTCTGACTTGAATACCACAGAGGGGGCAGTGGATGTTCTTCAGCATGCCAAAGCAACACCTCTAAAGACATTGTAGTGGTATGAGGGAGTGTTTTCACATACTGTCCTTTCAACATCGAGTGTGCCAATGGTATGTCTACACAATGTTCAAGAAATTAACATGAGGATATGTGAACATTACTCAGAGTTCTGTTTTTAACTTTAAATTTTAGAAAAAGCATGCAAATGTTTTGTATTAAGGATTTTCTACCATTGATATACAAGGGATCTTCACTGTTGCATCTGAAACACTAGTATCATCACAGAATAAAGTCGCACAAAACACACTGACGAAAATACATATATAATTTACCCCAATTTCAATGTACCTTTGAAAATGTATTAAAAGCTAAACAGTATTAAAAAGTATTTATTTTGAAAAGCAAACAAGCCCGTCCATGGAATCCTGCTTAATAACACAGGTAAGGTATCATGCTGTATTCAGTGCAGTATGTTAAGAGGTTATATAGCTCAAAAATGGAAAAAGTGTTTTCCACTAACTCTTGTTTTTCAGTCAGTATAATGTATTCATGCTGTTAACAAGTGCTATTACGTATGTTGAAAAATGTTTTATTCCTATTGAATCTTCGAAAGTTGTTTCCAAGAAGCTGAAATAAATTTTTCTCCTATGCACCAAAAGTGTCACACAATTTTAACATCAGAGCTCATCAAAAACTCCACTGGAGAAAAGTAAGATTTATTATTTCCTTTAAATCCTTCAAATCCACAGAAGTTCCCATTGGTGACACATGAAAATTATTTGCTTCCTCCCTTTTTGTAATACTTGCCAGAATTGCTCAGATAGGCTGAGGATGTTATTGGAAAAATAAAATGAATACTGTGAACCTAATTGCTTATGTAGTAAAAATGCACATTTGATTTAAAAAATATACTTTATATTAAGTAGTTAAACTCATTTGTCTTATATTTCAATGAAATTTCGACGATGGAACTAACTAAAATGAGTGTAAGTAATCGTACACCACAGCATAAATACTGGGAGGTTTATTTATAAAATCAAATGCATGTGTGCACCCACAGGTGCCACACTTCTTACTGATAAATACTATAAGAAGCGTAAAGTTAGACAAAGTGCACTCACCTTTTAAATGTACCTATGCGCTACTTACCAATCATCTACAGGTGGTATATTGTGTGTCTTCATTCTTTATCTTTAGATAATTAAAATGTAATGGAATAATGCTGTTTAATAATTACCAGTGTAACTGAACAAATAAGCTTCGATAGTTCTGATAGTGACTTAAAACTATTGAAGTCACACTTAACAAATTAAGAAAGTGAGAAATCTTTCTCGGATTGAGTTTATGGTCACTAACAGATTTTGTGTGACAAACTCTAAAATAGTGATTCTATGAAGATAATTTATACTAGGAAATTTAACAAACTGTAGCTTGCAGTCTGAGTTACTACAAAATTTTAGTCAGCATTAGTCAGTGTCTGTAAATTCTTGAAAATATCTTTGACAAAAATAAGTACTAAAATTAGAGGGACCATTGGAATGAAGATTTTTTTCATTGCACTCATCCTTCAAAAAATACAGTATATCATGACTTGTGCACAAGTTTTGGTACATTGAGTGGAAGATAATGGAGACATGAGCAGTAGCATCTTCAGTTTATACAGGGTGTTACAAAAAGGTACAGCCAAACTTTCAGGAAACATTCCTCACACACAAAGAAAAGATGTTACGTGGACATGTGTTCAGAAAGGCTTAATTTCCATGTTAGAGCTCATTTTAGTTTCATCAGTATGTACTGTACTTTCTCGATTCACCGCCAGTTGGCCCAATTGAAGGAAGGTAATGTTGACTTCGGTTCTTGTGTTGACATGTGACTCATTGCTCTACAGTACTAGCATCAAGCACATCAGTACTTAGAATCAACAGGTTAGTGTTCATCACGAAAGTGGTTTTGCAGTCAGTGCAGTGTTTACAAATGCGGACTTGGCAGATGCCCATTTGATGTATGGATTAGCACGGGGCAATAGCCGTGGCGCGGTACGTTTGTATCGAGACAGATTTCCAGAACAAAGGTGTCCCGACAAGAAGACGTTCGAAGCAATTGATCGGCGTCTTAGGCAGCACGGAACATTGCAGCCTATGGCTCGCGACTGGGGAAGACCTAGAACGACGAGGACACCAGCAATAGACGAGGCAATTCTTCGTGCAGTTGATGATAACCCTAATGTCAGCGTCAGAGACGTTGCTGCTGTACAAGGTATGGAGAGTGCTACGGGAGAACCAGTTGTTTCTGTACCATGTACAGCGTGTGCAGGCACTATCAAGGGTACACTTCTGCGAATGGTTCATCCAACAATCCTCATTGCAGTGCAAATGTTCTCTTTACGGATGAGGTTTCATTCCAACATGATCAAATTGTAAATTTTCACAAATAACATGTGTGAGCTGAGGGGAATTCGCACGCAATTGTGCAATCACGTCATCAACACAGATTTTATGGGCAGGCATTGTTGTCGTCTTGATTGGGCCCCACGTTCTTCCACCTATGCCCAATGGAGCACGTTATTATGATTTCATATGGGATACTCTACCTGTGCTGCTAGAATATGTGCCTTTACAAGTACGACACATGTGGTTCATGGACCTCCTGCACATTTCAGTCGAAGTGTTCGTACGCTTCTCAACAACAGATTCGGTGACTGATGGATTGGTAGAGGCGGCCCAATTCCATGGCCTCCATGCTCTCCTGACCTCAACCCTCTTGACTTTCATTTATGGGAGCATTTGAAAGCTCTTGTCTACGCAACCCCGGTACCAAATGTAGAGACTCTTCGTGCTCGTATTGTGGACGGCTGTGATACAATACGCCATTCTCCAGGGCTGCATCAGTGCATCAGGGATTCCATGCGACTGAGGGTGGATGCATGTATCTTTGCTAACGGAGGACATTTTGAACATTTCCTGTAACAAAGTGTTTGAAGTCACGCTGGTACGTTCTGTTGCTGTGTTTCCATTCCATGATTAATGTGATTTGAAGAGAAGTGATAAAATGAGCTCTAACATGGAAAGTAAGCATTTCCGGACACATGTCCACATAACATTTTCTTTCTTTGTGTGTGAGGAATGTTTCCTGAAAGTTTGGCCGTACCTTTTTGTAACACCCTGTATGAGGAATGTTAGATAAATATGCTTCAAAAATATTGATGCTGACATACATGGGTTCACTAGAACACACAGAGGAAATTGGTTTCAGCTGTCATCACTTGGGACATGTTTCTCATCACGAATTCCTTTAAGAAAATGGATGCACCTAAAATAGCTGCATTTACTCTGTTAGTGACTGTTGAACAAAAATGAAGGAAACTGCTAAGAAGATTCTGGACTCATCCATGGCTTGAGCAGTGGAAAATGCTGTACACAAGACTCTTCATCCCATTTTCAGTTTTAAATTGAATATTCTCTATGCTACATTGACTACCATCAATCTGAAGTAACATGCTGCATCACACAGATTTCAAGATTCATTTGTAATTTCATTTGAATGAAAGAAGAGAGGTTTTTTCCTTAGCTGCTCATAACTTTTCTGGCTACTGGGGATATATTCCAGTCTTTTGTCTTTGCAGCAAGAATTGCAGAAAATACATTATCTATTGAAGTGAAACATGGACGATAAATAGTTTGGACAAGAAGAGAATAGAAGCTTTCGAAATGTGGTGCTACAGAAGAATGCTGAAGATTAGATGGGTAGATCACATAACTAATGAGGAAGTATTGAATAGGATTGGGGAGAAGAGAAGTTTGTGGCACAACTTGACCAGAAGAAGGGATCGGTTGGTAGGACATGTTCTGAGGCATTAAGGGATCACCAATTTAGTATTGGAGGGCAGCGTGGAGGGTAAAAATCATAGAGGGAGACCAAGAGATGAATACACTAAGCAGATTCAGAAGGATGTAGGTTGCAGTAGGTACTGGGAGATGAAAAAGCTTGCACAGGATGGAATAGCATGGAGAGCTGCATCAAACCAGTCTCAGGACTGAAGACAACAACAACAACAACAACAACATTTACTACTGCAAGTAATACCAGAATCTTTGAGAAAACAAAAGGTGCAAAAAAAAAAGTGGACATCAACTTGCTACCTTTCGCTTCACCATTCACAATGCTGTCAACTGGTCTGTAGCTTCAACAAGACAGCTAAGCCTCTGTACATTATACAGTGTGTCTTCAGACAATCTTGAACTCTCATTATTTGATTTTTAATATGCAAACTGTATCAAAACGAAATGCTTTTCCTAGATCATCTATCGATATGTAATTATGACACTTTTGTTGTAACAAATCACAACTAAAATGAGTTTTCAGTAGATCCTCAATTTGCTGATGCTCTGAAACAGCTTATATTCATATAAAACACATAATAAAGAAAATCTACCAACACATAGTTTAACTCAATACAACATGGTAGCTCCTCAGTTATGCTTATGAGGTAAAAACAATGTCACATCTCATTGGCCACCTCCCCCTCCCTGAAGCAAAAATCTGACATGTCAGACTCTTATATCACATGTTCTGCATTGTAATGGGATGTGGAATACCATGCTGTGATGTTAGCAACTCATGTATGTGCACATGTTTTTACAGTGTAGGAGCACTGAACAGCAAGATTATTGTACGATTATATGATAGCAGAACAAACACTGGTAGCAGTTACTTCTGTAAAATATCTGTGAGTATGCATGCGGAATGATCATATAAAATTAATTGTTGGCATGGTGGGTGCTAGGTTGAGATTCACTGGGAGAGTCCTTAGAAAATGTAGTCCATCAACAAAGGATGTGGCTTACAAAACACTTGTTCGACCTATACTTGAGTATTGCTCATCAGTGTGGGATCCGTACCAGATCGGGTTGACTGAGGAGATAGAGAAGATCCAAAGAAGAGCAGTGCGTTTTGTCACAGGGTTATTTGGTAAGCCTGATAGCATTACGGAGATGTTTAGCAAACTCAAGTGGCAGACTCTGCAAGAGAGGCGTTCTGCATCGCGGTGTAGCTCGCTGTCTAGGTTTCGAGAGGGTGTGTTTCTGGATGAGGTATTGAATATATTGCTTCCCCCTACTTATACCTCTCGAGGAGATCACGAATGTAAAATTAAGAGATTCGAGCCCTCATGGAGGCCTTCCATCAGTCATTTTTCCGCGAATCATACGCCACTGGAACAGGAAAGGGAGGTAATGACAGTGGCATGTAAAGTGCCCTCCGCCACACACAGTTGGGTGGCTTGCGGAGTATGAATGTAGATGTAGAGTATCAGCACTCCTACAACTATTAAAAGTTATGAGTGTGGATAAAAAGGCTAAAAATGTCATCACATTCTGAGGAGAAAATGTATAAACTGAGTCACTCACCCACCCCCAACTGCAATCATCACAGATTTAGTTGACATGACAATCCACACTAACATACCAAAGATAAACAATAAACACTGTACTCCATGATTTCCACTGAACACAGTGTGTGTCCTAAGCTATAAATATAAGGCTTTAAAATAAACCGCTTTTCTTAAGTAAAGAAAATGTTAAGATAAGGGGATGTATCACTTTTTTCCAAAACAAGACTACAGCTGTCTCCTGTAAAAAAAGATACAAAATAAATGAGAGCAAGATGCAAAGTAATGTCTCTAAATTTATGTGGAAGCTCTTAATGTTTGTTTTATTTTAAAAAATTAACATTCTAAATTCTTATTCTTCATGTCTACATATTTATTTCTCAATACACTCGGTCTGACAGTGAAGGCATTTCTCCCAATGAGATACCTGTTTGTTAATATCACCATTATAGAATGTTTGAATTTGATAGAGCCAAAACCTCACCTCTGCTTGCACTGCTTCATTGCTACCACAGTGAAGTCCTCAAAGACATTCTTGAAGTTTTTGAAACAGATAAAAATGAGATTGGGGGGGGGGGGGGAGGAGAGAAAGTCTGAATCTTATCAATAATCATCAATGACAAGGAACCCAAGGCACCTGATTGTTGCAAATCTCACAGTTCTCTTGTGTGGTATGGCACAGTCATTCTTTAAACTTTCAGTTCTAAGGGTTTTCTCGCATGCCAACATAGTCTTATTACGCACTGCCATATTACATGCTACAATTTGGAGCCCTCTAGTAGTAGAGGATTGTAACTTTCATCAGTGATACAGGAAAGACAACCCAGTAATAGGCATGACAAGTAGTGTCATGCTAATACTGAGAACAGAATAAAAAATATTTGGAGGCATTACTTTCCCGCATGCCCTCGTATGTAAATTACAATATTGCCAGTAGGAGGAATGAAAAGATGGCACGTAATGAATCTGATAATGTGACATTCTCTCATCATCATCCTCATGCCTATATTGCTATACGGCAGTGGCTGAAAGCAAAGTATTGTCTTTAAAATTACAACAGTCTTAATATGGTTTCATTATGCCCTAATTTCTTCTTCAGCACAGTAAATTCTACATAGTTTGCTACAGTATTCAACAGGAGCATGTATTTCACAATGTATGAAAAGACAACAAGAGTAAAAACCAAGTGCACATCCTTGTAACCTTCTGTATTTGTAATGTTTGATCCTGCAATTTTTCTCCATTATAGGATGTTGGAAATCTATTATTAATATTTACAATACATTACAGTAAAGAAAACAAAAAACAAAACAATTCTCCTCCTGATATTTTTATTCAAAATTGATATACAAAAGTTTTTTTTTTAACAGTGCAAGTGATAAGTTGCTAGCGTTTGACATACAATACACTAGCAAGTGACACTTTGACATCATCGAGTTTGATAATTTCAAAATTATAAATGGACTGCAAAAAAGGGAAAGATGGTGACAATGATGGAAAATGACAATTTTTCAGTCTACATGGACAATATTCAGAGAAAATGAGATTACTTTCTTTATTAATAACTGAATATTGCTAGATTTTTTTACATTTTGTTAGTTGTGACTGGCTGTTTTTACAGAACAGCTTCATATGAATTTCACATTTGTCATAAAAAAATACAGCGAATACAATTTTTTGAGTGTCTTAGATCCTCTCTATGGAATGTTGCATTCTAATATATAATCACAATACTGACTCAAAATAGAAATAACTGTGATAAAAAAAATATATATGTTTATCACTCATGGGTACATATCACAGTGTAAAGGTTGAAAGGTTCCTCACAATGCATCTGAAAAAGTTTCTATCAACATCGCCCAAGAACCATTGCAAGCAGTGCCATACGAACATACATTCCACATTCTGCTTGGCGGAAATAAGCTGCTCTCGGATCAATGTCAAGCTCTGGGCTGATCTCGAACACACGTGGAAGAGGATGCAGAACAACCATTTTGCGTTTGGCCAGTGTCATCAATTCAGGAGTAACTACAAAATGTCCACAAGCCTGTGAACAGAAAACACAATTTTTTCTATGAAAAATAATGCTGGGGAATATTATTCTCAGTTACAAGTTACTCCAATAATATTGAGTAGTGCTGGTTTTCTATATCATTTACATCTGGTTACTTCAAAAAGGAGACATTAAGTTGCAGACAGGCGCGCGGGTTTTCTATATCATTTACATCTGGTGGTGGATTAACTTTTCTACTTCTTACCACTGTACATTAATCCGTAGAAAGAATTCCAGGTCTTGTTGGGTACCAGGTTCAATAATGAGAAGTTTGATTATTTTTTGCCTTGGTAAATATAGTTGGTCTGGTATCCTTCCACCCATTCCATCAGACACAAACTATACTCTCAATTAAGCTGCAGCACCAAAACATTTAAAGCAAGTAAAAGCACACATGCATATACGCCTTTCTTCCATTGTTCATACAGGGTGACACACAATAACGGGAATGTTTGAAATGAGTAGTGGCAGCCATGGGCAGCTGGCAACACTGCAGGTTCATGACAGTTAGCAAGTAAACAGTCCACCATTTCAGTAATTATGGATCAGTAGAACAGACAACAGCAAGAGTTAACCATAAATATGTTTTATGAAAACGATGATAGTTTGGTAATGGCGTATAGGGAGCTTTCGATATTTTTATAATTTAGAACGTCATGATGCCATTCCATCGAAACATGTGATAAAATTTTGGATTAATAACTTTGAAGAGATTGGATCTGCCCTCAAAAAGAAACCAACAGGATGGCCAAGAAGTGTGCATTCTCCAGTGAACATTGACGCTGTACACGAGTCTGCCTTACGGAGCCCACGACAGGACAGTGTTCACAGAGTTCTTCATCTTGATTTAAAGTTTCACCTGTACAAACTACAGATGGTGCAACAATTAAAGGACAACGATTACTGGTTACGATTAGGATTCTGTCAACAAATGATGATAAAAATAAACAATGACAATAAATTTCTAAACAAGCTGTGGATGTCAGATCAGGCACATATCCATCTCACATGTTATGTGAATGAACAAAACTACCATTACTGGGCAAACACAAATCCTAATGACATTCATGAGCACCCTTTACATGCTAGTAAAGTGACAGTATTGAGTGGTGTTTCATCACATGGGCCATATTTTTTCACAAATGAACAGGGACAAACAATAACTGTCAATGCTGATCATTATGTGGAGAAGTCACAGACTTTCATTACACCTGCATTGAACAACTTTCCAAACGTTCAAGAAGCCTTGTTTCAACAGGATGGAGTGACCTCACACATGGCACGGCAATCAATGGCATATGTGTGAGAACTGTTTGGCAACTGTGTGATCTCACAATTTGGTAACATTCCCTTGCCCCCTGGATCACCAGATTTACACATTTGTTATTTTTTTCTTGTAGGTCTACCTAAGAGCAAAGTCTACACAACTCAGCCAAGAACCCTGGATGAGTTAAAACAGAGAATCCGGGATGCAATTCACAGTACCCTAACTGAGATGTTGCAGCAGTTAACGAGGAATCTCAACAGCAGATTTCAGGAATGCGTTCGTACAGAAGGATGCCATCTAAAAGACATAATTTTTTAAAAATAAGTTTTCAATTACTATGAATGCAATTTTTTTCCTTCATCACTTCTAGTTTTATTGGATTGTGGAAATGTTCTCAGTTTTCTGTGTCATCCCCTATTTCACCTAGGCACTTCCAGCATCATATTAATCCTTTACAAGTCAGTAACATGTAAAGCCACGGAATTATTTAATGGCTATGGTTTTACATTTCTACTATAACTAAATTAGAGAGCTGTGGGACTGTACACACAGATGCTCTGGAAAAAGTAAGAGAATAATCACTGTAAAAATTTTACTACAGGTTTAGTTTTGAATGTGAATACCACATTTTTTTCTATTCCTATTTATTCCATTTTTAGGGCCTACACATATAATTAGCAGACACTTATTTAGAAAGGATAATTATAATAATGATAATAATAAAAGTTTTTTGTATGTCAGTTTGAAATTTACATAGTGAAAGGTATTTCACCACTTTTTACGCTCAATTAACAGCGAAATCCCACTTAGTATAGCAGTTAATATGAAATCTGACTGTGGTAGTTGCAGACAAGTGAGCAAGTACATTGTTCTTCTAAAACATAATTTCGTTCTTTATCAAATGAAATTGCTTTCTCTGCACCAATTCATTGTGAAAAAAATCCAAAGAGAGGTATATTATGGACTGTAACTGTTTCCACACAATCAATAGAAGTTATGTATGCTATGTAAGTATCTCAATGATGCTTTGAGATGATGCGTGTCTTTGTAGTATTCTTTCATAGGAATATTTGTACTCTGATTGTTCCCTTCTCTCAAGTAAATTTAATGATATTTAACTCTGACAGCAAAGACATTGATGATCATTTTATTATAATCTTTGCCACACAGTCACATCACATGAAGAAACTCAAACAGAACACATACAAAAATTTTTACTCCAAATGGTATCCTTCCAAAAGTGAATGAATTATCCTTAGAGGAGGTGAGGCACTTCTCTCTCTCTATAGTATCCCTTTTGGGCTGTCGTGGAATAACAAATGCCTGTTTCATGAAATCAATTGCCATTTCAGAGTAAAGATGAGCACAGACAGAATGTTGCCATTTGCTCTGTGCAGACAGATGATTGGCAGCCAACAGTTTGTCAACAGTCTTTCATCATGGGTAAAATTTTCCATGTTTCCAGCGGCGTACGGCCAACTGGTTATTTTGCATACTTCCACAATCAGAAACAGAAACTCACAGTAGTTTTATCTATCTCTCTCCAACATAAGTCTGCATAGCTTCATTTCAGTTACCAAGTGCAATACATTCATTGTATCTCGGCAAATGATAAGTATGCAGTTCCCTACAAATTAATGTTGTCTGCCCAAATGCCTTCATAAAGATACCAGATTACCCCTCTACCTTTTTGTCTGCCAACAATATTTACTCTTCCTAATGAATTATGTCAAATATGGTTTCAATGCAGCAGGTCAACGGATTTTGCTCCTGCAGATTGTTATTCTCTTCAGTTAATATTTTGATTTAACTTGGCATCACTGTTATTTGCCCAATCAGAAATGCTAGTCTTCTGTAAACATAAATAATGATCTTTGGGAGCTTTGCACATGTAATACACCCACATTTATAATAATAATAACAATAACAATAATAATTATTATTATTGTTATGATTGAGATGTCTGAAGTGAGAGGAGGATTAATTTTCTCATAAACTAAATTTAGAATCGTTACTGCATTCATAATATTTACCTTCTCATATGCTTCTTGGGATGGAAATCTCTCTCTCTGAATGCGGGTCATGTACAGGACATCCGTTTCTGGAAGAGCTTCCTCCAGCGTACTAAATTCTTCCTGTGGTATGCCTTTTGATGCAACAAACTGAACAACATTTAACGGCATTCCAAGATTTGGTGGATTCACATACCTCAGCTGCACGTTGTATAATGTAAGCAACCTAGAGAAAAACATTTTTTTTAATTTATTTTACATTGGCAGATATTACCTACAACACATTTTGTTCTGCACTAAAGTTCAAATTTGCACACATGTACATAAAAATGTTTTTAAGTATAAGACCACTTATCATAATAAAAACTTTTGTAACTTATTTTACTAATCATCCATTAAACGATTAAAGCAGATCAAAATTTGTGGGTACAAAATTGGCTCACTATGTTAAATATAAGAAATTAGCATTTTTTAACAGCATTTATGAAAACTTTGGCAGTTCTGTAAGATAATTCCACACACAAAAATTTTGTTACTGTCTTTTGGTAATGTTTAAAATGTTCGAGAGCTCAAAGTCCATGGATACATTTTGTGCTTTCTCCAAAATTTAGAGGTGAACATCTATGCTGGAGTTCATTCCTGACCAAGAAAATGTTAAAAATCAAGGGAAAGGGAACTGTGCTGTAAAAACAAAGAAACATTATTTCCCAACACAAGTGTAAAAGTATAGAAACTGAATCATTTTATAGTTAAACGGAGAAGGAGAAGAAGGTGGAAGAGATACTAAATGTATCATGTATAACTGTACTGAACAGCTGCTTCCAAAGCACACACAATTTTAACAGCAGCTATCTATAGATTTGGTAACAATAGAACAAACTGCCAGATCATCATAAACTGAAGAATATGCTGTCTATCAAATACATAATTAGGCTACTGAGGATTTTCATTGTTCTTACAGGAAACAGAAATCTTGGTTCAGTCCTTCATTTCTATCTCAGAGGCAACTTGAATTGAGAGAAAGTGTAAATAAACAATCATACAGAACATATTTTATGCCGTGTCTAGGAACCATGATCTCTTTTGTTATAGTAAACGAACAAACGAAGTCTGGATCACAACTTATCTTACTGATTACCAGTTTCAATTGATGTGACATATCACTTTCAGGTCTGGCGCTACACAGTGCAGTTTATCAACAACAGTGTAGAACTAATACCAATGTCAACATCAGTTTTACACAGCTATTGACAAACTGCCTTTCCTGTTACCTGACCTGAATATCATTTGCAGTGCAGATTGAAGCTGGTAGATGGTAATACGAGTTGTGACCCAGATAGTGTTTGTTTGTTTATTTATTTATTAGTAATGTAGGAATTATGAATATGAGTAGTTGGATTTGCCAGTGGAATGAACAGCAGCACTAATTCAATGAGGAACCTATTTTATGAAACCAAAACAAGCAGCAAGTGATGTTAACTTACTATGTTAAACTTCTTTCCTACATCCTTGGCTCGATCTGCAGCATTGCATTCAAATTTTACTTTACAAAAAACTAGGCATTCACGTGATTTGTAAAGTCACACAGCCTGCTAGGACTAAACGGATCCCACACTCATCCAATATGATGCAATTCCATTGCTTTCCAACAATAAAAATCACACTGCAGATTTTGGTAGTATTCAACTTTTCTAATCCCCAGATCCAATATTATGTTGCAAAATGATGTAAACTAGCCTCACATTTGTGCTTTAGTTAGGCAAACCTAATGTTGCTCCAGCACAGATCAATAACAGATTTTCATTTTTAATTCTCCCACAAATTCTGAAGACACACTAACAATTCTAAAAATTCATGACGTGCAAGTCCGAAGAGGAGCCAACATTGACTCTGACACTATCTAGTGTGGATCAAAGTGAAATTTACTCCAAAAAGAAAACTCATCTTCAAAAATTTGACACCAAGAAGATCAAAGAAAGCAACATAAAATAAAAAGACATTAAGACTCGTCGAGGAAACACTCATGGGCACAAAGTAAAAAGTGAAATTCATGGGCTAACTGTCAGCACCCTTTGAGATAAAGACTGGTGTGTGACAAGGTGATGGATTGTCACCACTGCTCTTCAACCTTCTTCTGGATAAAGTCATCTGAGAATGGGAGAAAGAATAGAAAACCTAGGACCACTGGAAACCCATTCAACTCTGATGAAAGAATGATGACATCGAGGTCAGTTGTTTAGCTTTCGCAGATGACCTCACGATGCTAGCGACCTGTGAAAATACGGCAATCAAAGCGACTGAAGTCCTCAAGGAATGCCCTGAGAAAACTGGACAACAAATTTGATTCGAGAAGATCAAGTTCATTTCCACTAAATTCAACACTCAGGAACTGAACACAAAACACGGGCAGATCAAATAAGTTCCACACTTCAAATATCTCGATGAGGTCATGGAACTTACAGGGTTGGAAAAGGAAGCACAGAAAGTTCGGTTACAAAAGCTCAACTGAGCATATGAGAGAATGCGTGAAACCTACAACAAGAAATGTACATCCATTCATACAAAGATCAAACATTATAATACAGTGATTAAACCTGAAGTGCCGTACGCGAGCGAAACCTTGGTACTTAATAGAAAAGGCAATTTGGAGAACATCTTCAATGAGAAAAGAAAGATCATGAGGAAAATGCTGGGACAAGAACTATCCAACCTTGCTGTAGGTATCACGAAACGAAGGCTGAAATTCTATGGGCACATTTATAGACTCCCATCTTCAAGGCTAACTCATAAGATTTTGACACACACACTGCAAAACAGAAGAACATTCTATGGATAGAAGAAGTAAAGTATGACTTGAAGAAGTCAAATATGACTTGGAAAAGTCATAGACAGGAACATCGGACATACTAGACAGCAAACTTTACCATCAGAAGATAAATATATGGGTAGTAAAGCCAGAGAATGAAGTCCCTAAAAGATCAGGGACCAAGCGGTCAGAAGAAAGGAAGAAAGCACATGGCAAAAGAGTGAAAGCTATATGGGCTATTAGAAAGGCGAATCATAAATGTAATGCGTGATCCAATTGGGTCCATATGCTCATAATAAGAATAATTCTAGAATGAATATTAGTGTGTGTAGATAATATATAAGCACACAATTCATAATGAAAAATACAGCTATACATTCAGAAACTAAATATACAAATACCTGGCAAGAGAATGCACTGTCCTTCCATGCCTAAGATCTCCCACCATTGTTATTGTCAGGCCATTCACAGTGCCTATCTCTTCTCGAATTGTGAACACATCCAGCAGTGCCTGGGTAGGGTGTTCACCAGTACCATCACCGGCATTCAGCAGGGGCTTACGGCAATGCTGAGCTGCACGCTAAAAAACGAAAAAAAAAAACCCTTGAGCAAAGTTTCACATGATTTATTTTCACTTTTAAGAGAACAGAATGAAGAAAGTAATGAGTAAGTACTCAGTTTCTTACAGCACTCTCACTTTTAAGAAAAAGAGTTCAAAAGAACCAGAATATTTGGGAACATATAAAAATCTAAACAGCGATTGAAAAGCACATTATTTATGAAGCAGTACCTAATAGCATGTTCATTTGTTTCACTACATATCCTTGCAAAAATTCTATAGTTCTGCTCTTCCAGTTACCTCATCAAAATTTTGTTTTACAAAACTACAACTGTAAGCAGTAATGAAAAAATGTGTTGCAGACAAATGGAGCCTGGCTTAATAAACTTCTCATAAAAATATCTCTAAACTTAAGGGATACCCCTTAAGTGACAACTCCAATGTGACAAGAAGAAATAACATACAAGACCATAGACATAAACCAAAATCTCTAGATGACATTCAAGTGGACAAGGTCAATGCTAATGTTAAATAACCACCATTTTGGATACAGAAAAAACAACTGATATTTGTTTATGTCAAGCTGAAGCACAATTTCATATCACCACCTCAACACCTTAAACTATGAAATTAAATTGTTTATTAGTGCAACTAGATACATGATTTGTTCAACACATTTTGGATTTGACTGCCAGTTCTGAGTCAAATGAATATTCATGAAGGGGAAAAAAAACACATTAGTAAGTAAACTGCACTTTAGTGATAAAGAATTAAGTCAACTATTATTAAAAATTGAAGAATATGCAAAATAAAGTACGGCCAAAAAGATCCTTGGAACTTTGTGGTTGGATAAACACTCTGGCAGCATAAAAAGTATTATAGCTATTTTTGAAAGAGGTGTAAATAAAATGGCTATGATGGCATACTACATGATGGAAATGTAGTTAGTTAATGACGTTCAGTTAACCCCAACACAGAAGTTGTCATTACATTTACACACGCAAATCAACAAACTAAAATGTCAACTGAGGGAAAACAGAAATATAGAGCTCGCGATGTTGACATAGCGAGAACAGAAACCTATCAAGATACTATAAAAATGGGAAGTACTGCCACTACCATTTTCATTTTTGTTTAGACTTTAAACCAGAAAAAATGTGTTCATGCTTGTAAATGGCAAAATCATGTGATCTAGAAGTGTCACTCAAAATACCAGTCAAATATGCTGGACATGATAACAGTCAAATAATCTGTCACATGCCGTATATTCGAATAATTCGTGCCCTCGAATAATCCGTGCACCCCAATTTTGAGGAAGAGGAAAAAAAATTATTATTTGCTTTATTTACAAACAAACAAAAATTGTTCCAACTTTGAGGTGTTCAAAAGCATGTATAATAACTACTGGTTTGAAGTAACGCTGCTGTACAGATTGATACATCGTTAAAACGCAACCGATTCAGCGGCGTGCAGCTGGCCGGCTCGCCCATTAGACGGGCGGGCGGCCGGGAAACATCACCGCCAGCCGGGAGTCTACGCGTACGTACAATAGGGGAAAAAAAAGTGAATTATCTTGTTTAAGAATTTGTTAATACGGTATGTGCAATAAAATATTTTAGTCAATACCGGTACGTTTCCTCTCTTACCACTTTATTCATCACTTTCATCGTCCTTACTAGCGGGAGAATCTTTGTCGTCTTCATCATCTTCCCATAGAGTGTCATCCTCTGTTCCATCCAGTGAATTTGTGATTCCACATTTTTTGAAAGATTTTTCCACCAGTGGTTGCGGAATGGAGTCCCATACACTTTTCACCCATTCACAAAGCTGGGGCAAATCCGGCCGTTTGATTTTTCCACTAGGTGTGAACTTACGGTTTTCATCAGCCATCCATCGCGTATATCGCAGTTTAAGTGCAGCTTTGAATGGCCGATTTATACACACATCTAGTGGTTGTAGGATGGATGTTAGGCCTCCAGGGATATTGACCAAGTCAGTTTTCCCTTTTTCTAATTTGTCTCGCACTTCCTTAGTTGTATATCCGCAGAAGCTGTCCAGGACCAACATGTTGCGTAAATTCAGTTCCCCCATCAACCGCTCCATCTGCGCACATACAGATGGTGTACCATGTTGATGGAAGCAGTCACGAAGAAGGAGTTAGCCACAATTAACTCATACCCTATTTTCACGCCCTCCCAATGGGACGACCTAGTTGACATCGTAGATATGTGGGTGAGGCAAGAGTTCTGGTCTGGTAGGATAAAGATGGATCCCGACACCATATATGCCATAGAACAAATGAGACTAAAATACGGGAATAACGCCGCCTAGTTCAGTAAAGATCACCATGCGAGGCCATCACCAGACGTAGCGGAGACTTGCTGAAACCACCGGCCAGCCATTTAGGCCGTTCGCTTTCTACTTCTCTCACTATCCCTCTTACTATTCTTTAATCTTTCTTTTATTTTAAAAAAAAGAGGAAAAAGCACAAAGTCAAGCAAATACGATAAAGCCAAGAATTTTTCTCCCCAAACCACCATGTTAGAAGGAGAAGCCCCTCGCGCGCTAGTACTTCGTTCCCAGACGAGGACATCTTCCTCCTTGATGTGTGCGCAGACGCACCAGGACGACGTTGCAAAACATGAGTCACCCAGTCAATTATAAAGTTCATTGTCCATCCACCCTTTCGGATTCGCTCTCACTAATACCGGTATGCCTTTTACTGATATTTTCGGAATAGTCTTCCCTTTAAGTATCACGTAAGGTGGTAGCTCTCGTCCATCGCCAGTTACACACGACACCACTGTACATCTCTGTTTCTCACTGTTGCCAGTTCGTATCATGATGCTTGATTCTCCTTTCCTATTCACTGTGTTGTCGAGCGGCATCTCAAAATAGACTGGCGTTTGATCCGCATTACCAATTTGCGATAATATATAGGACTGTTTACGGCGCAGATTTATCACATAACGATGAAAATTCACTATTTTTTCCTCGTAATCGCCTGGAAGTCTCTGAGCCATAGTAGTTTTCCTCCGGAATCCTAAACCATTTTGGTTGAAAAATCTTGACAGCCAGCCCCGGATAGCTTTGAAACTGGTAATGCCTAGTTATTTGGCTAAAGACAATGCTTTAAGTTTGCACATTTCACTCGTCACCGCGCATCCGTATTGTCGCTTCTCATCTACATAATCGCAGAGCCTTTTCTCGAGGTCTGGATGCTTCGCTTTTTGGCTGTGAAATGCCCGGCGATTACTACAGTTTCTTGAAGCTGCGTTTTATTTTTTCGCCAGTCGCGAATACAACTCTCATTCACGTCGTACTTTCTTTCTGCTGCACAGTTTCCAATATTCTCGGCTTCTTCAATAATTTTTCCTTTTTCTTTAGCAGTGTACGAGCGATAATGAGTACTTGTAGCCACAATTAACAAGTTTGAAGATGTTAATACTTTACTCCTAACGTGCTACTGATGGGTCACAGACTGAGGCCCCAACAATGCAACAGTATAATTGGATGTATTGTTGGACGCGGAGCAGTACCAACAATGATTCGAATAATCTGCGCACCCCAGTTTTTCACCCTAAAATTCGGAAATAAACATGCGCGGATTATTCGAGTATATACGGTATATTACTTTAGGCTGTCACTACTGCATCTTTGTCAAAGATTACAACAATGAGTAACTGTTTATGGTAGACAATGGAGCAAACATCCCTGTCCTAACAGCAACAGGAAACAACAAAATAGAAAGGACTGAATTTAAACTGTTTGTAGCAAATGGTTCTTAGAGCCCATCCTTTTGTTGTTGTTGTTGTTGTTGTTGTTGTTGTATTCAGTCCAGAGACTGGTTTCATGCAGCTCTCCATGCTACTGTATCCTGTGCAAGCTCATTCATCTCCCAGTATCTACTGCAACCTACATCCTTCTGAATCTGCTTAGTGTATTCATCTCTTGGTCTCCATCTACGATTTTTACCCTCCACACTGCCCTCCAATACTAAATTGATGATCCCTTGATGCCTCAGAACATGTCCTACCAACCGATCCCTTCTTCTAGTCAAGTTGTGCCACAAATTTCTCTTCTCCCCAATTCTATTCAGTACCACCTCATTAGTTATGTGATCTACCCATCTAATCTTCAGCATTCTTCTGTAGCACAACATTTCGAAAGCTTCTATTCTCTTCTTGTCCAAATCATTTATCGTCCATGTTTCACTTCCACACATGGCTGCAATCCATACAAATACTTTCTTAAAACACGTCCCGAGATACAAACCTATACTCGATGTTAAACTTCTGTTCTTCAAAACTGCTTTCCTTGCCATTGCTAGTCTACATTTTATATCCTCTCTACTTCAACCATCATCAGTTATTTTGCTCCCCAAATAGCAAAACTCCTTTACTACTTTAAGTGTCATTTACTAATCTAATTCCCCCAGCATCATCCAATTTAACTCGAGTACATTCCATTATTCTCGTCATGCTTTTGATGATGTTCACCTTATATCCCCCTTTCAAGACACTGTCCTTCCGTTAAATTGCTCTTCCGGGTCCTTTGCTGTCTCTGACAGAATTACAATGTCATCGGCAAACCTCAAAGTTTTTATTTCCTTTCCATGGATTTTAATACCTACTCCAAATTTTTCTTTTGTTTCCTTTCCTGCTTGCTCAATATACAGATTGAATAACATCGGGGAGAGGCTACAATCCTGTCTCACTCCCTTCCCAAACGCTGCTTCCCTTTCATGCCCCTCGACTCTTATAACTGCCATCTGTTTTCCGTACAAATTGTAAATAGCCTTTTGCTCCCTGTATTTGACCCCTGCCACCTTCAGAATTTGAATGAGTATTCCAGTCAACACTGTCAAAAGCTTTATCTAAGTTTACAAAAGCTAGAAACATAGGTTTGCCTTTCCTTAATCTGTCTTCTAAGATACGTCTTAGAGTCACTATTGCCTCACATTTTCCAACATTTCTATAAAATCCAAACTGGTCTTCCCTGAGGTCTGTTTCTACCAGTTTTTCCATTCATCTGTAAAAAAATTCGTGTTAGTAATTTGCAGCAGTGACTTATTAAACTGATAGTTCAGTAATTTTCACACCTGTCAACACCTGCTTTCTTTGGGATTTGAATTAGCATATTCTTCTTGAAGTCTGAGGGTATTTTGCCTGTCTCATACATCTCACTCACCAGATGGTAGAGTTTAGTCATGGCTGTCTCTCCCAAGACTATCAGAAATTTTAATGGAATGATGTCTATTCCCGGGGCCTCGTTTCGACTTAGATCTTTCAGTGCTCTGTCAAACTCTTCACACAGTATCATATATCCCATTTCATCTTCATCTCCGTTCTCTTCCATTTCCATAATATTGTCCTGAAGTACATCGCTCTTGTATAGACCCTCTACATACTCCTTCCACCTTTCTGCTTTCCCTTCTTTGCTTAGACCTGGGTTTCCATCTGAGCTCTTGATATTCATACAAGTGGTTCCCTTTTCTCCAAAGGTGTCTAATTTTCATATAGGCAGTATCTGTCTTACCCCTAGTGATATATGCCTCTACATCCTTACATCTGTCCTCTAGCCATCCCTGCTTAGCCATTTTGCACTTCCTGTCTATCTCATTTTTGAGACGTTTGTATTCCTTTTTGCTGCTTCATTTACTGCATTTTTATATTTTCTCCTTTCATCAATTAAATTGAATATTTCTTCTGTTACCCAAGGATTTCTACTAGCCCTCATTTTCTTACCTACGTGATCCTCTGCTGCTTTCACTATTTCATCTCTTGAAGCTACCCATTCTTCTTCTCCTGTATTTCTTTCCCCCGTTCTTGTCAATCATTCCCTCTTTCTGAAATTCTCTACAACATATGTTTTTTTTCAGGTCCCATCTCCTTACATTCCCACCTTTTTGCCGTTTCTTCAGTTTTAATCTACAGTTCATAACCAATAGATTGTGGTCAGAGTCCACATCTGCCCTGGAAATGTCTTACAATTTAAAACGTGGTTCCAAAATCTGTCTTACCATTATATAATCTATCTGAAACCTTCCAGTGTCTCCAGGCCTCTTCCATGTATACAACCTCCTTTCACGATTCTTGAACCAAGTGTTATATACGGTTAAGTTATGCTCTGTGCGAAATTCTACCAGGCAGCTTCCTCTTTCATTCCTTACCCCCATTCCATATTCACCTACTACTTTTCCTTCTCTTCCTTTTCCTACACTGGAATTCCAGTCACACATAAATATTAAATGTTCATTTTCATTTCCTTTCACTATCTGCATAATTTCTTTTATTTCATCATACATTTCTTCTATCTCTTCATCATCTGCGGAGCTAGTTGCCATATAAACTTTTACTACTTTGGTAGGTGTGGGCTTCGTGTCTATCTTTGCTACAATAATGCATTCACTATACCCCCCACGAACCATGGACCTTGCCGTTGGTGGGGAGGCTTGCGTGCCTCAGCGATACAGATAGCCGTATCGTAGGTACAACCACAACGGAGGGGTATCTGTTGAGAGGCCAGACAAACGTGTGGTTCCTGAAGAGGGGCAGCAGCCTTTTCAGTAGTTGCAAGGGCAACAGTCTGGATGATTGACTGATCTGGCCTTGTAACAATAACCAAAACGGCCTTGCTGTGCTGGTACTGCGAACGGCTGAAAGCAAGGGGAAACTACGCCCGTAATTTTTCCCGAGGGCATGCAGCTTTACTGTATGATTAAAATGATGATGGCGTCCTCTTGGGTAAAATATTCCGGAGGTAAAATAGTCCCCCATTCGGATCTCCGGGCGGGGACTACTCAAGAGGATGTCGTTATCAGGAGAAAGAAAACTGGCGTTCTACGGATCGGAGCGTGGAATGTCAGATCCCTTAATCGGGCAGGTAGGTTAGAAAATTTAAAAAGGGAAATGGATAGGTTGAAGTTAGATATTGAGGGAATTAGTGAAGTTCGGTGGCAGGAGGAACAAGACTTCTGGTCAGGTGACTACAGGGTTATAAACACAAAGTCAAATAGGGGTAATGCAGGAGTAGGTTTAATAATGAATAGGAAAATAGGAATGCGGGTAAGCTACTACAAACAGCATAGTTAACGCATTATTGTGGCCAAGATAGATACGAAGCCCACACCTACTACAGTAGTACAAGTTTATATGCCAACTAGCTCTGCAGATCACGAAGAAATTGAAGAAATGTATGATGAAATAAAAGAAATTATTCAGATAGTGAAGGGAGACGAAAATTTAATAGTCATGGGTGACTGGAATTCGAGTGTAGGAAAAGGGAGAGAAGGAAACATAGTAGGTGAATATGGATTGGGGCTAAGAAATGAAAGAGGAAGCCGCCTGATAGAATTTTGCACAGAGCACAACTTAATCATAGCTAACACTTGGTTTAAGAATCATGATAGAAGGTTGTATACATGGAAGAACCCTGGAGATACTAAAAGGTATCAGTAGGATTATATAATGGTAAGACAGAGATTTAGGAACCAGGTTTTAAATTGTAAGACATTTCCAGGGGCAGATGTGGACTCTGACCACAATCTATTGGTTATGAACTGTAAATTATAACTGAAGAAACTGCAAAAAGGTGGGAATTTAAGGAGATGGGACCTGGATAAACTGAAAGAACCAGAGGTTGTACAGAATTTCAGGGAGAGCATAAGGGAACAATTGAAAGGAATGGGGGAAAGAAATACAGTAGAAGAAGAATGGGTAGCTCTGAGGGATGAAGTAGTGAAGGCAGCAGATGATCAAGTAGGTAAAAAGAAGAGGGTTAGTAGAAATCCTTGGGTAACAGAAGAAATATTGAATTTAATTGATGAAAGGAGAAAATATAAACATGCAGTAAATGAAGCAGGCAAAAAGGAATACAAACGTCTCAAAAATGAGATCGACAGGAAGTGCAAAATGGCTAAGCAGGGATGGCTAGAGGACAAATGTAAGGATGTAGAGGCTTATCTCACTAGGGGTAAGATAGATACTGCCTACAGGAAAATTAAAGAGACCTTTGGAGATAAGAGAACCACTTGTATTAATATCAAGAGCTCAGATGGAAACCCAGTTCTAACCAAAGAAGGGAAAGCAGAAAGGTGGAAGGAGTATATAGAGGGTCTATACGAGGGCGATGCACTTGAGGACAATATTATGGAACTGGAAGAGGATGTAGATGAAGATGAAATGAGAGATATGATACTGCGTGAAGAGTTTGACAGAGCACTGAAGGACCTGAGTCGAAACAAGGCCCCCGGAGTAGACAACATTCCATTGGAACTACTGACGGCCTTGGGAGAGCCAGTCCTGACAAAACTCTACCATCTGGTGAGCAAGATGTATGAAACAGGCGAAATACCCTCAGACTTCAAGAAGAATATAATAATTCCAATCCCAAAGAAAGCAGGTGTTGACAGATGTGAAAATTACCGAACAATCAGTTTAATAAGCCACAGCTGCAAATTACTAACACGAATTCTTTACAGACGAATGGAAAAACTAGTAGAAGCCGACCTCGGGGAAGATCAGTTTGGATTCCGTAGAAATACTGGAACACGTGAGGCAATACTGACCTTACGACTTATCTTAGAAGAAAGATTAAGGAAAGGCAAACCTACGTTTCTAGCATTTGTAGACTTAAAGAAAGCTTTTGACAATGTTGACTGGAATACTCTCTTTCAAATTCTAAAGGTGGCAGGGGTAAAATACAGGGAGCGAAAGGCTATTTACAACTCGTACAGAAACCAGATGGTAGTTATAAGAGTTGAGGAACATGAAAGGGAAGCAGTGGTTGGGAAGGGAGTAAGACAGGGTTGTAGCCTCTCCCCGATGTTATTCAATCTCTACATTGAGCAAGCAGTAAAGGAAACAAAAGAAAAATTTGGAGTAGGTATTAAAATCCATGGAGAAGAAATAAAAACTTTGAGGTTCGCCGATGACATTGTAATTCTGTCAGAGACAGCAAAGGACTTGGAAGAGCAGTTGAACGGAATGGATGGTGTCTTGAAGGGAGGATATAAGATGAACATCAACAAAAGCAAAACGAGGATAATGGAATGTAGTCGAGTTAAGTCGGGTGATGCTGAGGGTATTAGATTAGGAAATGAGACACTTAAAGTAGTAAAGTAGTTTTGCTATTTGGTGAGCAAAATAACTGATGATGGACGAAGTAGAGAGGATATAAAATGTAGACTGGCAATGGTAAGGAAAGCGTTTCTGAAGAAGAGAAATTTGTTAACATCGAGTATAGATTTAAGTGTCAGGAAGTTATTTCTGAAAGTATTTGTATGGAGTGTAGCCATGTATGGAAGTGAAACATGGACGGTAAATAGTTTGGACAAGAAGAGAATGGAAGCTTTTGAAATGTGGTGCTACAGAAGAATGCTGAAGATTAGATGGGTAGATCACATAACTAATGAGGAAGTATTGAATAGGATTGGGGAGAAGAGAGGTTTGTGGCACAACTTGACCAGAAGAAGGGATCGGTTGGTAGGACATGTTCTGAGGCATCAAGGGATCACCAATTTAGTATTGGAGGGCAGCGTGGAGGGTAAAAATCGTAGGGGGAGACCAAGAGATGAATACACTAAGCAGATTCAGAAGGATGTAGGTTGCAGTAGGTATTGGGAGATGAAGAAGCTTGCACAGGATAGAGTAGCATGGAGAGCTGCATCAAACCAGTCTCAGGACTGAAGACCACAACAACAACAACAACATGCTGTATGTAGTAGCTTACCCACACTCTTATTTTTTTATTCATTATTATACCTACTCCTGCAGTAACCCTATTTGATTTTGTATTTATAACCCTGTACTCACCTGACCAGAAGTCTTGTTCCTCCTCCCACCAAACGTCACTAATTCCCGCTATGTTTAGTTTTAACCTACCCATTTCCCTTTTTAAATTTTCTAACCTGCCTTCCCGATTAAGGGATCTGATATTCCATGCTCTGATATGTGGAACACAAGTTTTCTTTCTCCTGATAATGATGTCCTCCTGAGTAGTCCCCACCTGCAGGTCCAAATGGGGGACTATTTTACCTCCGGAGTATTTTACCCAAGAGGATGCCATCATCATTTAATCATTGTAAAGCTGCTTGCCACCAGGAAAAATTACGGCTGTAGTTTCCCCTTGCTTTCAGCCATTTGCAGTACCAGCACAGCAAGGCATTTTGGTTAACGTTACAAGGCCAGATCAGTGAATTATCCAGACTGTTGCCCTTGCAACTACTGAAAAGGCTGCTGCCCCTCTTCAGTAACCACACATTTGTCTGGCTTCTCAACAGATACCCCTCCGTTGTGGTTGCATCCACGGTACGGCTATCTGTATTGCTGAGGCACTCAAGCTTCCCCACCAATGGCAAGGTCCATGGTTCATGGGGCGAGATTCCATCTTACAGTTTAAAATTGCTGAATGTTGACCTACGATAAAAAGATATATTTTTGATGCCTATTTATTATCGCAGGCATTTAAAATGGCATATTAGGTATTGATATTTATCATCAGCTTTACCTTATGATTGATTTCAAAAGCAAGAGATTAACTGATAACTCTCAGTTGAACATGAAAGGGAATATGTCATGAATTGAAGCCACTGAGAGTTAATTGCTTTCATATTAACTACAAATTTTCTAAAATTTTAAAGAAGTTTTGAGAGCTGGGAAACTACATGTCATGCAAAACAATTTAAGCATGGTAAGTACCAAATTTTAGCATCTACTGGCCCTTGAATCTGCTGCAGCTCTCTCACATTAGAGCTAAACAAATTGCATATTGCAAAGAACAGAATATGACTGTTTCTATATATTGTTACAAAACCAGATAGTCACTGTGTTCATGGAAATAATCATCAAACCACTATCCAGTTCCAAGAATAGATGATGGCAACTTAATCCTTCATGGGAAGAAAACATGTTCCAAGATAGACCTCTGGAAAGTTTATTATTAAATCCCACGAAAAGAAGACAACAAACAGAAAACAGTAATTGTCACTTCATTTGATCTATACAAATTTAACTCTGTGCCATTGGATTTTAAGGATGCAATTCACCACTTTTCAAAGAAAAGAATTAGATTGTTCAGAATATAAGGTTACTGTGATATGTAACCACTCCAGAAGGGAAGAAACCAGGCTTGGAGACTGTACTATATGCAGGGCTGGTCTCTTGGGTATTCAGCCACCACACTCACAGATGTGCTTTGCATCCCAGGTATGGTCCCAGCTTTACCTCTGGAGGTTGTTTGTCAACAGAAGATTCACTGCACTGTTTACTGCCAAGTCTCCTGAAGCCACCCACGGCATCTGTAGACACAAGCCATGCCAGTACGTGGCACGCAGGTCATGGTAAATAGTGCTGCAGTCGCAGGTGCCTATTTGCATCCACACAGCCACATGTCCACATGACACCATGCATGTATTCCTCTGCTGATGGGTATGTAAATTGATACTCAGTCCCTTGTCAGCCAGTCCTCCTCTGGGCAACAGACCAACTGCCAGCCACTCTTTAGTCTATGCTTTGGACCACGACACCTGTCATCGCTGCTACCCATCAGACAGTGCTGTGTCATAACTTTGCTGGGATCACCGGCTGCTGAATGTCCATCCGCCACTGCCCCCCCACCCCCCCTCAGCTGGACCTATGTGTCAGCAGTCCACAAGCTCAGAGCCCTGTGGTATAGTGCTGTTTATCACCCATTGTACCTCCCGGATCACCACCCCTACTGACGATTGTAGACTTTGACATGGTGGGCCTCTGCTATACATCGTCAAGATGGACTTTTAAGTTTTACACAAATGTGGAGTTTCATGTCCTGAGCTGTACTGAGTTTAGTTCAAGGTTCATAAATAAAGAATTATTATTGTAACTTGTCAATTAAATAACTACCACCCACACCATTGGCAAAGGTTGTACCAGTGGCAACAAGGACAATAGTTTCATGGTGTAGTACTGCTCTGCTGGTAACCCTGCCTTCCACATTGTTGCCTGTGGTGGACAGTTGCTATTGTTCTATGTGGGCATAGCATGTCTCTTCCAGTAGGACGAAATTTTGTGTGTTCATTGATTGATTACATATTGTGTGGTGTTGTTTTGTTCCAGTCTGCTCTGGTGGCTGCTCAGTGCCTCCTCTTTTAAGTGCAGCAATTCTCTGAGACGGTTATGCTATCTGTCTTAAGAAGGGAGGAGTGTAGTCTATGCAGGACAGGGCCCCTGGTTATTTAGCCACCACATTCAATGTATGAGCTTTGCGGGCCAGGTATGCCCATAGTTTACTTTTGCAGATTGTTTGTCAACGGAAGATTCACTAGTCTGTTTACTGCCAAGCCTTCTGCAGCAATCACAATGCCTGCAGGCACAAAGCTCACCAATAGGTGGTGTGCAGGTCATGGTAAGCAATGCTGCAGTCGCATACCCCTAATTGTGACCACGTGGCTCATCTGCATTTCTCTGCTAACAGGTACTTAGATCGCCCCTCAGCCTCTCAACAATGAGTTCTGCTCTTGACTATGACTGCGTGCCACCCACGGCTACCCCGACTCATCACCACTACCAATGATCCTGGACTTTGTCATAGTGGGCGTCCACTAAACATCATCAGAGAGGCTTACCTGTTGTATTCAAATGTGGTCTTCATGCTCTGAAGTTGCACTGAGTTTAATTCAAGGTTAATAAACAAAGAGTTGTTAATGTAATGTGTGCATTCAATTATTACTAGTTGCACTATTCAGTTAAGGTCATAAGAGGAATGGAAACAGTCACTGTAAAGACAACTTGTCCAGAAACTGAGAAAGAAATTCTAATATTTCTCTGTACACTCAACATCTTTTGCCATCTTCTAGAACATATTGCATAAAACTACGCTCTGCTAATTATGAAAGGAAGACAAACTGGACTGCAGAAGAAATAGAGCAGTTTGAAAAATGCAAGGAAATTTTATTCCAAACTTCACTACTAAGTTTCCCTACTGTGAAGCATGCACTTGGGTTTATTGTGGTTGCATAAAATGTTTACAATTGAGCAGCCCTACAGCAGAAGCACTATGGAATTTGGAAGCCTACTGTATTCTTTTCAGAGACGTTATCTCTTGTCCAGAAGAATCACTCAACTTACACCAGAGAACTTCTCACTATTTATTTAGTGAGCAGAAGAACAGTTTTTGTGTATATAGATAATGGTCTATTAACTTTTGTATTCAAACCAATGCAATTCTGTTATCTCCAGTACATTTCACAGCTCACAACAGATTTGCACCATGTATCTCTCAAAAAAAAAAAAAAAAAAGAAAAAAAAAATTATCAAGTAGCAGCATTTCACTGAAATTCAAACAATTTACTACTACTGAGGGATTAAAATGTGGTTTGACATTTCAGTTGAAACCATTAGTTCGCATGTATCCAAATAATTTATGATCATAGTTCTTAAGTATTATTACAAAATGGCTCATCCTGGTATGACAGTTGCCAATAAAGCTAATATTCTTAAAATCTGTCAGGCCAAACTTGTAGCAGTATGTGCAACAATTGATTGTGGCACATACAGATTCTCCAAGAGAAAATTACATGTCATACTAAATGACCTTTGGGTTGGTTGGTTTTGGGGGAAGGAGACCAGACAGCGAGGGCATCGGTCTCATCGGATTAGGGAAGGAAGTCGGCCGTGCCCTTTGAAAGGAACCATCCCGGCATTTGCCTAGAGCGATTGAGGGAAATCACGGAAAACCTAAATCAGGATGGCCAGATGCAGGATTGAACCATCGGCCTCCCGAATGCGAGTCCAGTGTCTAACCACTGCGCCACCTCGCTCGGTGACCTTTGGGGAATTGCTCAATGTTGACACACAATTTCAGATGGTACATGCTGCCCGAGTGGGTCCAGCACCATCTTCCAACGGATTTATTTATTATTTATCTTTCATAGGCAGATTCACTAGCTGGATGAAAGTTGCACCCCATCAAAACATTGAAGCAGAGACAGGAGCAACAGCAGTTTTCAGTTGCTGGAACACTGCAGCAGGTAGCATACACGCAGTTTCAGGCTACTATGTTCCAAGCTTGGGCGAAGATTTATAAAATGACTAGAATTACTACCGACTATCTCACGCTAATGGAAAACTTAACCATATATTGAAGAGTGCTAGACGAGTCCATTCTGCAGCTAAATGGATTAACTTAATACCTACTATTCTACTTGGCCTGTGTTGCTCCTTCCAGAAAGGAAGCAATTATGCAGTAGCAGAAATTTTGTGTAGTGTTATACATAAGCTACCCGGCACATGTGTTTTTTTTCTAAATTTGAAGAACTTTGTTTGATAGCTCAGTGTACTTTTAAATGTGCCTGTCTGCCACATAAAACCAGCTCTATGAGGAGAGTATACCCTAATTCGGACTGTTTTTATTCCCCCTGGGGTTGCCCAGTGGTTGAACTAAACTGTCTAAGAAGCTCTAAAATGTGATTTTTCTAACTTAAAATGCCACCTGAAATTTTCGATCCTCCTGCTTTGCTTCCTAATTAATGTTAATGCTTTAAATTTGTTACTGGTGTAGTAGCTCCTGATGTGTTGCATTGAACATGATTTTTAAAAATAAGAGAAAACATTTGCAGAAAACCAATCAATAATCTTCCTCTATCACTGTTGGGATTTACTATGACATGTCATATGCAAAAGAACTAATCCTACTTTATGTGTACTGAACTGAAGATCGTTAACATACATGAGAAGCAACACCTTCAAAATTTTCTACACGGTCAATATGAACATATATGTAACAAAATGATCTAATTCTGCGAAGTTAGATTATTAAACAATAGCAACATATAGAAAAAAAAAACACATTTCCCTTCAGCACCAACAATGAGGCCTTTGCAAGGATTAGTTCAGAAATAATTTTTGTTGTACTTTTAGTAACTTACAGAAACGGCTCCTGGTTCTGGATGCCTCAAGATAACAACATCTGCATATCCAGCCATCACCTGAACCGAATCTGGTGAATATAAAACAAATTACTCAGTTTATTAAGATGATTAACTTTTGAGCAAGTTAATGAGAGCCATTACAAATAAAAAGCTTACCCTCCAGTGTTTCACCCTTTTTAACAGATGAAGAACTCTCGTCCATATAGATTACTCTTCCACCAAGCCTCTGCATTGCAGCTGAAAAGCTGCAACTAGTTCGTGTACTCACTTCATAGAAAACGGAAGCCATTACTTTCCCCTGAAATTAACAAAAACAAAAATGTACATGGTTGCGAAGAACATTCAAAAAGTAAGATCTGACTAGCCACAGAAAGAATATATCTGCAGTAATAATGCTCCAGTAATTGTTCTCTGATACATAAAAACATCTTTCAACACATCTGCCCACATTGTTTTGGCATTTGTAAGCTCACTATGCATACACCACCACCAGAGGCCTCTGCATGATTATTTCATGTAGCAAGTCATTTGGATACAATTGGAATGATGTAAGAGTTCCCGACTGTGGAGTGAAGTTTATGCTGTTTTTCACTTAACAACTTTCACCATTTTTTATAAAACTTGTTTGTTGTTCTGAAGTTACATTTACAAACCCACTGCAGTTACAGACATTTAATAACTTATTGACCTCCTGTTATTTGGTAGTGAAATGAGTTAATGAGTATCATTCACCAAAGTTGGTTTAATAAGTGTTCTGGTTGATAGCATTTTACAAGAAATCAAACGCTATGGACTAAAAGTTGAGGTAAATATGAAAGAATCCTATTAATGGTATATTATTATGGATATATAAATTAAAACTACTTACTTTTGTGTGAACAATTTAGGAACTCTTCCAGACACACTGTATCATGTACTGATAATATTTATACAAGAAAGGAAAAAAAAAAAAGTATGCAACATGTGGAGCTAACATTACTATGCATGTAATTTGTTCCCAAAAATGGAAGTTACCCGTAATACGTGATCCAACTGCCTCTCCTTTTGCACGAACACTCTTAGTGTTTGTGCAAGATTGAATATTTCATTCAGCTGGTCCTTAGTGAACATACTGACAGAAAGAACATGTTGACCAGTGAGCCCATGGCTGAATGATGAAGACTGTGCAGGAACCACACTGGGGAGATTGGGAATGCTGTCACTCTTGTATCGCAACAAGGGCAATGGAGAAATGCTTCGCTGTGGTGCTGCAATTGGAGCAAGTCCATCGTGGGCAGCAGGAAAACCAGTCTGTTGTTTTGATGAAGCCATGTCTGATATCAACTTAGAATATTTTTCTGAAAAATAAAAGGAAGAAATTTATTTCATCACCAACTGTACTTGGCCACACATTGCTGTGGCTCTGCCTAGTTCAATGAAAAAGCAAGAAAACAGAAAGCAGACGTTTATAATATGTATGGGCATTTGATATATGAGGTGTGTGAGAAAAGTAATGAGACTAACAACACTGTGAATGATCTTGCAGTGCTGTGTTGCTCTATTTGTGTAGACTGGTACGTTGATCCCTTCCCAAAGTGCAGTCTGAGTTTCAGCATCATACAGCCATCATGTGATTTCTGACAGTAGCATCAGTGAACATGTTTTCTTATTGTGTATTACGAAAATGGAACAGCGGAATTTAAAACAACATTAAAACTTCAAGTTTTATGTTAAATTTGGGATACCTGTAAGTTTGACCTTTGAAAATTTGAAAGAGGCCTATGGGAATATTCTTTATCAACAGCACAAGTTATCCACAGGTACAAATCATTTTTGGAAGGCTGAGAACTTGCTGATGACTAACTTCGCTCAGGGAGACCAACTTCGAAAACCAACAAAAGTGTCAAATGTGCATGTGCTTTCGTGAATTTGTTACTCCAGGGCAAACTTTTAACCAAGTGTTTTACAGAGTTGTCCTTCAAATACTTAGGAAAAGGGTGAACTGAGTGACACCAGACATCGCAGGCAAGTGGATGCTGAATCATGACAACAGCCCATGCCACACGGCCACTTCCCTCACAATTTTTTTAGCTCAAAAAGCATTCCTGTTATCCACAGCACCCCCCCCCCCCCCTCCTAAAGTCCTTATGATGCTTTTTTTCCACAAAATTGAAAAATATCTTAAAATTATGTCATTTTTGGACTCTGGAGAACATTAAAAAGTGTGACTGACATGTTAAAGCCCTAACAAGTGAAGCCTTTCAGCACTGCTACCAAGACTGGGAACAATGACTCCACTGGGGTGTAGGTACTGAAGGAAACTACTTTGAAGGGGACAATATTGTCGTTCAAAGAAGGGGGGCGGGATTTTAGTATATACAAAGAATCAGTCTCATTACTTTCCTCAAAGAAAAAAAATTTACACACACACACACACAGGTTTATTCACAAAGATATGTAAATATTTTAATATGTTATTCTACAAGTAAAACTCAAGAAAAAAGTTCATATAAACATAGTTCCGCAAATGTTTAGCTACAGAGTTACAGCTACTGAAGATTTTGCCTGAAATTCAGCAACTTCACTACTATGAAGCCATAGCAAAACTGTACAAGGTTAAAGTAAAGCAAGACCTCCATTTATTTTGTTGTTACTGATCCGGTGAATCTAATAAAATATGTCCTAGATGTGTATCTGCAGTAGTTTTTCAGAACATCCAGAGACGCCAAGACGTAATTTCATAAAATTTTTACCTTATTAACTACTTAGCCCAATTTGTTTTTTTAAATTCCAGACAATTGCACAAAGTTTTCAACAGAAGTTGGAAAAATTATGGCAATAATGTTAACTGAAACTGTATGAATGTGTCAGATAATCTGCTTTTATTAATACCATAGCATACGTGAATTCATCATGTTAAACCAGAAAAAGAAAGTTCAGGAAGTTTTACAGTGTACATACAGTTTCACAATACATTCACAATAAATGTTTAAAAATGTCTCCACCAAGTGCAATACATTTAGTTGTATGTTTATGAAGAGATTTTGTTGCTCGTTTCAGTTTCACAGGGTTGTTTTTAATTTCGTTGATTACATTCATAATGTGAGCAAGTAATGCCTCAGCTGCATTGACTTTGTCCTCATAAACTATGTCTTTCATCCATCCCCATACACAAAAGTTAATTGGCATTAAATTGGGCTATGTGGGTGTCCACAGATGTGTAGCACCACAAACAATCCGTTTCTGGGGAAAATGGTCATTTAAATGTGTAGTAACTGCGTTGGTGAAATGTGGATGTGCATCGTCATGTTGAAAATACATTTACAATCTCATAGCAAGTGGAATATCTTCAAGCAAGCAGGGCATTTCTTCAGAATTGTAAGTACATCTTGCTAGTTAGACACCCTGGGAAAATGAATGGTCCAATAAAGTGTGTGTTGATTATATCACACCACACATTTATGCTAAATCGCTGCTGGAAATTGCATTGCACTGTTGCAAGTGGGTTTGCTTCAGACCATACGTGTTTGTTATGTAAATTGTTTATACCATCTCAAGTAAACTGTGCCTTATCAGTAAATAAAATGTATTTTTGTAACTGCCGATGAGTATTTAACCAGTTGCACAACTCCAAGTAAAGGGTAGGGTCTCCTGGATGTAAATGATGAACTTTTTGTTTATGGTAAGGATACAGATTATTGTACTTCAGTGTATGCCATACCTTAGATTGTGAAATGCCTATTTGTTGAGAGAGACATCAGTTACTGGTACCTGGGCTATGTTGAGCAGCACCCATAATATCATCATCACCACCACCACCACGTATCAAGTGCTCGTACTAATTATAAACTCTAGGTAGAAAACCTGTCTCCCCTAAAGTTCAAAATACTCCGCTAATGGTTTGTGCATTCAGAAACCTCTGAGTTGGATAATGTACATGACATTTGTTAACTGCACCCACAGCATTACTGTCACATTTGCCATAAACAAACACCATACCAGCATATTCCTCTGTGATAAATTTGAAAGGCATCCCTATTTCATAAACATTCTACTAACTACAACAATTCCTATGTGGTTTCACTTAAATAAGCTGTTGTTTTTATGTTCTTTCACTGAATGATACAGAAAAATAACTTTTTTTCAAGAGTTAGGTAATGACAAACAACTCTAACAGTTGCCAACAATGACATAAATGTTTCTACATTCTTAATGGAAAGTCAAAAATATTTGCTTTTATAAAATCTTTGCTTCTCCAGATGCTCTGGAAAACTACTAGAGATACACATCTAGGACATGTTTTATTAGATTCACTGGTTCAATAACAACAAAATAAATGGTGATCATGCTTTACTTTAACCTCACGCAGCTTTGCAATGTCTTCCTATTTTAAATAAATAAGTTAAAAGCTTTTCAAGAATTTTGCTAACAACATTTCCCTATTACGTATTTTATACATAGGGTGGTCAGAAACAGTCTGAAATGTTTGTGAGGCTGTTTAAGGTAGGTTGCTCTTAGAAATAATTGTTAAGAAAAAATTCAACACACTTTGCCAATCCAAGTTAATTAATGTTGAAGTTAGCCAATCAGATCATTGAAATTGCAAATTCAAATGGCCCGCCAAAACTGGTGTCACCAAACACATGCTTCATTTGGTTTTCTCAAACCAAGCAAGAGAGTGATACAAAAATCAGACGTGGGACAGCAGTAAAGATCGAACCCAAGCCAATGTCATCTACGCTATGAGAACAACTGACACACTAACTGTATATAGTTGGTCACTTAATTTGCATGCACAATGGCCTGATTACTAACTTCAATGCTAATTAACTTGGTAACAGTGCCACATACTTAGATTTTTTTCTTCAGTGTAACCTACTCTGCAACACCATTACAAGCTGTTCAGACTCTTTCTGACCACCCTGTATACACAGGTTGGACCATTTTAATCCATGGAGGAGAATAACTAAGGATGGAGATGAGATAACAGCAAAATGTTTTAGATAAAAGTTTTAAGTGGCAAAGAGGGTCACACATTGCTACTAGCAGCCATGACTTTGAAGGTTATTTTCTAGGTGATTTGAAGGTTAAAGTGTTGCCGCCCCCCCCCCCCCCCCCATGCAAACCCTAATACTTGAATATTTGATTCAAGATTTGTAAACACTGGCAAATTTCACATATAAAATGATACATTATTGAAGGTCATGGCTAGGTCAAATAAGCAAATAGGTTTTTCATTCTAATAAGGATTAACTTACAATAGAGGAGGGATGCAGCAAAATACAACATTAGATACAATTTGGAAGAATCACCCTGAGGATAGAGAGGCCAGGAGCCTCATTCAACAACTTTTGAATCAATAATCTACATTTTATTTATGTCTGTTCTGTCTTGAAAAGGCCACAGTAACATTTATATGCTGTGGTGTATTTATTTTTGCCAATAAAACGTGTTATTAATTTGAACTGGAAGTTCAAATCTCTGTTTGCTCTTTCCAAATTTGAGATCAGAAATAGGGGTTTCCATGAAACAAAACTCAACCTTCGACTGACCTTCAATAATTACCTTTAACATAATGGTTATTGGTAATGATATGTGAACCCTTATGCCTCTTTGAATCTGCATCTCAAGACTGTATTTTGTTCTATCCCTCCTCTATTCTGAGTTAATCCCTACTAGAACAAAAAACATATTTGCTTATTTGACACTGACTGAATCTTGCCATGATCTTTAACATATCATTTTACGTACGAAATTTGTTGCCCTTTTTAAATCTTGAATCAAATGTTAGGGATCCCATTTTAAAAGATCATTATAAGCTCCAAATCATCTTGAAAACAAGATTCACAGTCAGGGCCATTAGTAGCAGTGTATGACACTCTTTGTCACCAACAACTTTTATCTGAAATATTTTGCTGTATCTCATCTCTATCCCAATTTATCCCCTATTACAGATTAAAATGGTACACCCTGTATGTATGATATATTCACCTCAAGGTTTATTAAAGTAATATTTAAAAATTTGAAGTAAATTAGTCAGACTTCTTGAGATTTTTGGTAACAAAGTTTTCCATTTATACTCTGAAGAGCCAAAGAAACTGGTACATCTGCCTAATATCATGTACGTCCCCCACAAGCATTCAGAAGTGCCACATCACAATGTGGCATGGACTCAACTAATGTCTGAAGTATTGCTGGAGGGAATTGATACCATGAATCCTGCACGGCTGTCCATATACCTGTAAGAGTACGAGGGGGTGGAGATCTCTTCTGAACAGCACGTTGCAAGGCATTCCAGATATACTCAATAATGTATGTCTGGGGAGTATGGTGGCCAGCAGAAGTATTTGCACTCAGGAGAGTGTTCCTGGAGCCAGTCTGTAGCAATTCTTGATGGGTGAGATGTCGCATTGTCTTGCTGGAATTGCCAAAGTCTGTGAGAATTCAAAATGGACATGAATGCATCCAGATGATCAGACAAGATGATTATGTACGTGTCACCTGTCAGAGTTATGTCTAGACATATCAGAGGTCCCATGTAACTCTAACTGCACACACTCCACACCATTATAGAACCTCCACAAGCTTGAACAGTCCCCTTGCTGACGTGTAGGGTCTATGGGTTCACAAGGTTGTCTCCATACCTGTACACATCCATCTAATTTGAAACGAGATTTGTCTGACCAGGCAACATGTTTCCAGTAAACATCAATCCATTGTCAGTGCCGATGGGCCCAGGCGGGGCATAAAGCTTTGTGTCGTGCAGTCATCAAGGGTACACCAGTGGACCTTGGGCTCTGAAAGCCCGTGTCAATGATTTTTCGTTGAAAAGTTTGCACGCTGAAACTTGTTGGTGGCCCAACATTGAAATCTGAAGCAATTTGCAGAATAGTAGCACTTCTGTCACACTGAACGATTCTCTTCAGTCATCACTGGTACTGTTCTTGCAAGATCTTTTTCCAGCAGCAGCGATGTCAGAGATCTAATGTTTTACTGGATTCCTGGTATTCACGTTACACTTGTGAAATGGTCATATGGGAAAATCACCACTTCATCAGTACCTCAGAGATGCTATGACCCATTGCTCATGCATTGACCATATAACTACGTTCAAACTCACTCGAATGTTGATAACCTGTCAATACAGCAGCAGTAACTGATCTAACAACTGCACCAGACACTTGTCTTATATAGGCGTTCTAACCACAGTGCTGTATTCTGCCTGTTTACATATCTCTGTAGTTGAATATGCATGCCTATACCAGTTTCTTTGGTGGTTCAGTGTATACTACATATTTATTTATGTATGATCCACATATAAAAATAGATGTGTAAAAATGCTTGCATTTACCTGCTACGTTGTGTCAAAATTTAAAAACAATAGGTGAAGAACTTTCAGATGCTTAAGATTTTGAACAGACATACATTTACATTTTTATTTAGACAGATTTACAAAATTAGCTAACACTCACATTTAAAGAAATGGTAATGGTTAAGGTGATGAAATCTACAAAGTCCATCCCTTAAAATTAAGAACCATTTGTTACCCTTTTTTATGGAAGTATATTTATGTAACAAAAATATAATCAAAAAATATAATCAATTACTACAGAACATGATTGCTTGCGAAATGCAAAACACACAAAGACAACTTGAGCTAAATGTTTTGATTGAACTTTGGAACTGAGTCCCTTTCTTAACCAGCAAGTTTGCTTGACTGTAAAAGCTCACTGTTATCACTATCACTTCTGCACACAAAAGAACATAATACAAACCAGAATCAGTCATCAAAAGTCACCTTTTCCCTTTTGGTAATGTAAAATGAGGAAATAAGGAATGAGAATGTTATAATTCATGCCTAATGAAACCTTGTGAATAGTGACTTACTTCATTTGGTCATGCTTCACATTTCAGATGTGTACATATACAATGGTCCTAAATGGTACCCTTTCATCTATTCTGACAGTTCACATTCCTTTATTTTGTGATTGGTATGCATAACATTTGCAATTTCTGTTACATATTAAGTTGTCACTGTGAGTAGTTTAACTGATTCTTCCATGTAATAATGATGAAGCTAAAATTGTATGTAAATTTGCTTTTTGCAGAAACAGGGTGAGTGCGAGAATGCGTGCACACACGCACACATGCGTACCTTCGATGACTGCACAATACAGGGCAACACAGGGAACCACCCCAGTGGACTTATTGGAAGTCACTGGGGCAGCTAGGAATTGAGTGGCACAGTGGTTTAAACTGGCTAGAACGTTACAGACAAATTGTTCTCAAATGTTCCTGAAAGTGCTATAATGCTCAGGAAAGTGCTATAATGTTCAGGAATTATTTTAGAATGTTGCAAAGCGATATAGACTATTCTAAAAGGTTCAAGGACATTTCAGAATGTTCTAGAATATTTTAGTGTTCTCTGACATTCCATTATCATACTGTCATGGAGATACATTCCAGCTCAGAAAAATGAATATACAAGTGTCCATGAGATGCATGTGTCAGTATATATTTGGAAATGGTTTACAGCAGATCATGAAAAAGTGATACTGACTGAAATGAAATATATTTCAAGAATATTCTAGAATGTGAAAATTAATGGGAACACCTATAACTAAATATCTCCATTCAAATGCAACTGGTTTCAATGATCCACTGTGCCATCATCAGGCAAATATTGGTCCCATAACTACTTTTCCATATTGCCATGACAGGGAATAATATGGGAAGTTGGTTACAGAAACAGTACTTGCCAATAGAGGAGCCTGATACTGGTGCAGTGGATCACTGACAAAGATCGAATTTGAATAAAGAGCTTTAGACACACAACTGATGGTATTACCATTTAGTGATATACTGACCAGATGTAGTCCCACTTTACATCCAAAATTACAGAGAAAAGAGAAATGTATGAAAATTGTTCTAGAATGTTCTCAAGTGATCTGGAATATTCGCAGAAAACAAACTGAAATGAAGATCAAGCAAAGTGGATATTTCTCAGCTAGTAGTTTATAAAGGGACATGTGTAATCACTTTTAATACAGGTAACACACGAACTACCACCAAACTGTAGCTAGTGAAGTAAACCACCCAGTTCTTACTCAGTTTAAACTGGTTCCCGTCCTTCACTTGTTGCTCCTCCCATTGTTTCCATCCCCATTTGACATCCACCCCCATCCCTCCCCCCGCCATAACAGCCTTCCACTTCTCCCATCACCTTTCTATTCCTTCCTAATTCGCCCATGTTAACATTTTTTAATCTCTCTATGCTTTTATTCTGATGTTAATCCTACATCTCCTTCCTCTATCTTCTTTGTTGTACCTATAAGTATGTGGCCCACAAACACAGAAGTACCAACATATGATTGAACATCGCTTTATTTTTCTACCCACTTCAACACAATTTGTACACTGACATTGGAGTTGCTTTACAGTGTTTAAAAGGATTGTTCCTGCAGCATTATCGAAATTGTTTTATCTCCCGCACAATTTTACAGCTGCCCTTCGACATTTGTTTCATGACCCAACTGATCAGGTCGAAACTGCAAGTGAAATATTTCAAACAATGGAAGATCCAGGATGGAATGTAATAGTATTATGATTGGGAAAGTTGTTGCTCACCATATAGTGGAGATGCTGATTTGCAGATAGGCTTTAATGACTGAAAGCTTTATTTGTGACAGTCTTTTTGTTGTGCCTACCTGCGACTCAGCATCTCCGCTATATGGTGTGCAGCAACTTTCCTTTTCATAATAGCAAAATACTTCAATGTGATAAATTAGGTGGAGCACATTTTCATTAAAAAGATGTTGCATCTCCAAAACGAGTACGAGTATGGGGGATTTAATTGCTAAGAAAGCTAAGTAATTTATTTTCCTTCCAATTGTTACATTGTTTTCGCTATGATGCTGTTTTCTCCATTATCTCATAGCCACTACTGTGTACAAAACCACCTGCACCTAGCTGCAAACAATTCTTTACTGTCACAAAATACACACCTTTGAGTAATTGTGAGCAGAAGTCAGTGGCAGTTCACTTTTACTTTGGCAGAAAACCATATCATCACAGATATTCACAGTTAGAATGTTAATGGAGACCTGGTACTGAACAAAAACTTGGTGAGTCATTAGGTGAGGCACTTATCATGACAACAAGGTCACCCAAACCTGTCTTATCTCCTGCATGGTGGCTGGCCGCACATAGCTGTGACTCTTTCAATGTTGGAATGTGCGGACGCTCTCATCTGAGCTGATCAGTGGATCACAATCAAACATCTTGCTGCAAAACTGGACGTATCTGTCAGTAGTGCTGATACACTCGTCCACCAGCTGGGTGTGCCCCCTTTGAGGTTCGCCGATGACATTGTAATTCTGTCAGAGACAGCAAAGGACTTGGAAGAGCAGTTGAACGGAATGGACAGTGTCTCGAAAGGAGGATATATGATGAACATCAACAAAAGCAAAACGAGGATAATGGGATGTAGTCGAATTAAGTCGGGTGATGCTGAGGGAATTAGATTAGGAAATGAGACACTTAAAGTAGTAGAGGAGTTTTGCTATTTAGGGAGCAAAATAACTGATGATGGTTGAAGTAGAGAGGATATAAAATGTAGACTGGCAATAGCAAGGAAAGTGTTTCTGAAGAAGAGAAATTTGTTAACATCGAGTATAAATTTAAGTGACAGGAAGTCGTTTCTGAAAGTATTTGTATGGAGTGTAGCCATGTATGGAAGTGAAACATGGACGATAAATAGTTTGGACAGGAGGAGAATAGAAGCTTTCGAAATGTGGTGCTACAGAAGAATGCTGAAGATTAGATGGGTAGATCACATAACTAATGAGGAGGTATTGAATAGAATTGGGGAGAAGCGGAGTTTGTGGCACAACTTGACAAGAAGAAGGGACCAATTGGTAGGACATGTTCTGAGGCATCAAGGGATCACAAATTTAGCATTGGAGGCCAGCGTGGAGGGTAAAAATCGTAGAGGGATACCAAGAGATGAATACTCTAAGCAGATTCAGAAGGATGTATGTTGCAGTAAGTACTGGGAGATGAGGAAACTTGCACAGGATAGGGTAGCATGGAGAGCAGCATCAAACCAGGCTCAGGACTGAAGACAACAACAACAACAACAACAACAACAACAACAACAACAGCCAAAATATTTGGAAGTAATACATGAATTGGAATCCTGAATAAAACCAACATGTTTTCAGAAAAACATGTGTTGCATTACTTATTGAATGCCCCTCATAACTTATTACCACTATGCCAGACAAGTCGTCAGGCCATATACATTTAGTGCTACCTTCATGAAGCTGGGGGAGGGCAACTAGTTACTGCTGTTTCTAGTGAATTTTAAGTTTTAGAGACAAAATTCTAGGTCTGTTTTCTATACCAAAGAGGGATAAAATAATGCAAACCAAAGATAGCATTTTTGACAATGTACTTACCAAATGCTAGCTTGTTCTCACCATCAGAAAAATCAGCTAGTTTGAATGTCTCTGGTGCAAAACGCACACAATTTTCAGCTGAGGTAATATAGTCATCCAAACTAGATGGAGGCCTGCTGAGCTCAAGGATTGTGGGAACGGGATGTTTCTTTGTCTGCCACTCTCTCACATCTTGCCCATAGCCAGGTGGGACTAGTACCTGCAATGTAACACCATCCTGAGATACTAATATTCTGTTGTGGCACATTACTTCATCTTGTTATTTGCATTAATTTTGAACAACAAGATAATAAACACAAACTGATGTTTTGAAATATTATCTTTTCACTGTTGTTTTAATCAAAGTACCTGGCCATCCACATAGGCAACTTCACCCCGAAGTACCACCCTGTGCACAGAGCCTCTCATTTTCATTCCAACAAATGGTGTCCATTTAGACTTTGTGTATGCCATTGCCTCAGGCACGATCCATTCATCTGTCATGTCCACTTCTACATAAGTATTTGGCTGTTCAGGAAGATTGAAGATGCGGCGTGGGTTCCGATGAAATTTGTCAATAAGGTCCTGAAAAATTTCAGTACTTAAAAATAGAGGAAACATTGTCTCATAAATACACAGCTGTAATCATACAATTACCTCAAAAATTGTACAGTTCTTAATTAGGAAATGCAAGTAAGTGTGTGATTGGAAATATAGCAGTGGTTTGAAGTAATACTTTACTTGATTTTCTCATCTCTTCTTCCATGTTTCCACACATAACAAGCAGGCTACTTATGATGCCACATCAACAAATTAAACCTTAAAATTTTAATGGTTTAGCATGAAGAAACTTCTGTCTGAAGGATGTGGCTAGGCTTTCTTTAATCTGGTAAATACTTATTTTTAGTGAATGAAATGAGCGTATAAAAAGAGAACATTGTATTTTCTTCATGCCACAGACTAAATGTAAAATCATTAATTTGATCTATATTACAGCAAAATGAGCCAACACGGTTGATGTAACTCAGTTGTAAAGGTAACTGGCTAAGGTCATTATCACTTCACCCCATCACTTTTCACCATATGGGTTTCCAAATTATGCATATTAACAAGAGGTTATACATAGATAAAAAAAATCTACTCACCAAGCGGCAGCAGGAGAACACACACAAAAAGGTTTAACTTTTACAAGCTTTCAGAGTCAGTGGCTCCCTCTTCTGACACAGTTGAAGGGGAAGGAGGAGGGACGAAGGAAAAGGACTGGAGAGGTTTAGGGAAAGGGGTAGAGTTCAGGAAAGTCACCCAGAAACCTGGGTCAGGGGAGACTTATCGGCTGGGTTGAGAAGGAAAGACTGATTCAACCAGTGTAAATAGCATCCACAAGTTAGGAACATTTGAGCATCCAATATTTGACAGGTTCACAGAAACTTTAACAATATTTTATAGGCTTAGACAATTTGAAAAGAATTTCATTCGAGGGAAATACAGTAGAAGCCCGAGATAATGCAGTTGTCAGGAAATATGCTTTACTCTCATATTATAGTGTGCCCCCAGTATATTGAGAGTGATCCTTGTAATGACAAACTACACATGGAAAGTCAGGAAGAACACACAATGCAATATTATACATACTATACTACACTGTTTTTTAATTTAAAGAACATTAGAAGTGAAACATTGCAGAAACTTGCCAAAAAAGGTACTGCGTTTCAACAAACTTCACTCAAACATTGACCAAACAAATAATAAGTAGCAGCTCTGGTCTCGTAAACTGACATACGGCCGGGAGAGTGGTGTACTGATCATATGCCCCTCCATATCCACATCCAGTGACACCTGTGGGCTGAGGATGACATGGCGGCCAGCCAGTACTGTTGGGCCTTCCAAGGGCTGTTTGGATGGAGTTTAATTTTTAATATGTAGCATGTACAGGGATCATCATCTATACTTTCTTTTTCAGCTTCATCATCCCGACCTTCGAATGCTTCACTACTCTCATTTCGAACCACATCCATGATGCACTTGTCATCCACGATCTTCAAAATCAGTTCTTCATTGTTAATGATTACTCAGCGTTTCAAGTTTCATGATCAATATTGCACTGTAGAACACCACATGCAGACCAGTCGTCACTGCTGTTGAAATCTATGTCACTACAGCATTCACCTGTTGCATTTTCTTCAGTGGAACACTTGTTCCAGCAACTCCTAATAATGGTCAGACAGATGGTTTGCCATGTCAGACCTATTGAAGATGCAATACTCTTAAGATCTGCAGATTTCAAGAACACTTTCATTTCATCATCTGAACTTGCTACTTAAGTGAGCAGTCTATGGTGGTAATGAGCCTTAAATGCTCGTATGATGCCTCGATCCAGCAGCTGTCATGTCACGTTTCTTGGCAAAAACCAAGTTTTTATTTGTCCATCTTCTGATTGCAACACATCATCAGGTGGATGAGATGGACACTGATCAAGGATTAGACAGCTGTTTCTCTTAGCTTCAGTGATGCAGGTGCTTTCTCACTGAAGGAAGAAACACTTGTTGAAACAAACTGGTGAAAAAGACATGTATCGTCCAAGCATTCTTTAGCTGTCTGTAACGGAATTGTAATGGTACCTGTTTATATACTATAAACGTCTCCGGCTCTGACCTATACAAAAAAGTTTCAGCTAATAGCTACCTGATTTATTTGGGCCAAACAGGAGGGTTGTTCTGTCATATTCAATCTCAAATCCTCTTATTTCCTGATTTTTTTTTTTGTATCTAGAGTTGTGGTTGGAAGCAATTAATAATAAAATGCCATTTCATAACAATTATACATTATATGATCATTTAAATTTTCATCTGTCATTACTTTCTGTAGACTTTCAGGAAACTGTGATGCAGATTTACTATCAAAAGATCTTGCTTCTACTTCAATGGTTGACTGGCAGATTCCATGGTGACATTTCCAGCTTGAAAACCATCCATTACAAGATATAAAATATTTGTTGTCATGTAAATCAAAGTGAAATTTTTCAGCTTGCACTTTAATAATTGGCTCGTAAGCCTATCCCATTAGAGACAGGGCCACCTGTGAAAGCAGTCATGTCACACCAGCTCTCTGAGAGACTGAGTGGCCACAACCAAACCGTGACCAAGAACTGAGGTGACCACCCACTGACATAATACACAACAGAGCACAACAAGCTCAAGCTGAATGGCTGCTTCAAAAGCCATGCCATCTGGACCCTGCTCCCAGCACCAACTTTCATGAACTACATAGATGGGAGTTAACCTTCCAACACACAATTAACTCCTGTAATCCTTATGCCGTCAATCCCTACGAACACACTGCCCCCAAATCTCTAAGCAACAATTTATCCTTCCTCTTTCCTGTCACTCCACCCCCCCCCCCCCCTCCCCCTCAATCCACACTTCCAATTGATCTTCATCTTCGTCATCTACCACATGAAATTACTGGCTTTGGTTCACGTATGCTGCATGCTTAGCCTGAAGAACCTGCTGGCTCTCTCTCTTGCATTGCTATCCTGCAGACCTGCTGTCTCCCTCCAAACTGCTAGCTGTCGACCCTGGTATTTGCTGAATGGCCTCCTATATTCCTGAAGTACTCACATTCAACCAGAACTTTCCTTACTATATTTAAAATGTATTTAATATGGATGTACCAGTCATTCCTCTGTCGGGTATTGGTCTGGAAAGAGAGTGGGATATCACTGTTACTAGAGCAGAACGGCACAGAGGTTACGTAAGAGTTTCATTGCATGCGTGGCTACATTTGGTTAGGGTTTCTAGGAGGTGTGAGTAGTGATTGTCAGACACAGCTGCACCAAATTTAGTTGTGAGATTTCTCTTGAACAAAGATATTGTGCTAAATTTGGTAAGGACTACTAGCCATGTACACAGGGAAGATATTCACAGTTTTAAGCCAATTTTTTTTAATACAATGTTTGTGGAGTATGAGAGACAATACAAGATGTGAGCCATTGCTACCGTCTCCAAACCACTGCCATGCCACACAAGCGATATGGTGCGTAACCTGGTCGAATTTTATCACATGGAGGGATTTTTGTGCTGTTTAATGTATGAACAACAACAATTAGTCCGACTTATTCAGTTTCGATCACTTTTTCTGGCCTATGGGACTGGTGGAATATAACCCAGAAAAATCAGCTAAAACTAAAAAATCAGAACTGTAAAATAAATAAATAAATATTATGACAGATCGGTATTACGCAGGAAAATAGGGTGTGATTGAAATTTATATTCAATTACATGGAACAGTAGAATCAATAAAAACAACTGAAATTTATTAGATATAAAACTCTAAAAAATAAAATTTCAGCTTCTCTGAGTGAATCTGTTAGTTGTACTTAGCACACTGAGCACTGTCCAAAGGATCTCTGTGGCATAAATTAAATGTATATTTGTAAACTACAGAAAGCCATTTTACTAGAAACTATATGTGTTACCCACCAATAAATGTCCCACTTCTACCCATTTGGGAAACAAGATCAGCAGTAAGAAATATAAACATCACAGTGAGCTTTTTTCTTATGTCTACTGTTGTCTTTAATATCAATAAAAGAACAACTACAACTACAACATCAGACATATTCTTAAGAGCAAAATGTGTGCATATGTATGAACTCCTTGAAACTTTAAGTTTCGTGATCTACTGAATACATTATTGTTATAAGAATTTTCACAATTTAGTGTCATGGTCAATAGTGTTCAAAGTATTTTCCCCCTTTCTGCTAATAAACAGACATAAATAATGAGAGTAAAATCATAATTAACCAATATTTTTACAACATTCACATACCTCCAGTGTTAATTTCTCCTCATGAACAGCTGTCAGTAGAAGAGGAAGGATGGTCTCCAACCCAGGAAATCCTGGTGGTGGCTTTTCTGACATCTTCTCCTCTACAGTATGAGGTGCTGAAAAAGCAGATAAATCATGAAGGATTCCAATAGTGAGGCAGGATAAATGCAATTTGTTGCTGGCCAGCAGTAACTTTAACAAAATTTTACATTTTTTTAAGGTGGAGGAATGGAAAATAATGACTGAGAACTTCAGTTACAACAGACAGAATCTATACATATTTCACAGCTTCATTAACAAGAATATAAGCAGTGATGAGTTAGGAACAGGCTTTTCAACTGTCATTGGTACATTAACTTTTGGCTGCTATTTTCAGTGTTATGTTGTTTGTGGTACACAAATAAATTTAAATCTGAAGAAGAATATAATTTTTCCTTAATGCCCTTTTCACTCTAATTCATTGAAAATATTTCATACATTTGTTCACCACTAACATTTGAGTCAAATTGTCTGTTAAAGTTGTTTGTCACCATTAGCAGTCAATGTTTTGCACCTGTGTATCAAGGATTCAGTGAGGATAAATATGTTTACAAGATTCTGCATTGCAAGTAGAATGCTCAAATTCTCCAGTATTTTACTTTGGTACAGCTGCCCAAGTTCCACACATTTCTCACATTTGTCAAACTCTTATTCGTAACACTAGCCTTGTGAGAGGCACTTACAAGAGGGATGATGGGCAGATCAAGTCATGAAAAACTTCCAACAGCTAGGAGTAAGAAAAAACTTTAAGAATTGATGTACTGGAGTCTTACGAGGTTGGCAAACTAACTTAACAGTTATTAAATGCTGAAGAGGAGGATAACTGCCTAGTGAGGGTAACAACTAATGTTCTCTATATGGTATGTGTGTCACTGTACATTTGATATCAAGTAGGCTGAAGTTTGGTCAACTGAACCAGTTTATATTATTTTATTTTTGTATTTTTCATGATAAGCAAAAACAGAACATGTCACTGTATTGAGTGTTGAGTAATGTGTACAAAAAAAATATTAAAGGCCTCACTTGAATATTAACAAAAGCTGATAACATAACACTGGATACTTGCAAGTGGTCCACTTAACCCCCTACAAGAGGACAGTTGTTACGGATCCGCTTTATCACCTACAAGAGGTTAACTGAGTCATGCTGTGAGGCTAACTGAACTACTGTCATTAACTGGTTTTACATTCAAAAATGAAATGCACATAAAAAAAACAATGATTTTTCCCATGGAATACAAAATACAGATAACAAATAATGAAAATCACAATTGCCTACAAATGGATAATATATAGCTAATACGATGCGAATTCACTCGGGTCACAATGAAAAGAAAACATTTTCGTCTTGAGGTTACCTTAAGAGATACAATAAAACATCAGTCTCTGGTACAACACTTATTTCGACTGTTGACGTAAACTTCAGTGTTCCAGTCAAATATCTGTAAAATGACTTCATTTTTCAGAACATGCAAAACATGTAGTTAATGTTCAGGGCCTGCCTTGTTTGTTGATTTACTGTAGAGCTGATAAATATAATTCACTGTTCATTCAACAGAAGATTATGGCTCTAACCTCAAAGCCAGATGGAGCATTGTTTCAGTATGCTACTGAAGTAACAATTATTGCAGCCATTTCGACAGCTACACCTCTTCTCATATCCACACCTCAACTGTTCTTTTTGTGGTATTCTGTTGCTGTCCCCATTGCATTTTCAGCAACTGCAATGCAGTAACCCAGGCTCTACTGAGTTGCTACCCCGTGCCCTGATTCATGAGGTTCTGTATCACCTTTTTTCCTAGAGACACTCTTGTAACACTGTTACAGTATATCGGAATCTATGCCAGTACCCCATTTTATCATAGTCCAATGGAATGATAGAGTTCCAGAGTGCTCAGCAATGGCCAATTCAGTTGTCTATATTAAGCGGGTGTGCCTCCAATGTTCTTTTCATTTGGTGTCCACTGACCTAGTTGTTCGGCCAATGTACGACATGCCACAATGGCAGGATATATCATAAATTCCTGTTTTTCATAGCTCAGATCATCTTTTACATTTCCCAGCACCCCTCTTATTCCGGTAGGTGGACAGAAAACACACTTGACATTGTGCTTACTGAGGATCCTGCTGCAGGTCGCCCAGTGTATTTCTTCTGGCACATTCGATGGAAATATGTCTGCTAATTGTTCCACTACACTGATCAAACCAGGCATGTGCACATTTCTGGAAGTCACTGCAAAGTTGGGACCCCCTGATGAGTAACTTGAAAGTGTTATCATCAAACTGCTTGCCACTTAGGTTAAACACAGTGCGACTCTCCTCCACATGCTGTCTTTTCTTACTCGTATGCCCAAACTTCACAGACTGGCATACTAAGGCATTCTTCTTGGTGAACTCCAATAGAGACCTAGAGGCACTGTCCACCCTGTTCCAATTTTCAGTTTCCAAGGAGGTTATCATATACAGATGAAGTTGTAAAAGCTCCCTGCATAACATATCCAGCCTGTGGAGCGTATCTTGAACCCTATCACAAGTGCCATGCTATTCTGACTATTTATTGTGTTAGAAATGGCCAGATACAAACCTATATGTTTCTTCAGGTATGTGAATGATATCTTTGTGATCTGGCCTCAGTTAGGGGTAGGTTCAAAGAGTATCTGGAACATCTGAACTCATGCCAACCAAATATTAAGTTCATCATGGAAATAGGAAAGGATGGCCTGCTGCCACCTCCTGATTCCTCCTCCTCTTCCTCTTGTCATGAGTCTTCTGACTGGTTTGATGCAGCCCACCACAAATTATTCTCCTGTGCCAACATTTTCATCTCAGAGTAGCACTTTCAACCTAGGCCCTCAGTTATTTGCTGGAGGTATTCCAATCTCCATTTTCCTTGCCCTCTATAGGTCCCTCTAGTACGAGGGTGGTTTGAAAAGTTCTCTGAACCACCATGAGAGGTCAGCACTAGCGCACCGAGTTGTTCATGTGATATTCATTAGACTGTTGCCTGTAAACAAATGCCACATCAGCGCTCTTGGAAGAGAGCTGTGGCAGTGACTTGGCTCCATTGTTGTACCTGTGTAGTGATTTGCAAAGGTGGGGAAAAAAAGAAAGAAAGAAAGAAAGGGGAAAAAAATAATAAATCTAGATTTGAGCAGTGATTAAGTACTTCGTAAAGAAATGTATGAAAGCAAAGGACATTCATGATGGTTTTCAGAATACACTGAGGGACTCTGTTCCTTTATATTCCACTGTTGCCAAGTGGACAAATGAATATAAATTTGGTCGGGAGAGCTTAGATGATGATCCACGCAGTGGTTGGCCAAGATGTGTCATTACTCCAGGAATCATTGCAAAAGTGAACAAAATGGTCATAGAGGATCACCAATTGAAATTGCATGAAATTGCTCACGCTTTCCCGATGTTGTCTGAAATGGTATATCACATTTTAACTGAAGAATTAGAAATGAAAAAATTATCTGCAAGATGGGTGCCGCGACTCATGACACACGCCCGCAAACATGTGCCATTGCCATGGCAAAATTACACAAACTAAGGTATGGATTGTTGCCACACCCACCTTATTCACCTGATATGGCTCAATCAGACTTCCATCTCTTCCCAAAACTGAAAATTTTTCTTGGTGGATGAACATTCACTTCAAACAAAGAATTGATAACCAGAGTTGACAACTATTTTGCAGGTGTGGAGGAAACTCATTTTTGAGATGGGATCAAGGCACTGCAACTTCATTGGACCAAGTGCATTAACCTACAAGGAGACTACATTGAAAAATGAAATGTTTCAGTGATGTAAGTACTTTCTTCTATTCTACTCTGAGATCTTTTCAAAGCACCCTCGTACCACGGGAGCATTCTGTGATGCCTTAAAAGATTTTCTACCATCCTGTCCCTTCTCCTTTTCAGTGTTTTCCACATATTCCTTTCCTCTCTGATTCTACACAGAACATCCTCATTCCTTACCTTATCAGTCCACTTAATTTTCAACATTCATCTGTAGCACCACATCCCAAATGCTTGAATTCTCTTCCCTTTCGATTATCCCACAGTCCATGTTTCACGATCACACAATGCTGTGCTCCAGATGAACATTCTCAAATTTCTTCCTCAAATTAAGGCCTATGTTTGATACTAGTAGACTTCTCTTGGCCAGGTATGCCCTTTTTGCCAATGCTAGTCTGCCTTTGATGCCCTCCTTGCTCTGTCCGTCATTGATTATTTTACTACCTAGGTAGCAGAATTCCAGATCTTCATCTACTACATGACCATCCATCATGACGCTAAGTTCCTCACTGTTCTCATTTCTGCTACTTCATTTCTTTCATCTTTCTTTGATTTACTATCAATCCATATTCTGTACTCATTACACTGTTAATCCCATTCGGCATATCATGTAATTCTTCTTCACTTTCATTCAGGATAGCAATGTCATCAGTGAATCTTATCATTGATATTCTTTCACATTGAATTTCAGTCCCACTCTTGAACCTTTCTTTTGTTTCCATCATTGCTTTTATGAAGTACAGATTGAACAGTAGGGGGTAAGACTACATCCCTATCTTACACCCTTTTTCATCTGAGTGCTTGGTCATCCATTCTTATTACTCCCTCTTCGCTCTTATACATTTGTATATCACCTGTCTCTCCCTATAGCTTACCCCTGTTTTTCTCAGAATTTCGAACACCTTGCAGTATTTTACTTTGTTGAATGCTTTTTCCAGATCGACACATCTTGATTTTTCTTTATTCTTGCTTCCATTATCAACTACAACATCAGAATTGCCTCTCTGCTGTCTTTATTTTTTTTTAAAGCCAAACGTGTTGTCATCTAGCACATCCCCAATTCTCTTTTCCATTTTTCTTTATATTATTCTTGTCAGCAACTGGGATGAATGAACTGTGAAGCTGACAGTGCTATAATTCTTGCACTTGTTAGCTCTTGCAGCCTTGGGTGGATGATATTTTTTCTAAAGTCAGAGGGTATGATGCCAGACTCATACGTTCTGCACACCAAAGTGAATCATCATTTTATTGCCACTTCCACCTATGATTTTAAAAATTCTGATGGTAAGTTATCTATCCCTTCTGCCTTATGTGATCTTAAGGCCTCCAAAGATCTTTTAAATTCTGATTCTAATACTGGATATCCCCTATCTCTTCTAAATTGACTCCCATTTCTTTTTCTGTCGCATCAGACAAATCATCCCCCTCATAGAGGCCTTAAATGCACTCTCCACCTATCCGCTATCTCCTCTGTATTTAACAGCGGAATTCTCATTACACTTTCAATGTTACTACCCATGCTTTTAAACCTATGCAGATGATTTATACCTGCAAGCCAGCAGCTGTCATCATCCAGTCCAGAAGAATGGAGTTCTGAAGTCATTGTTCCACAGGGCATACACCTTGTCAGACCTAGGTAGTTTGGAAGTAGAAATAGAGCATCTACGATCAGTGTTCTGCATAAATGGATACATGGCCAAACAGATTCAGAAGGCCCCTCAACCAGCCACTCTACCACAAAATCTACAAGAGCAAGATGAGTCAAAGACTGTGGCACACCTGTCCTATGTGGAGTCTATTTCTGCAAAAAAATCAGTAAGATTCTCAGGGAGTGTAACATATTGTGTGTTCTGACCACCTACCGAAATAAGAGGGCTACTGGAAAATGTGAAAGACAACCTGGACTACAAAAATCCAGAATTTATAATGTACTTTTCCAATGTTGCATGTTGTACATGGAGAGTGGACATTGAACGCAAAGAACAACGGAGGCATACTGAACTACAACAGGCAACTTAATCAGCCATTGCTGAACACTGTCTGGAACACTATTCTATGAACTATGATCGAATGAGGGTGCTGGCACAGACCTTGAGATACTGGGGCTTTGTTATAGGGGAGTCTGTAGGAATAAAGGTGGCAGAAAATCTCGCGAGTCGGGACACTGTGTAAAAATTCAGTAGAGCCTGGGATACCACACTGGAGATGCTGAAAAGGCAAGGGGGGGGACAGTACCATAATTCCACAAAAAGAGGTACGGAGAACGTGGACATGGAAACAGATCACAGACAGAGCACCAGGTGCAACGGTCCGAAGATTGAACATTGCAGGGTGCTTCTAGTGGGAGCAGACCTCAGACGGAATGCCTGGAACTGACGAAGGAAGGCGAAGAATACAGGTAGAAATACTGGACCTGTTCCACTCGACAAGCTGTCTTAGGTAGCACCTGATGCAAATAATGAGTCACACTGTCGAAATACTGTGCAAGAATGATGCTGATACCCGGCAGAATATCTGACACCTCAAAATGTCAAAATACCACCAGGAAAGTCTGAAGAATTACAAAGTACATGACCCATTTCAATTGCTTTTTCATTCCTCCTGCTTGTTATATGTTATGCTATTTCTATGCAATGGACTAAAAACAACAGAAGCAGTAAAAGCAACCACTAACTGTATGGTTGAAGCACTGAGTGATTGACCATCACATAAACAAGACTAAAATCATCGCTAATTGTTTAGACGATGTCCTTCCTTTGAATTTATATCTATAAACAAACAGTAAATTAAAGTGATAACAGTGGTAAAATGAGTGACTTAACCACTTCCTCAATGTTATTGCAAATGGCAACCATGGGGCCACCAGGCTTAATGTCACCACCCCATGTATGGACCACTATCAACAGTGTCAAATGGCCTCACTTCATGGGACACTGCAGAAGGGTTTAGTATTTAAAGTAGGACAATGGCACAAAGTCTGATGATGAGGAACTTTGCACCACTACCTCTCCTCCCCTTGCTGGCCAACCATTGGCTGTGACAATTTTTTCCACCATCATGATTCAAAACAGGTTATGCCTGGGGCGATTGTCTCCACATGAGCATGCATTAGTGACCTCAGCCACAAAGGCAGGCCAACTAATAATTATAAAATGTGGTAATAAAGAGTTCTCTCATTCTGAAATTATTATTACTCATCAGTTACTAGACATTTATGTAACTGTAATATTAACGAACAAAAGCAACTCAATGTAACTAATGTGTAATGTTGTCACTGGAATTTCAAATTGTCTCATTAATCAGTAAGGGTAATAACTGAACACTAACCATGGTCTGTAGCAAAAACATCAATAATGTCTATGTTATCCCACAGTGCCTGTTGATCTTCTTCAGTACCAAGAACTGGTCTTACACTTCCTTTCCCAGCTCCTAATCTTTCAGCATCTTTCTGTGTCAGGAACAGGTGATGTGGACAAACTTCACATGTAACTGGCAGACCCTGTGTGAGTAAACAAGTAAAACTTTTTATTCACATACCACACACACACACACACACACACACACACACACACACACACACACACACACACACACACACACACACACACACACACACACACACACAGAGAGAGAGAGAGAGAGAGAGAGAGAGAGACAGAGAGAGAGAGATTTGTTTTAGGGGAAAAAAGATCATCTGCCAATTTAAAACTCTCTCTTGCTCAAATATTTTAATTTTGTGAACATTTCTGATGTAATCCATCACATCAGTATATTGAATAACACCACATATAACATCTGAAATCATGCCTTAATCTTCTTACCTTCACACTGTCTATTCCTGATGATCATGAAATGCACAGTGCTAACTATTAACAAGATAATCACTATAATACTGATGTTCTGTGAGAACTATTACTAACAAATTATCTTGTTCCTGAATTACGTCTACAGAGAAAGGGATTTCAAATTCTCTAATACGATCAAGATGACAGCGCCTCTATGTGAGCAATCTGGTCTTTCACATGATGCTATAAATTAATTAGAATTTTGCACTATCTAATATATTGGGTGATCAAAAAGTCAGTATAAATTTGAAAACTTAATAAACCACGGAATAATGTAGATAGAGAGGTAAAAATTGACACACATGCTTGGAATGACATGGGGTTTTATTAAAAAAAAAAAAAAAACAAAAAACACCACACCCCATATTGCTAGGCGCGTGAAAGATCTCTTGCGCGGGTTGTTTGGTGATGATCGTGTGCTCAGCTGCCACTTTCAGCATGCTTGGCCTCCCAGGTCCCCAGACCTCAGTCTGTGGGATTATTGGCTTTGGGGTTACCTGAACTCGCAAGTGTATCGTGGTCGACCGCCATCTCTAGGGATGCTGAAAGACAACATCCGACGCCAATGCCTCACCATAACTCCGGACATGCTTCACAGTGCTGTTCACAGTATTCCTCAACTACAGCTATTGTTAAGGAATGATGGTGGACATATTGAGCATTTCCTGTAAAGAACACCATCTTTGCTTTGTCTTACTTTGTTATGCTAATTGTTGCTATTCTGATCAGGTGAAGCGCCATCTGTCTGACATTTTTTGAACTTTTGTCTTTTTTTAGTTCTAATAAAACCCCATGTCATTCCAAGCATGTGTGTCAACTTGTACGTCTCTATATACATTATTCCTTGATTTATTCAGTTTTCAAATTTATACTGACATTTTGATCACCCAGTACACTAAAAAAACATAACATTTGGTGTAATAGTTAGGGGTACTGTCATATGAAGACAGCGAAATATCTTGAAACATATGTGTGTGAACACTGAATTTGTAATCTGATCAATACTGAATAGAATCCCAATGTGCTGTTGCACCAGAAAAAGACACTTCATTCAGTGTTTGGGCAGTAGTTACCATACATAACATAGAATGTAGACTCAGACAGACCTTTGTCTGTACGTACTTATCAATCATCCTCTATCATGAAGAATGCTGTGCTAAGGGCACTTATCTATAACACTAACATGCAGCCAGACAAAATGTTTCCAAAGAAGACTGTAGCATTTGTGCATGCTTCTCTATTAAAATGTGTGAATACAGAGGTAAGTGTGTAACTGTGCACTTGGAACAATCTGAGCCTGAATGTTATACTGCAAACCATGCTAATGACAATAATGGACTACAAAAAAACTTGATAGAATAACTATGTAGTGCCAAACAGAAGTCATCAACAAACAAATGACATTTATACTTAACTCTCATAATAAACCAACTACTTCCAAATACTCTCTAAATTAATGTGACATTTCTTTTTTCAGCTGACATCTCACCTTCTCTTTAGCAGCTCTTATAATCTCGATCTCTTCCTTCCGAGCAACGTGGCAGATATGAATAGGTCTGCTGTGGAGTGTGGCCAATAGTAGTACTGCAGCAGTTGTCTGACTCTCAGCATGCACACACAAAGGAGATGTTTTTGGCCAACTGTCAAAATGCTGCAATCAGGAAAAAGAGTATCAAATGCTGTAATTATATATTTGAACCGCACCAGTTAATTTGGTAAAATCAGTAAAAGCAGGGGAATTTTGGATGAAAAGGCAATGTGAGGAAAGAAAACAATTAGAAAAGCAAGGAAAAAATAAATGAAATGTACAGAGCTGCAAGCAGTATAAATACACAAAGACCATGAAATATTAGCAAGTAAGGAATGCTAAAGAAGCAGGAAAAGGTGGTGATGGAAACTGAAGAGAATGAAGATGGAAGGCTTACACAGATCTAAATGATCCTACAGCTGATCATGAAGGACTAGTCTTAGAGGATGAACAAGAATGTGACAAAAATAACTGAGTGCCAATAACAGACAAATTGGAGGTCGAGAAAGTGCTTTAGGATCTTACAGAAAAGGAAGTGATGGGTTGAGAGCAACTACTGTCTGAGGCATTAAAAGCCTTAGGGAATGATGCTATAACAAGAATTGCAATCTGATCAATGGAATATATCACACAGGTATCTGGCCTGAAGCTTTTCTTAAGACCATATGGTTCCCTTACCAATAAGATGCAATGTCAGTCAATGCGAAGATTATAGGAGAATTAAAAATTTATAGGAGAATTAAAAATTTATAGGAGAATTAATAATTTATAGGAGAATTAATAATTTATAGGAGAATTAAAAATTTATAGGAGAATTAAAAATTTATAGGAGAATTAAAAATTTATAGGAGAATTAAAAATTTATAGGAGAATTAAAAATTTATAGGAGAATTAAAAATTTATAGGAGAATTAAAAATATAGTAGAATTAAAAATATAGGAGAATTAAAAAATATATGAGAATTACTTTTATACGCCACATTACCAAGTATGTGACCAGAGCAGTGCTGAGAACAGAAAGGAAAACAGAGGATAATATGGAAGATGATCTGTTCAGATTTAAGAAAGGAAGAGGGACAGAGCTGCAGTTGGGTGTCTGAGGATGATGACAGAAGAAACATTTTTGTTAAGTCAGTTGAGAAATGAATGTACGTTTTGTTGACTGAGAAAAAGCAGTTGACAGATCTGTCTGGTGAATGCTGTTGAAGATTCTGAAAGATACTGTTATAGATTCGAAGGGTAGGAAGTTGATATAGCAACTCTTTGAATAGAAGATGAGACTGAAGGTGTGAGAGACAAGGTTTCTGCATGTCACCAGCACTGCTGAATATATATCCTGCAAAGTTAATTAATAAGGCCTTGGAAAGATCAAAATGACTTTTAGTAGTAGGAGAAAGAGTAAAAAGCATCAAATACACTGATGATACCACTGTGTTTCAGGCACAGAAAGAGCTATAGGTAATGATGGAGAATATTTTAAGTGTGGGTAAAAAGTTTGGAATGGAACTGAACACCAGGCAGACCAAAATGATAAGAATAAGAAAAGAAGGTGACATGATTAATATATCACTAAATGGAATGGTATTACAACAGGTTCAGTCATTCCCTTATTTGGGAAGCTCGATAACATCCAGCAGAAGTGAGAGACACAATCTGCAAGGGAAAGAGAGCTTTCACAATAGTGAAAGGTTTGCTGACAGTGACAAGCATCCCCATTACATTTAGGAAGAGAGTTGCCAAATGTTTTGTGTGGAGTGTGGTGACTTACGGTTCTGAAATGTGGACAGCCAGACAAAGAGAACAAAAATATTTATAAAGTTTTGAAATTTGGCTATGGAGAAAGTGAAATGGATCGAGCGAATGAGAAATGAGGAGTTGCTGAGCAGGGTAGGAGAGGAAAGGAACTTTACTGAGGATGATGCAGAAGAGGAAAACATCTTGGAAGGGACCTGTATTACATAGTAATTGTCTGCTACAGAGAATCATAGAGTGAAAAGTAGAAAGAAAAAGAGGGAGAGGAAGAAGAGGGAGAGGAAGAAGAAGGTTTGGAATGCTTGCAGATGTGAAGAGAGAAAGAAGTTGGAAGCAAATGAAGGAGGATGCTCTGGACAGAAAGATACAGAGGACTTCCAGTTGATACCTGTCTCAGGACAGATTTGCAGAAAGAGAAGAGAAGAGAAGAAAGTCAGTGACATGGAAAATTTAGTTATAAAAACTATCTCACTCTGCACAGAGAACATACTGACAAAAGTGGATGATTACACCCATTCAGACTCCTTTCACAAAAAAAGGACATATCCACTGACAGTAAATGTGATCAAACAATTAGTTAAAATTTCTGTGCATAAGCTGTTTCAAGATGAGCACACTGTTTGTGAGCCTGACTTCTTGATGTTCAAACTACTGCAGTAAATTAAGAAGTAAAGCAACCAGCCATTTTTTGTGTGTTTTTATTTGTACCAATACACATTGTAGGCTTTTGTCCATCAATTAGTGTAATATATATTTACATCTTCAATTAGCACATTGCTTGTAAATGTGGAAAATTAGAGCAACAATAAGTAGAATAAAACACCAGCTGCAGCATTCATTAAATGATGCTCTAATCAAAGTTTTAAGTATGTACTATTCCAATTTAAGGAAAGGTGGATGAAAGCTCAAAATGCATACTGGTGTAAACAGACATACATAAAAAGTGGTTGGTTGCTGTATATATAAAGTAGTACAATCCACAGCCACAGAGCTGTACAAACAGAAAAATGGATAAATTTAAATTAATCCTTGTATGTATGTTATTTAGATATTTCCATTTTTACAGTATTTAGAGGTTAGTATCTAAATATTTCCCACAACACAATATCTTCTTCATTCCTCTCATTCTTTTCAGTGACTACTTAATGTTTGTGCACATTTACAGCATGCAACTTAACTGTATGACATACTAATGAATGTTATATTACCAAGTTTCAACAAGTGCAAACTGTATAATGAAAACGATTTACTGTTGCATGGAACATTGAGAATTATCCTTTAATTTTTAACCTTTTACCCTACATGTTGCTGATAGGTAGAAAATTTACCTTAATCCAAACACTGAGGTCTTTCAAAGTTAGGGTTGTGTAAGTCTCATTCAGGTACATCTTCAGTCCAGCTGCTGATGGAGCGAGCTCTGGTATGAGGCTATAGTTGTCCGATGAAGCACCAATGAATAATCCATAGTCACAACGAGCTCCTGCACTTGCTAACTATAAGAAAAAAATTTTTGGTGACAAAAAAGTCTATGGTTTGATGTAGCCACCATCTAAAAAGCATGTTTAATTTTCCTTTGGTTTTACAGACTGATGTGAACATCTTGTCACAAATGCTTCTAATCTGGTATACATTTATCTCAAACCAAATTTATTTCATTATAACAAGCCAGTTTATGAGGTTTTCAGTTGAAATGCTCAAATTATTTCAGTCCTTTAAATGAATGATCACGTATCATACACTACGAAACATCTCTGACCATCAACACATCACTATGGTGACACTGCTAAGTCTACCTCCATTTTCTTACTTCAAGTACATTCACAAGGGAGGTAATTTAAAGCTGTCATCAACTGAAAGATAGGTATGAACATCATAGTGCTTTATCAGGCATGTTAGGGGTGATATGTCATTGTTTTCTTCTAACATTTGAAATGACTAGTTACAGCTTACCAGATGGTAAGTCTCCCCTGCCCCGTGGTTCTGGGTAACTTTGATAAACTGTGCCCCTTTCCCTAAACCTCTGGAGTCCTTTTCCTTCACCCTCTTCCTTCCCCTTCAACTCTTCTGCCAGAAGAAGAAGCCACTGGCTCTGAAAGCTTGAAAAATTTCTACATGAAGTTTGGCAATGAACACCTGATATTATCCCTACTATAAGATCTGTGGAATTATTACATTCTTTTAATTTTATATGAATTTAAGGAATGGAAGAATGCAAAAAATATGCTGACTCTCTATTGTTTTCATCATTATCATAAGCAAATATATTCAAAGCAACTGTTTCTCAATTACACTCCCCCACCCCCTATTCAAGCCATCCTATCAGTGTACACATGCAGTGATTTTGTACATTCAGCCTGTTTCTTAGTATTATTCCCATCAGGCTCTCTTCTTGTTGTCTGGGTAACATGGCACAGATTGTTAATGCAATGGACAATTATTAAGATTGGGGTCCAAAGTCTTTTTTTTCCCCCTCTCTATTCAAGTTTCGGTTTTCTGTTTTACCCTCTACATGGATGGGTGCAAACAATATTTTAGAAAGGACATGGCAAATTTTCTCCCCGACCCTTTGTGCTTTGTCTGTAATGAGTATGTCGCCAGTGGGACATTACACCACAATTGTCCTTCAGTTGTAACTTGCCTTATACAGAATGTTTTTTTCTAAGGTACATGATATATCATTTACAGATAACTAATCAATAATGTGGGAATACCATTTGCATTCCTTCAATTAATATCTCTCTTCTGGGCTTGATTACGAAGCTTTCATTATTAGCAAAAAGAAACTGGAGGGACTGATGACCTCACAATTTGGTCCCCTCCCCCAAAACCCACAACCAACCAGAACTGGACTAAATATCAAACTCTGTAGAACACAGTAGTCCAACACTCAGGATACAAACAGTATGTGTGTTGTATCAAGAATCTACTTCCTGTGACTTCTATGTCAAATGTAGATTGTCCATTTTATTCCAGAAATGTCTTATCAAATTGCAAGTCAAATTTTTGCTTAGGTTCCAATAATCAGCCGAATGACTTGAGCTGTGGCCTACAATATTAGAAACAGAGCAGTTATTTTATATACAGACATCTCTCTAGGTAAATTTGTTTCACACCTTCTTGAGCACATAATTATAATTTTGTTCTGCAAAACTTCATTCATTCTGTACCCTCACAAAGCATCTGTTGCTTGTAGCAACAGAACTTTTTATCAGAATACAAAGTTTATCTGGAAAATAACGTCCATTTTATGTAGCATGGGAAGTAATGGCTCAACTGTACAGTCACTATGGCCACTCTCATAGCAGGTCAGTATGCTTATAATGACAAGAGCAAGAAGATCAAACTACTTTTTGTTTTTCTACAGGCACCATTTAAGACAATTGCTGGAATAGAAAAGCCTGCAAAATGCTACATTTTTTATTGAATAGAGTTTATAGTGGCAAAAGAATCTCTAAGCTGTTGACATTTGTCACAAAATTTGTGCTGTACATGGATCAATTGTGATTAGTGAAGGTGCTGTGCATGAAAAGAGTTGTTTAAAAGTGGCAGGATGGATGTTTTTAACAGAAGAGGAGGCTGTACATGCAGAAAATTAAATATTAATAAATAAATAAACTGCAAAAAACAGCATTATACAATCCATCTGCAGGACAATTTTCCACAGATTTCTTTAGTGCTTTGCACGGGATCATGACTAAACAGATATGCTAGCAAAATTTGTGTACTTGCTGGGTTCCAAGAACTGTTTCCGATTAATACAAAACTCACTCAATGACTGCTTCTCTGAACTTTCTTTTTGTCACAAAGAGATTGGAGAAGGATTACTGAACAAAACTGTGACTGGTAACAAGACATAATTTCCTATGTTAATTTGGAGACAAATCAGTGCTAACTGTTTGGCATTGTACTGCTTCAACTGACAACCTAAATAATCACACTAAACTGTGAGCAAGAAAGGTTATGACTATAGTTTCTTGTTCCAATAATGAACTCATCTTCATACATTTTATGGAATATAGTAGGATAATCAGTCTGGACAGCTACTTTGAGTCATCAGTCTTCTGACAGGTTTGATGAAGACCACCACAAATTCCTCTACTGCACCAACCTCTATCTCAGAGTAGCACTTGCAACCTACGTCGTCCTAATTTTCAACATTCACCACATCTGAAATTCTTCGATTCTCATCTGTCCCAATTTTCTCACAGTCCACCTTTCACTACCATACAGTGCTGTGCTCCAAACTTACATTCTCAAACATTTTTCTTCCTGCAATTCATTCTCAAAAATTTCTTCCTTAGATTAAGGCCTATGTTTGATACTAGTTTAGATTAGATTAGATTAATTATTCATTCCATAGACCCATAAAAAGAGGGAATCCTCCTGGGTGTGGAACATGTCAGATAAACACATTACAAAAATTTAATTAGAAAAACTTGAGTTTCATTAATTTTAATGATCCTCAGTCAATGAACAGTAAAATTATGTACATGAATTAAATTGGAACATCTAATATTTACAGGTTTAATACTTACATCTGCTTTCATTAAATCCATCATTCAGACATTTGCTAGTTTCTTGGCTATTACAATGAAGTATTGTCAAAAATTAAAGTATAATAAATTTTCATTAAAATTGTCTACTGCACTTGTTGAGAAACTCATGGATGGAATAGAAGGAGTTGGCCACCAAAAATTCTTTTAAATTATGTTTAAATTGTGCCTTGTCTGCAACTAAACTCTTAACGGTTGCTGTTAACTTATTGAAAATATATGTTGCGGAATACTGGACTCCTTTCTGGGCAAGAGTAAGTGATTTTAAATCTTTATGTATATTGTTCTTATTCCAAGTATTGATACTGTGTACTAAGCAGTTAGTTGGAAAAAGAGATGTATTATTTACAACAAACTTCATTAAAGGAATAAATATACTGAGAAGCTGTGGTTAATATGCCCAATTCTTTGAATAGGTTTCGACATGATGTTCTTGGATTTACACTACTCATTACTCTTATTATACTCTTCTGTTCTCTAAAAAATTTTTTCTCTGTTTGTGAAGTCATCCCAAAATATGATACCATATGACATAATGGAGTGAAAATAAGCAAAACATGCCAGTTTTTTTTAATATTTACATCTCCTATGTCCGACATCATTCGCATTGCAAACAGACTTGTTTAGGCGCTTAAGCAGTTCGTTAGTATGTTGCTCCCAACTGAATTTATTATCAAGTTGTAATCCCAAGAATTTTACACTCTTGACTTCTCCTACTTCCATGTCATCATATTTTATACACACACCAGAAGGAAATCTGAACTGCATATAGTGGGTCTTTTCAAAATTTAATGACAGTGAATTGGCTATTGACCACTTATTAATGTCAGTAAAAATTTGATTAGCTGCCCTTTCTAAATTTATATTTGATTTACTATTTATTGCAATGTTTGTATCATCTGCAAATAAGACAAACTTGGCCTCTGGTAATGTAACAAATGACAGGTCATTAATATACACAAGGAACAGTAGTGGACCTAGTATGGAACCTTGGGGAACACCACATGCAATTTCTTCCCAGTCAGATGATGTCTGATTGCCTACTGCTGAAGTGTTATGTAATGACACCCATTCTTTTCCATTAGTAAGATATGAGTGAAATCACTTTGCAGCGCTACCAGTGACGCCATAATATTTTAATTTACCTAAAAGAATGCTGTGATTCACACAGTCAAATGCCTTTGACAGATCACAGAATATGCCAGTTGCCTCTAATTTGTTGTCCAAAGAATTAAGGACATTTTCGCTCTAAGTGTAAATAGCTTTCTCAATATCAGCACCCTTAAGAAACCCAAACTATGACTTTGGCAGTATGTTATTTTCACTAAGGTGCTTAAGTAGACGATTGAACATAACCTTTTCTAAGATTTTTGAAAAAGGTGGCAAAAGTGAGATCGATCGGTAATTTTACGGCATTTTTTGTCCCCTTTCTTGTGGAGAGGTATGACTTCAGCATATTTAAGCCAGTCCGGGAATGTTCCTGTGACAAGTGATTGATTACACAAATAACTTGAGATATGACTAAGCTCACATGAACACTCTTTTTATTAACTTTGTTGATATGTTATCATAACCACTGGAATGCTTTGATTTCAAGGACTTTATGATAGATTCTATTTCTTTGGGTGAAGTAAGCGTCAATTCCATTTTACTGAGACTGCTTGTGTGCACTGGTCTCAGATATTCCATTGCGTTATTTACTGAACCTGACAACCCCATGCTATCAGTAACAGAGACAAAATACTTGTTTAAATGGTTTGCAACACAACATGCGTTTGTTACCAGGGTTTCACTTATTTTTAGAGCTATTTGTTCCTCCTCATTTCTGGTCCTGTCTGTCTCTGATTTAACTATATCCCACATTGTTTTTATTTTATTGCTGGATGTATTTATCTTATTCTCATAATGCAGGTGTTTAGATTTCTGGATAGGCCCTAACCTTCTCCAATATTTTGCAGTAATATTTGTAATATGCTATAATGCCAGAATCAAAGGTGTCCCTACATATCAGATAGAGTTTTCCTTTTGTCACACATGATATCTTTATCCCTTGTGTCATCCATGGTTCCTTATTAGACTTCTGCTTAATTTGAGTTACCTTCAGGGGAAAACAATTTTCAAATAAGGTGCTAACTTTATTAATGAATGTTTTGTATTTTCCATTTGTGTCTTGGATGCTGTAAACATCCATCCAATTAATTTCTTTGAGCAATCTCCTAAATTTCTCAGTTTTTGACTGTTTTATTGGCCTTCTGTACTCAGTTCTGATAGATGTTTTACCCTGACAATTTTCAAACTTCAATGTTAGGTGTTGCATGTCATGGTCAGATAGCCCATTTACTACTGGTTTTGTAATGTAGCTTAGTTGCCTAGAATTGTCTATAAATATAGTATCAATGGCAGTCTTAGAACATTTGTATACCCTAGTTGGGAAATTTACAGTAGAAATTAAATTGAATGCCAATGTAACTGATTTCAGTAACTGTTCACTGACAGTGTTTTTCAGGACATCTATATTAAAATCACCAGAAACCACTAGTTCTTTGTTTTTTAATTTGAGATGAGATAATAAATCTTCAAGACCGTTTATAAACAGGTTGAAATTTCCTGAAGGTGCTCTGTATATGGCTACTATTATGAAGAACCTATTATGAAATTCTGTCTCTGCTGCACATACTTCTAAGTGCTGCTCTAAGCAAAATTTATTAATGTCAATATTCTTAAATTTTCCATCTTTTGTCTACAGAAGTAGGAGGCTAACTTAAATTCTGTAAGGTTTAACATATCTATACCAGTGGTCACATGATGTTCAGAGAGGCAGATTATATCAACTGGGTTTGATGACTAATTCATCAATGCACATAAGTAGTTCATTAATTTTACTTCTAAGCCCTCGAATATTTCGATGCACTAAAGACAGTTGGCATTTCACATTTACTGACATGAAATCAGGTGGAAATAAAATTTCTGCTGATTGCTGTAAATTTTTAACCAACAGCTGTGTTCATTGATCCAATGTGCCAGGATTATGCTGTTTGATTTCTTTATCAAACTGAAGGTTTGTTTCCATCTTTACTTCTCTCAGAACTTGACTTCATTCTGTCCTACCTATCCTAAAAAAAGGTGCTGCTCCAACACCTATGGCCACTGGTGTATTACCACTCATGGCAGTGCCTCCCCCATACATTTCCTGTTATTAGCCCAGCCAGTTTACCCTTCCCTTTCCTGTTGAGGTGTAGGCCATGTCTAGTATACTCCCACCTACTGAGAGAATCAACAGGAACCAAACCAATATGTGACCCCGCACCCGACTCAAGCAGCCGTTCCAACTCCAAATTAACTCTCCTGACGGAAGAATTTAAATGAGGTCAGTCATGGCGTCTCAGAACAGACGCAAACTCAACACTGGTATGTCTCATTGCTGATGCAATTTTTGCCAGGTCACACTCTATATTGTACCCCAGAATAACCACGGTGTCTTCCTTGGTAAAATCTTTACTGAGTGAACCTAAATCCTCTGTCACCTGACCCAGACCAGCACTTTGTTTAAAAAAAATTGTGGACTGGTATTCCGATCCTAACTGGCCCTGCAAAAGCTGGCCTACACCTCTGGCATGTGAACTACCTCACAACAAAACTTACTTTCTCTTTGCTGAATTCCCTACATTCTTATTCAATTTTCTACTGAAAATTTGTTGTGCCCTCTCTACACCTACCTCTGTCTGAGGCTTATCAGCTAACTGAAGTAACAGGTCAAACTTATTCTTCACATTCACCACAAAGCTGTCTGGCAAAGTTCTAGGTCTGCTACTCCTGTTACCTGTTGCCACTTCCCACCTCTCTTTACCCTTCTCCTTCCTTAACCTGTTCAGATCTTCCCTAGCCTGCTCTAGCTGCGCCTTAAGGGCAGCACTTTTCTCCTCCTGTTCCACTATTTTCCTATCTCTACTGAATATCCTACAGAACCACTGATGAGTCTGATCCACTTCCCCATTTCCCAAGTAGACTCCTTTTGGCCAGGAATGCCCTTTTTGTCAGTACTAGTCTGCTTTTGATGTCGTCCTTGTTTTGTCTGTGACTGGTTATTTTGCTGCCTAGGTAGCAGAATTCCTTAACTTCATCTACATTGTGACCATCAATTCTGATGTTAAGTTTCTCGCTTTTCTCATTTCTGCTACTAATAATTACTTTTGTCTTTCTTCGATTTACTCTCAATCTGTATTCTATACTTGTCAGACTGTTCATATCATTCAGCAGATCATGCAATTCTTCTTCACTTTCACTGGGGATTGCAATGTCATCAGCAAATCTTATAGCTGATATCCTTTCACCTCGAATTTTAGTTCCACTCCTGAACCTTTCTTTTGTTTCCATCATTGCTTCTTTGATGTATAGATTGAACAGTAGGGGCAAAAGACTGCATCCCTGTGTTACACGTTTTTTAATCCGAGTACTTCTTTCTTGTTCTTTCACGCTTATTATTCCCCATTGGCTCTTGTCTATGTTGTATACTACCCATCTCTCCCTAAAGCTTACCCTAGTTTTCCCAGAACTGCGACCATCATGCACCACGACATTGGCAAATGATTTTTCCAGGCCAACAAATCCTATGAAAATGTCTTGAAACGTGTATGAAACATTAACAAAACTGATAACAACAATTCAAAACAAGCAACAGTTTTTTTGTTCCACCAGTCTCTTGTTTTTATGTAAGAAAGGTAGTTCACACCTAGACGAATAATCCTCCCTTTGGACTGAGACAACAAATCTTGGGTTTGTCAAATTGCTCTAGCAATTTTCAACTTGTTATATGTGATTTCAATCTATTCATGCTCGCAAAACAGTGGCTTGCTTCCCAATGCTTTCAACCCTGGCAAACTACTTCATTATGCTGACATGGGCTGATTGCAATCTCAGGTGATAGAATTTCATGCAGGGAGAATTTCTCAGATTTTTAATACACATGGATCCAGGGTTTGGTTCTGGGGATGATCACATCTTGTTACAGTACAAACCCCTTGCCCAAACTTTTAATGAGCGACACAGGCCTACAATTGTAACAACAACAACAAAGCATTTATCCGAAAATTCAAGAATGATACTTGTCAAGCAATTTATTTAAAAATAGGAAAAACATACATAACTTGGCAACATCATAATTTACACGATATAAAATTGAAGTGTGCATTGATCATTATCGGTATTTCTCTTAGGAATGTAGTTCTTAAAACAGGTCTGCTCTCTACCACAGACACCCACCTACATTCATGAAATCAAAATCTGTCACTTTAGTTGAAGTGAAGGGTGTTTCTATCTTGCCTTACTTAACTTCTTATGTTTGCAGAACTCGCAAAAAGAATCAAGTTTGGTGTTGGCAGCAGCAAGCACCGTTAGCCTGTGTAAGATTGCCTTTACTAGGTTGGAATGTTCCTGCATGTGGTCAGAACCGAAGTCCATCCACATGGACAAGAAACTGAAAAGAATAGTGATTGATGTAAATATACAACTTTTTTGTAGGGAGGGGGTGCCTTAAAAATCATGAAACCCCCTTGCCCTCACCCATCACACGCAACATCTAGGATCACATCTGTTACAACATGTCATAAATAATTAAAGTAACTGAATTTTCATTAGGGCCTACGTCAAAAAATAATTGTGTGTTCCAAAAAAATCATTCATGCAGGAGAATCGCACAGATATACTATCATTTGGCTGCCACGCGAACTCCAGTACGAAGGACACAGAAATGGGCATATCTAGTGTTGAAACGCAGCCGAAAAACTTGAAAAAATAGAAGATGTGAGAGTCAGGTGGAACACCAATTTGGTATCAATAGATTACTTTTCACCACTGGTATTTTATTCTCACCCAGCAGGCAGTCCCAAGTGATTGAAATAAAGTTTGGGTGACTCCCATATGCATGGGTAAAGTAACAGACCAGCAAAATTACCAACTAAGAATCTTAACATTGGTCTGCTGAAGAACTCTTGGGCATATTGTAAGTTCAAATATAACATGTTTCCTCGAGAGAGAAAAGTTTATGTTCACAAATCAACAAAGATTTAGAAAGCATCACTCATGTGAAACTGAGCTTGCCCTCTTCTCACAGGAAATACTGTTAACTACAGATGAAGGGCAACACGCAGATTCCATATTCCTAGATTTCCGGAAAGCATTTGACACACTGCAGATTTAACGAACAAAGGTCTGAGCATATGAAATTGTTTTTCAGAGATTCAAGTGACTGTGATATCCTTAAGTAATAAAGCCCAGCACACTGTCCTGGATGGTGAGTGTTTATCAGAGTCAAGGCTATCATAACTTGTGCTCAGGGAAGTGTTATAGGACTTCTCTCTCTCTCTCTCTCTCTCTCTCTCTCTCTCTCTCTCTCTCTCTCTCTCTCTCTCTCTCATATATATATACACACAATATGACAGATAGAGTGAGCAGCAATCTGCAATTGCTGACGACAATGCAGTGTACCGGAAAGCTCGGTCTTTGAGAGACTGTAGGAGGATAACTTCCATAGAATTTCTTTTTTCTGGGATAACCACAACTGGATTTCATTGTGAAAAAAATCTAAGTTTATGAATATGGGTAGGAAAAACCACAACATAATGTTTGAATACAGCATTGGTGGTGTGCTACTTGAACAGTCATGTCAATTAAATATTGAGCTGTAGTGCTGCAAAGCAACAGGAAATAGAATGAGGACATAAGATCTGTTGTAGGAAAGGTGAATAGAAGACTTCAGTTTACGCCAAGAATTCTAGGAAAATATAGGTGATTTATAATGAAGCCCGTGTGCTTTTCACAGAACACAACTGACAAAATTTAGGTAACTATCATTTATGGCAGACTGCAGGATTATTCTGCTGCCATCAACATACATCTCATGTAGTGACAAAAGAAAAGAGAGATCAGGGCTCGTAAAGATGCATACAGACCATCGTTTTTCCCTTGCTCCAGTTTCAAGTAGAACGGGAAAGGGGATGACCCATAGTGGTAGCCTCGGCAATGTGCTGGATTGTGGAGAAGTGATACAAATGTATGTTTGTAAGATTTTTCGAATAATATTGCTTGACCTATACTAATGTTTATAGGCAGGAGGTTACTTTATACCTTGCCCTCGTAAAATAAACGACGGAAAAGAGGTTTTATTGGAAAAAGTCGATAAAGGAGGGATAAATTAGTAAAATGCAGTGTTCAGTTATCACCATAGGCAGGCAGTAGACTCACCTCCTTGACGAGCGTGAACGAGTGGTGGTCGGTGATGGCAGGGTTGGTGTTTGGCATGGCCATGATCATAGTGACGCCGCCGGCGAGCGCGGCCGCCGTGCCCGACGCGAAGTCCTCCTTGTGCGTGGCGCCCGGCTCGCGCACGTGCACGTGCACGTCGATGAAGCCGGGCAGGCGCACCATGTGCCGCGACGTCATGCAGTCCGTGTGCGTCTTCATGGGCGGCGCCGCGCGCCCGATTCTCCGCATCGCCTGCACCGACAACACGAGGGGGTAAGCAACGGGGCTCCCAGGCCCGGGCGGCGTCGCGTCAGCGGCATTCCGCCTCTCTCGATAAGGCTGCACACGCTTCAGCACTCGAATGCTCCACCAACATTAAAAGCCCATCTGCTACAGCATTAAAATTATTTCCAGGTGCACATCAAAGGAGGTGGTGAAAAGTGTTTACTTTCCCCAACCAGAGTCTTTGCAGTGATACGGTGTAATTTTTTGTGGGGGAAAATTAAGCTCCCAACAAAACCTGTTTTATAGCACAAAAAAGGACTGCAGGAGCCACAGAATCTGTAACATTAAAAACTCTTACAAACCTTTACGCAGAAAACTGCAAATTCTTCCACTGTCTTCGACATATTCTACAAGTCATATAATTCATCAGGAAAAGCCTAAATGAAACAGCATGCTGTTACAAATGGAAGTATGCATTCCTACAACACAAGGAAAAGCAGAAACACTGAAGTTGCAGTCAAAAATTTAAACTATTTATAACTGACGGTCGAATAGAAATGGCTCACTTAAAAAAAAAAAAAAAGTAGTTCTGTAAAATATATGTGAACATACTGCAAAAGTGTAATGACTGATGACACGGATAAAATTTATTTGCTGCACTATGACACTAAAGGATTTTTTTATTGAAAACCTTGCGTTTTGGTAATTAAGAATTGATAAGTGACACTTACACAAGGAGCTAATTAAGTTTATCGTTAGACTGTAGGAGAATTGCATATAGAGAAATATTCGATACGGGTCGCCGTCTTTGTCAAGTGATAAAGGAAACAAGCGGCAAACACCGTAAACAATATGGCTACTGTAACACTACTCCACATTTATACTCGGCCAAATCTTCGTGAAGCGCATGGCAGAGGCTACGTCCACTTGTACCAGTTACTAGGTGTATTTCCGCTCCAATCACGTATGGAGCGGGGGAAGAATGATTGTTTAAATGCCTCTGTGCCTGCAGTAATCACTCTTAATGTTATCCTCGCGATTCCTGTTAAGCGATAAATACGGGGTTGTAGTACAATGGTGGAAATATTTATTGCATCACCATGAAATACTTCGTCTTTTTGTCTTTTGCAGCACTTTGCTTCACGTTATAGCTGTCCCATTGTTGCTAAACTTTGTTGACATATTCTTGCCTTAACCCATTACTGGCCAAAAGTCTATCGGATTATTTTTTGCAAACTTTTATACATAAAAACGTTACATTGAGTGATTAACTGAATAAAAAGTTGTTTTGAAAATTTTCAGCTTATTAGAACAAAAACTACAGACCATCCCATTTTTGGGACATCGGCCAAAAGCGCTATCAAAATTCACAACCTTATTCTCCATGCATAATATTGTAAGAAACAACACAAACAATAAATAAAGAATGTTTTAATATTATTGCATGTCTATTCAGTATGAAATGAAGCAAAACACTTGTGTACACCAACATTGCACCTATCACAAATTTTTGTTGCAGTAAGCACATCTCTTCTGTGTTTTACTTGGCACAATGAAATGATTTCCTGGATCTAGTCGTACATCTGTGCTCACTCGTCCTCCCATCAATTTACTTCCTTGTGGTCCTCCGCGTTTTGGTACTGATCCTGTTTTCTTTGGTAGGTAAAAGATCACTATTCTCCGTCGGACATCCAAAAGTGAGAGCTTCTCATTAGAGTTAGAAATTTGGTATGCACGCCATGTGTTTACTACGCAGATATCTATCATCTGTGTGAATAATGGCCACCACCATTTCTTTGACCTTATCTTCGTCCTATAAAGTGATATCTGCGTGTCCAGTAGATCTAAGCCACCCATAAGGGCATTGTTTTCTTCAATGAGATGTGGCATTTTAACAGATATTTCCTTTTTCTTTGCCCATGAGTATCTTCTAGTAGAACTCAGAGGAGTAATAGTACTGTAATTTGTCGCTACACATACTGGTTTGATGTCACTATTTCACAACCAGAACTTCGTTCTCTTTGTCAAACATGTAGTCATAGAATCCTCGTTCCCTTTCTTTTGCCATTCTTTTCGAGTCAATTAAAGGACATGCATTAGTTCCGATCTCTCTTATTGTTCCTGCAGCTTTCATTTTACTCTTTCCGAGTGTGATCAGTGTGTCAACACTGGTGAAAAAGTTGTCAAAGAAAAGCTTATAATTCGGATACTCTGATTCTGGAATCGTGCTGGTTAGTTCATTTATTACCTTTGCACCTAAAGGCTCCTGTTTCTTGTCAGTCTTGCCACAGTATGGCGAAAAATTATAAAGAAAGCCATTGGAACTTGTAAGACACCAAATTTTATATCCAAATTTGATAGTGTGAGTCCACGCGGCATGTTTTTATCCTGTTGGAATCGTAAAATTTGAATAGAATATGGAAAAAAAGCAGATATGAAGAACGTAAAATGCAATTCTTCTCTGTATAATAACTGTACACAAGAACAGGGCACATCAACAATAAATGATAGTGTAACATGCCATTGTCCCATTATTGGGACGCATAAAATATATCGATATTGCATTTACTTGAAAAAAATCTGAAGTTTACTTAATCTTACGCGGGCATCCGTATGTTCATAACAAACACGCCCAGACAACTAAATCACAGCTCATTGTCGTCCAGGAACTACCAGCAGACATACAGTGCTGCCAAGTGAGAGAAAAAAAAATCGGCAAGTTTATAATTTTCCTGAAGTGAAGTGCTCAGAAAAAAGTTATTTATTTTACATTTACAGGCATTATAGCAGTTAGTTGAACCTACAGGTGCAACAATACAGGCTAAAAGCTCCATTGCTGACGTAGAAATAAGTAAAATATACGCGTCCCAAAAAAGGGAAAGTGGGCAGTAATGTGTTAATAATCTGACTTCTTCACGCATCCAGAATGAGATTTTCACTCTGAAGCGGAGTGTGCGCTAATATGAAACTTCCTGGCAGATTAAAACTGTAAGCCGGACCGAGACTCGAACTCGGGACCTTTGCCTACCGCGGGCAAGTGCTCTACCAACTGAGCTACCCAAGCACGACTCACGCGCCGTCCTCGCAGCTTTACGTCCGCCAGTACCTCGTCTCCTACTTTCCAAACATCTGGAAACATCCCCCAGGCTGTAGCTAAGCCATGTCTCCGCAATGTCCTGTCTTCCAGGAGTGCTAGTTCCGCAAGGTTCGCAGGAGAGCTTCTGTGAAGTTTGGAAAGTAGAAGACGAGGTACTGGCAGAAGTAAAGCTGTGAGGATGGGGCGTCAGTCGTGCTTAGGTGGCTCAGATGGTAGAACACTTGCCCACGAAAGGCAAAGGTCCCGAGTTCGAGTCTCGGTCCGGCACACAGTTTTAATCTGCCAGGAAGTTTCTTGACGCATGTTTTCCAACAATACACAACTCTTTGTTGTTGTCGTTTGGTTTTACAAGGAAACCAGTGTTTATACTGCCATTTTGAGTTGAGACTTTGCAGTGAGAAATGGGAAGGTCAGTTGAATTAACGCCAGAAAAGAAAGCTGCTATACTTGCTTATTCGTCTGTTGTTCTCAGCACCAGAGAGGCAGTCTCTAAGACAGGATTTAATCAGTCTACGATTTCGAAGTTACTGAAAAAATACAGGAAAAAAGAAAATGTTGATCGTGAGAAAGGAAGAGGTCGGAAAAGGACGTCTACTGCCAAATAGGACAGAGTATTCAAAAGGCTTTCGCTCAACGATCCTCGCCTGTCATCAACTGAACTAAAGCGAGACTGAGAAGAAATGTGCGACATCTCAGTAACCAGTAGAACTGTAAGAAACTGGGGACTGGAGGCTGGACTCTCAGCCCGTCGTCCTAGAAGAAAGGCTTTATTGACCAAGATAATGCGGCAACAGCGACTACAATGGGCAATGGCGACATGGACCCAGAGATGTGGAACAAAGTAACCTTTTTAGATGCGTCCAAGTTTAATCTGCATGGCTCAGATTGAAAAGTGTTCATGCATCGAAGAAAAGGTGAAGAATTTTTGCCGTCATGCATAACACATACAGTCAAACACCCACAAGGACAGATGGTCTGGGGGTGCATTTCCCGTCACGGAGTAGGTCGTCTGGACTTCATCAATGGCACTGTCAACGCAGATGCCTACATAAGCATCCTTGAAATGAAGCTTATGCCAACAATTAGAGACCAGTTTGGAGATGTTTCCAATCGCATTTTCCAGGATGACTCCGCTCCTTGCCATAAAGCTTTGAAGGTGAGTCCTATGACTAATATTTGTACCAAACACGAAGCAGATTACTTTCTTGGTTAATTATCACGTACTTCTACATTTCAGGTGAAATCTTTCCTTCAACAAAATGGGGTTCGAGTATGAGAGTGGCCTGGAAACAATCCTGATCTCAATCCTATTGAGAACTGTTGGAAGGTTATGGGAGATGCTACTACCAAAAAGAAGCCACGGAATCAACGGGATCTGATGGAGACCCTTGTGCATGTGTGGTTTCATGAACTGAGTGAGGAGTACATTAGAAAGTTAATTCTTTCAATGCATTCACGATGCCAAGCGGTGATGAAGGCGCATGATGGAGCAACAAAGTATTAAAAGCAACAGTGTGTTCATATGAGGCAATACAAACACTAACATCCATCAGTGTTATGTTACAACATTAATATGCAATGTTCCTTTCAACATTAGTATTTATATTTCAGAATACCAAACAGAATAGCTGACATATCCACTTACACTCACTTTTCAAGAAAGTGTTAAATTATGAAAAACGTTTTTATAGATACAAAAATTATTGTGTATATTCATTTCTGATATCAAGAGAAATCAGGCAAATTTAGCTCAGTTATTCAATGATTGAAACAAAAATTGTTAATTGTAAGAGGTGATGCAATAAATATTTCCACCACTGTATATTCCTGGAGTCATCATTTAAAACACATTCTTGAAACTTCGTTAATAGATTTCCTCAGGATAGTTTACGACAATGTTCGAGAGTCTTCCAGTTCAGTTTCTTCAGTATCTCTGTGACACTTTCCCACCGATCAAACAAACCTGCGACCACACACACTGCCCTTCTCTGTATACGTTCAACATCCCGTTAAGTCCTACCTGTTACGGGTCCCACACACTTGAGCAACATTCTAGAACCGGTCGCACGAGTTATTTGTAAGTAATCTCCTTTCTAGACTGATTGCACTTCCCCAGTATTCTACCAATAAACCGATGTCTACCACCTGCTTTACCCATGACTGAACTTATGTTATCATCCCACTTCATATCTCTGCAAAGTGTTATATCTAGGTATTTTTGTTAGTAGGTAGATTCCAACAGTAAATCATTAATATTATAGTCATAGGATACTATTTTTTTTTTCGTTTTGTGAAATGCACATTTTTACATTTTTGAACATTTAAAGCAAGTTGCCAATCTTGGCGCCACTTTGAAATCTTATCAAGATCTCACTCAATATTTATGCAGCCTCTTTCAGACAGTATTTAGTTACAGATAACTGCATCATCTGCAAAATGCCTAAGGTTACTATTAATATTGTCTGCAAGCTCACTAATATACAACATGAATAGCAAGGGTCCCAACACACTTCCCTGGGGCACAACCGAAGTGACTTCTACACCCGACGACGATTCTCCATCCAAGATAACATGCTGTGCCATCCCTACCAAAAAGTTCTCAATCCAGTCACAATTTTCACTTGCTACCCCATATGATCATACTTTTGACAATAAGCGTATTTGAGGTACTGAGTCAAGTTCTTTTCGGAAGTCAAGAAATACTGCAACTACCTGACTGCCTTAATCCAAAGCTTTTGGAATGTCATGTGAGAAAAGTGCAAGTTTGGTTTCACATGATAGATGTTTTCGAAATCCATACTGATTGGCATGGAGGTCATTCTGTTCCAGATACTTCATTATGTTTGAGCTCAGAATATGTTCTAAGATTCACAGCAAATCGATGTCAAGGATATTGGACGAGAGCTGTGTGTATAACTTCTTCTACCCTTCTTCTTTATGGGTGTGACCTGTGCTCTTTTCCAAGAACTGGGCATGGTTTTTTGTTCGACGCATTTAGGATAGATTATGGTTATAAGAAGGGCTAACTCAGCCGCAAATTCAGTATAGAATCTGTTGAGGTTTCCACTGCGCCCAAGAGCTTTGTTCAACTTTAACGATTTCAGCAGTTTCTCTCTTGACAGCCAAACGCGTTTATATCTATTATGCAGTAATCTCTGTTTCCTTAGAAGTTTCTTTACAGTGACTATATACCATATGGAGAGCCCCTCCCATTATGAACTGCTCTGAACGTGATACATACCTATCCAGTGTATGGTCAACTGTTCTTTTAAACTTGAGCCGTAGTTCCTCTACATGCTTCTGTCCTGTGCTGAAAGGCTCCTGTCCTGTGCTGAAAGTTTTAGGTTCCTCACTGAGATATGACAGTACTGATTTTTTTATCTAGTTTATCTTTCTGCTTGTTTTAGTTGTCCCTTGTACTTTGATAATCACTGTTGCCACAACCGCTTCATGATCACTGATACCAGTTTCGACGTTGACATCCTCAAAGAGGGCAGGTCTGTTTGTTGCCGTTGGACCAAATATACTTCCATCATGAGTGGGGTTCCGAACTATCTGTTCTGGTAATTTTCAGATAAAGCATTCAGTAATGTTTCACAGGATGCCATTTCACGCCCACCACCAACCAAACTGTAATTTTCCCAATTAATTGTTGGATGATTAGAGTCTCCACTGATGACTACAGTACGATTGGGGATCTGACGGTACAAGTGAAATGAGGCGTTCTCAGACGTTTTCGGTTACATCAAGAGATGAGTCTGGTGGGCGACAGAAGGAGCCAAGTATTTTATGCCCATTCTTAACACTTCAATTCCGATCTCGGTGGATTTCACTTTCTTGTCTACTGTGACAAATACACCACTTCCATTTCCTGTTTCGATATACACTTAAAGTTTCCCCCAAAATCTCAATGCTTTCAATTTCATGCCCCAACCACCTTTCCGCACCTAGTATTACGTGAGCTTCATTGCTTTTCAGTAGCCTCTGGCACTTCGTTGCGAACGCTCCGGAAGTTTAGTATTAGAATTTTAAAACTCTCACCAGTGAGAGGTAATTTTTTGTTAGACTGATACTTCTTGGTTGCCTACAGCTAACGTCATCTGTATTGGATGGAGAGTCGCCTAATCTAAAAAAAACCCTTGTGTGCACCCCACACACAGTCAGCTATCTGAGTAGCAGCCTCCGGTGTGTGTTGCACACATCTATTTAGGAGGACCATCTGGCGCAAGTCCAGGAAGTCGGAGCCTAGCTTGTCACAGAACCTCCGATGTCTCTGGTTCAGTTCTTCCATCGATTGAGAACCAAAGGGCCACGATCAGTTCTGGGGACAATGTTGCAAATCATGAGGGGGTCGTTGAAACGCCACGCGAAAATGCTGCTCTTCTGAACCTTCTCTGGCAATCACTGAAGTGACACAAGTATGACCTCAGAGCCCAGACGACAGGCATTATTTGTTCCCACGTGAGCGACAATCTGCAACTAGTTGCACCCTGTTTCCTCACTGACTGTCGGAATAGCCTCTTCAGTATGCTGAATGATGCCCCCAGGCACACGAACTATGTGCACCTGGTGTCCTTTCCTGTCCCTTGCTGCGAATTCCGGAAGGGGTATCATTCGCCATACGTTCGAACTGCCGAAGATTAATAGACCCCTACCTTTTGCGTCTCCCCTTGACAATGGGCAAAACAGGTGAAATGGTCCCACTGGCTTAGTTTCAGTTTAAGACAGAACGTCAAGACTTTGTTCAAATGGTTCAAATGGCTCTGAGCACTATGGGACTTAGCTGCTGTGGTCATCAGTCCCCTAGAACTTAGAACTACTTAAACCTAACTAACCTAAGGACATCACACATTCATGCCCGAGACAGGCCTCCGACGGGAGGGGCTGCGCAGTCAATGACATGACGCCTCAAACCCGCGGGCCACTCCGCGCGGCAATCACATTATGTACGAAGTTGCTAATTCCCTATACGCATTGAAGCAAATACACAAAATGAGATTTCTATTGAGGCAACAGAAAACTCTGTGGTAAGATGTATTAACTTCCTAAAACATTTTGAAGATAATTATAGTTATCAGGAAACTCGAAAACAGAGTTCATTAGCGATAAATGTGTATAATATATACTCCTCTTTACGGGCAAACTAGATGTTAACACACTAGATTAGTTGGGACATCTGCAACGGTAAGTAAATCACAATCGCCAATTTACTAAAATTTAGATTATGCCCAAGACAATGAAAACTTTGGAAATTTTTGGAACTCTACGTTTATTTGCTTTGATACATAATGAAATTAAGAGTTGACATATTCTTTGGCAGTAGCTGTGTACCACAAACACTGATTTGCTATGAAATAACTTACGTGTCCAAAACACTAGTTCCTGTCCTCACTGCATCATAAATAAGGAACATCATGAAAAATACGTACAGCTCCTCAGATGCTAATTCGAATGGCCAAATGACTGAAGTGACCGACGATAACTAATAATTTGTTATTGTTTTTCGTAATGTTTTTCAACGCCAAATCCTCGAGATTATTCTAAGACAAAACAGTAACATATCTATTGCAGACAAAAAATTTTAGCATAATTACTGTAATGTAATAAATTATGATGAGATTGTATGGCTGTTTTTCGAGTGCATCATTAACACGAAAGAATGTTTTAGTCCCCTGTCCTTCGAGTTAAAGGTTTTTCGCTTATTTCCGATGCGAGTATTCAGCAGAAAAAACAGACAGCAAACATAGTGGATACGACCGTACGTATTCTGTTGTAGGACGTTAGGAAGTTGCTGTTAGACGTAGTCTACACATTGGGGTCTACGCCTCTCTTCGCTGGTTTAGTGGCTGGTTTTACGACATTTATCTCCTTCGTTCCGTACTTTATTGAAACCTATCAATTGTGAAGGAACACAAAATGAGAACTATAAATAAGAGAGCAATGTTACCAGTATTAAAACTTGGATTTTTCAGTTACGACCTGTTTCGGAGACTCCATAATTGACTGACTGGTGTTTTAGTTCAGAAGCATTGCTCCCAGGAAAATAACCAAGCCGAAATTTGTAGAAAGGTTTTAAATTTATCATTTAGGTTGCGAATTCCATGGTTGGTACGAATAGTAAAATGAAACAACTTTTAGAACTGAGTTTTCATACCTGCGCCTGTTATAAAAATTATTAAACGTACTAAGCACCAGCAGTTGCAGTATATATGGTAACTGGAAGGGAAGTGTAACAGTTTCTTTGGCACTTGATTGTATAAAGCTTGCATAATACGGTGGAGAGGCTTTTATCTCTATTAGGCGATTTTTTCGAATGGAAACCAATTGAAGAGTGGAAATGTCAAAATATGTTCTAAGTGCCATTTTTTCACAAACGGTGTTTCGAGTGCTGCTGTATTGTCGATAGGGGAGAACGGGGACAGAAGCAACAGGGAATCAAAGTAACATGCGCCCCCCCCCCCCCCCCCAATTCAATCCAGCCTCTATCACCATCTTCGCATGTAGCTACAAAAATCAGGTGATTAAAAAAAATGCATATCCCTGCCACCGGGCCCGTTGGAGAGGAATTGTTGAGTGTGACGCAGGAACACTTTTGTCAAGTGCCACGAGTAAGTTCTCTCAAGACTCTGTTTTGTGATAAGGGTAACAAAATGCTGCGAACGTAAGTCTGCTATAACGATTTAACGACGTGAAACTGATTTTTATGCGACCATAACCAATGTTTTTATTACTTGTATAGATTATGCCAAAAATACAAATTAAACAGGAAAGCAGAAAACATTGCTACTGGGGACGAAAGTAACATTGTTTGCAATTGATATCAAGTATATGCACACACCCCGTGCTTCGGGACGTAAGTTAAAGAAGGGCCATTGTAGTACTGTTGTTTTATAGAGGTCCATACCTTAAGGGATCGCTTTGTGAATAAACTCGTTTTTTCCCAGCCCTTAAGTCAAATATAAATAAAAAATCGAAATGAAGCAAAACAATTTCGTTCAGTTTTTAATACACAAAGCGAAATTAGTAAAACCGTATATCCTAGCCAAGTAAATTCAATGGTAGTTTTTGTTCGTAAAGATAAGATTACGCGCTTAATTGTGTCAAACTTCCGAACAAGCTTCCGTCACTGAGGTAAAAAAAATCAACGCATCAACTATTGGTTCTTTGGTGTTCTAAGCCGTGACGATCGCCTCATTGGCGTAAACATCCGAACTACTAAGCTGAGCCAACTGCTGAAACTTTAAACTATGATATCCTTTTTTTCCGCGATCCGATTTTGATGAACTAAAGCCTACATGTTGCACCACGCCACGCTCAGGTTACCTGTGAAAGCCCCAAGAAAATAAGTCTAGTAGTTTTTGAGATTAGCGTGTTCGGACGAACAGACAGGGCGCTTTTACAGTTTCATTATTACAACAGATGAAAAATTTCTAACAAGTCTACATTATTTTAATTTCTCCTAACTATTGCAAAAATGTTAAATATTGATACTATGTTCCCAACACGCATTTTTGTACACCACGAACATAAATGAAGAACTATAATTGACAGACCTATGATTAGCTGACAGGCTTCCGACATTTTCACAGAAAACTGGACCACAATCAGGACTGAGTGCTGCCAAGTATCAGTTTATTCTGAAGAGTCCTCTGCATATTTGATCATACAGGTTGAGTCAAAAAGGACTTTACAACTTTGGAATGATAAAGGAATTTATTGACATAACTTACAGAATCGGTGCTACGGTCGCTGGTTCGAATCCTGCCTCGGGCATGGATGTCTGTGATGTCCTTAGGTTAGTTAGGTTTAAGTAGTTGTAAGTTCTAGGGGACTGATGACCACGGCAGTTGAGTCCCATAGTGCTCAGAGCCATTTGAACTATTTGAACCACAGAATCGGTGGATGTGTCATTTGATAGCAGACAATATCAAGTTTCACCTAAAAGTGTGTCATTTTCGTTCGATGTGACTACCATTTGTGATGCGGCAAACATCCCACCGGTTATCAATTTCTTCCCACACTCATTGCTGAAAATCGGGCGTAACTTGTGCAACGGCAGCGCAGATTTGATTTTTCAGGTCCGCTACATTGTTTGGTACGGAAGGAACATACACGACCTTCGGTGAAACCCCAGAGAAAAACTACCAGCAGTGTCAAATCTGGGGAGCGAGGCGGCCACGCGATTGGCCGTTCTCGGCCGATCCACCGACCTGGGAAGCGATGATAGAGGGAACCTAGGACTTATGTGAGTAAATGAGGTGGTGCACCGTCTTGCTGGTAGTGAATCAGACTTGTTCATTTGCTACAAAATTACAGACTCTGTAAGTTCTCAATAAATTTATAGATCATTCCAAAGTTGTAAAAGCCCTTTTTGATTCTCCCTGTATTTTGAAACGGGGGGAGGAATAGTGTATCAAGCTCAGAAATATTATCAGAGTGGCAGGCTGAGAACTGCAGTATACTGCCCATAACAAATTTCTGTGCTAATGTTCTGTAAAATGCATCTCTCTAACATTTGAAGTTCCTTCATCGTGCCAGCTGAAATTTGTGTGTCTGTCAGTGTGAACTCGGCTTATGACGACTCAGAATTTTTAGAAATTTTAGAATAAGGGATTTGTTTTCGCGAAACGGAAGAGAATAATTACTCAAGAAAAATGTTACTTTTTCCAGACTGACGTGTTAAACAGATGACACTGTGCTAAACACTGATATTTTCATACAGTCTCCGGTCGATTGTGTTGAGAGACAGGTAACAATTAATCACCCATGATTACGCATGAATGTGAAGGTACATATATAGACTACACAGTCGCCTCAGTGTTTTTTTACCTTTGAACGAAATCTTTCTTTTGTCCTGCATTTCATATTCACAGTCAGACTCATCTGCATTGCACAAGCAAGATTCACTGTGTCAGTGGCCTTATTCTTTACTTCTGTAACAGTATTCTCAGTTTACCCAGCATTTCACCACTTTGTCTTTGTCTGGCGAATAAATTTTAGTTCCTGACTTTTCTTCGTGAGATAATTGTTAACAGAGTACGCCACTGTCATTCAGAGAGTCTTCAGCAGGGGCCTATTGCTATCTTTAGTTTCTTCGCTGCTGATGGCTTTGGTCTGTAACATACACTGCTCAAGTTGTTTGTAGCCATATGACTGCAGTATTTAAAGGTTCAAAAATGTTCAAATGTGTGCGAACTCCCAAGGGACCAAACTTCTGAGGACATCGGTCCGTAGACTTACACACTACTTAAACTAACTTAACGCTAAAGACAACACCCATACCCACGCACGAGGGATGACTCGAACCTCCGGCGGGAGGGGCCGCACGATTATGACATGGCGCCTTTAACTGCGCGGCCACTCCGCGCGGCTTTAAAGGTTCGTCTGGAAGTCTAATCACTACTTTGCATATATTAATCTTCATGTAATTTCTATTGATGGTTTGATTTGGCGTCTGTTGCATTACTCCATAGCAAGCAGCAAAAAATCGACAGTGTTTCCGTCACCTGCGCGGCGAGATTAATTGTACAGGTGCTCAAAATATTGTTAGAACGACGTGATTCCAAATACACTCGAAGAAGAAGAAGAAGAAGAAGAAACCACGACTGAGCACCAACGAATTATCCGAATGGGACGGAAATCTGTAGATGAGATGTACATGTACAGACGAACAAATGATTAAAATTTCGGGGAAATTTGATGATTTGATCGATAGAAAGGGGTTTACAAATTGAAAAAGTCAATAATGCGTTGGTCGACCTTTGGCCCTTATGCAAGTAGGTATTCGGCTTGGCATTGATTGATGGAGTTGTTGCTGTTCTCCTCAGGGATATCGCCCCAAATTCTGTCCAAGTGGGGCGTTGGATCGTCATAATCCGGAGCTAGGTTGAAGGCCCAGCCCATAATGCTACAAAAGTTCTCAATTAGGGAGATATCCGGCGACCTTGCGGGCCAAGGTAGGATTCGGCAAGCACGAAGGCAAGCGGCAGAAACTCTCGCCCTGTGTGAACGGACATTATCTTGCTGAAATATAAGGCCAAGATGGCGCAGAATATCGGCGAACTACCGGTGTACTGTAAGGATGATGCGGACGACGACCAAAGAGGTCCTGTTATGAAATGAAATGGCTCCCCAAACCGTCACTCCTGGCTGTCGGGCGAGAGAGAGGTTGGTATCCCACTGCTGTCTGGGACGTCTCCAGACACGTATTCGCTGGTCATCAGGCCTGAAGTCGAAGCGGAACTCGTCAGTGAAGGCAGTTTAACTCGGTTCCATGAGATTTTAGGCCGAATGTGCCCGACTGTACTGCAGACGGGTTTCTTGGCGTACGAAGATCAATGGAAGTAGGCGCCGTCAGCTCAGCCCATTTTCTGAAATTCGTCTGTTAATAGTCCTTGAGGTCAATAAAGCACCAGTTGCACGTCGGATCGATGATGATGAATCCGGAGCTGTGAGTGCCTCTATGATGGCTGCTCGGTTCTCAAGTTCTGTCGTCCCTCTAGGTCGACCAATTTCTTCTTGACGTTGTGTTCGGCCATGGTTAACCCATTCCTGCTGACTGTCCAATAGTGGCATCGCTCATATTCAAACGTCGAGCGATTCGCCGATTACTACAACCAGCTTCTTTGAGTCCAGTTACACGTCCTCTCTCAGATGTTGTCATCTGCGTATGTTGTTCACGCGCCCGTCTGCGAAGCATAGTCGCTATATAACTGGGTACGCAGAATACAATTTGCAAAGACTTTGCCGCCCTGGTATCGACATGTCCCCTATTTAAACTAGCTGCGTGTCGCAATCGCGCTGCAGCGTCACACATTCATCCATTGGCCGTCAAAGTTTACAATTTTTTATTTTCCGTCGACACCTGTATACTTATCAATTTGCGAACAATTTGCGTAACTCCTTCGTGGTGCGTCTTTGTTTTCTTAGAGTGTATTTACCACAAAATTAAAATAAATCACTGAAAAAACTTATATTAGCTCCCGTTTTTAACCCAGTCATATGCTAGTTATCGGGCCGAAATCTTACATTTATTAGTAACAGGGAGGCGTCCTCATATGAGGGCAGTGGGAACGAAAGAGACTAACTTACATACGACTTTTATTAGTAATATCAAAGAATACATCGAAGTACAGGGTGTTTCAAAAATGACCGGTATATTTGAAACGGCAATAAAAACTAAACGAGCAGCGATAGAAATACACCGTTTGTTGCAATATGCTTGGGACAACAGAACATTTTCAGGCAGACAAACTTTCGAAATTACAGTAGTTACAATTTTCAACAACAGATGGCGCTGCGGTCTGGGAAACTCTATAGTGCGATATTTTCCACATATCCACCATGCGTAGCAATAATATGGCGTAGTCTCTGAATGAAATTATCCGAAACCTTTGACAACGTGTCTGGCGGAATGGCTTCACATGCAGATGAGATGTACTGCTTCAGCTGTTCAATTGTTTCTGGATTCTGGCGGTACATCTGGTCTTTCAAGTGTCCCCACAGAAAGAAGTCACAGGGGTTCATGTCTGGCGAATAGGGAGGCCAATCCACGCCGCCTCCTGTATGTTTCGGATAGCCCAAAGCAATCACACGATCATTGAAATACTCATTCAGAAAATTAAAGACGTCGGCCGTGCGATGTGGCCGGGCACCATCTTGCATAAACCACGAGGTGTTCGCAGTGTCGTCTAAGGCAGTTTGTACCGCCACAAATTCACGAAGAATGTCCAGATAGCGTGATGCAGTAATCGTTTCGGATCTGAAAAATGGGCCAATGATTCCTTTGGAAGAAATGGCGGCCCAGACCAGTACTTTTTGAGGATGCAGGGACGATGGGACTGCAACATGGGGCTTTTCGGTTCCCCATATGCGCCAGTTCTGTTTATTGACGAAGCTGTCCAGGTAAAAATAAGCTTCGTCAGTAAACCAAATGCTGCCCACATGCATATCGCCGTCATCAATCCTGTGCACTATATCGTTAGCGAATGTCTCTCGTGCAGCAATGGTAGCGGCGCTGAGGGGTTGCCGCGTTTGAATTTTGTATGGATAGAGGTGTAAACTCTGGCGCATGAGACGATATGTGGACGTTGGCGTCATTTGGACCGCAGCTGCAACACGGCGAACGGAAACCCGAGGCCGCTGTTGGATCACCTGCTGCACTAGCTGCGCGTTGCCCTCTGTGGTTGCCGTACGCGGTCGCCCTACCTTTCCAGCACGTTCATCCGTCACGTTCCCAGTCCGTTGAAATTTTTCAAACAGATCCTTTATTGTATCGCTTTTCGGTCCTTTGGTTACACTAAACCTCCGTTGAAAACTTCGTCTTGTTGCAACAACACTGTGTTCTAGGCGGTGGAATTCCAACACCAGAAAAATCCTCTGTTCTAAGGAATAAACCATGTTGTCTACAGCACACTTGCACGTTGTGAACAGCACACGCTTACAGCAGAAAGATGACGTACAGAATGGCGCACCCACAGACTGTGTTGTCTTCTATATCTTTCACATCACTTGCAGCGCCATCTGTTGTTGAAAATTGTAACTACTGTAATTTCGAAAGTTTGTCCGCCTGAAAATTTACTGTTGTCCCAAGCATATTGCAACAAATGGTGTAATTCTATCGCTGCTCGTTTAGTTTTTATTGCCGTTTCAAATATACCGGTCATTTTTGAAACACCCTGTATGTACACACCATCCTGACTTTAAATTTGTGGAATGAAATTGTTTCATACATTCAGGAGACACACAAACATTACGCTTCTCACAGATGTAGCATGAATTACGTCAACAGTCCCAATCGTGATACCTGTCAGCAAGTGGACCGCTCGACTTTGAGGGCCATTCCGTCCCACCATCGAGCTGCAACCCATTGGATACTTCACAGTTTTTTTTTTAATCTTCCGATAACAACTTGAACTTGTAATCTCTACTTTCCCAGTTTATTAGTCCAAAGACCACTCTGTTTTCGAAGTCTAACAGATCCATATTTTCTTATCCATTCATCTTCCAGAGCATTCAGGCATTTAACACAGCTACATTCACCGTGTGGTACAAAATCCTCATGTATCACCTAATGTACCTAGTGTCACTTCTCTAGAGGGAAATACAAAGAATCCATCAGGCGAAACCATCCCTCGTACTACTTGAATTTATGAAATTCAGTAACGCGGGGGTCTCTTCAGCTCTGTAAACATTATGTCCTTGCAACTAAACTGGTTAACAATTTCGTTCTGTTATACTTAAGTATATGATGATATAGGAGTAACAAGTGACCTGTCAATCCATCTTGAGACAGTAACACCTTTCGTTGACGTTACCACTGAAGAACGGCAGCATCCCTACTGCATTAATTACTATCCCTACTGAGTTACAGTCTTATTGTGAATGATACCAACGTAACATATGTTTAGCTCTTTCAGTTTTAAGACCAAGGAGATGCTAAAGAAGACACCTAACGTAAACTTTGTTCTTCTTTCCCTGAATGTACGCAAATAAAAATAATATTTTGAGGTTGTGCTAAAAATCCAAGCTACATTAATCAAATTTTAGAAAAGAGCATAGAATAAAATACTGCATTACAGAAGCATAAAAGGAAAGAAAAAAATTCCATATGAACTGAAGACAGTAATGGAAAGTTATCTTGACAGACGATAAGGATAGATGTCATTACTACGGAACTAAATATTCATGCGGTTCAGGTGGCCGTAAAAGTCGTCAAATAATCCATAATAGTTATCAACAAACCAATTACAACACAGACTGTGGCACCTTTAGCCACAAATCAGTGTAAAATCTTTCACAGCAACGCTTCAGTGCTAATCCAACAATGTAGTGACAAAACTACGCTTCCCACTCTCCAACAACTTCTGCTGCCATCTTGCAGACATTCTTGAAACTATCATTTGTGGTCATTTAAGAAACCTGCACGTTTATGCTCTGACCAGATTTACACGATGAGAGGAATGAGGTAACATTACATGCACTCATTTGAGGACACGATGCACGAGAGGGTCTAATAACCGTCATTCCCCTTCAATGAGCATTGCGCCGATAATAAGACGGCCGCAGTTCCCAATATCGCGCGCATTGGTAACAGCTAGTGATGTCCACAGGTATTCATTTCTTAGTTGAAAGCAGCAAGCCAGATAATACTGGTTTAAACGATTTTTAAGTAATTTCCAGTGCGAATCGGCAGCTGAAATTGGGCTTGCGTATTTCAAGTGGCCGTAATTACGAGTGGCAAAAAGATCGTGGCAGATTTCAACATCACAAGCCTTCTAAGATGTAGAACGGTTGCGCACGTATTAAGAAATAAGGCGTTGCTGAATACTGTAGTTTGTAGCACCGTGGGAGACTATAAGATCACGAGCAGGCTCCTGTAAACGATCTATGAAGTCCGCTGTTTACTGTCGATAGGTCTGTCAAACGTGCGCAGTCGTTCCAGCCAAGTTCGTCAAGTTTTTGCCCTCTACAGCTCCCTCTAGTACTATGGAAGTCATTCCCTCCTGTCTTAACAGATGTCCTATCATCCTGTCCTTTCTCCTTATTAGTGTTCACATATTCCTTTCCTCTCCGATTCTGCACCGGACCTCCTCATTCCTTAGCTTATTAGTCCACCTAATTTTCAACATTCGTCTGTAGCACCACATCTCAAATGCCTCGAATCTCTTCTGTTCCGGTTCAACCACAGTCCATGTTTCACTGCCATACAATGCTGTACTACAGATGTACATTCTCAGAAATTTCTTCCTCAAATTAAGGCCTATGTTTGATGCTAGTAGACTTCTCTTGGCCAGGAATGCCCTTTTCGCCATTGCTAGTCTGCTCTTGATGTCTTCCTTACTCCTAGATAGCAGAATTCCTTAGCTTCATCTGCTTCGTGACCATCAATCCTGGTAAGTTTCTCGCTTTTCTCATTCCTGCTACTTCTCATTACTTTGGTCTTTCTTCGATTTACTCTCGATCCATATTCTGTACTCATTACACTGTTCATTGCATTCAGCATATCATTTAATTCTTCTTTACTTTGACTCAGGATAGCAGCGTCATCAGCGAATCGTAACATTGATATTGTTTCACCTTGAATTTTAATTTCACTAAAAAACCTTTCTTTTATTTCCATCATTGCTTCTTCGTTGTACAGATTAGACAGTATGGGGGAAGTCTCCATCCCTGTCTTACACCCTTTTTAATCCGAGTGCTTGGTCGTCCTACAGTTTACCTGTATTTTCCTAAGAATTTCGAACATCTTGCACCATTTTACATCATCGAACGCTTTTCCCAGGCCGACAGATCCTGTGAACGCGTCTTGGTTTTTCTTTAGTCTTGCTTCCATTATCAACCGCAACATCAGAATTACCTCTCTGTTGCCTTTATCTTTTCTAAAGCTAAACTGATCGTCATGCTGCGCATCATCCACTTTCTTTTCCACTCTTCTGTATATTATTCTTGTCAGCAACTTTGATGCATGAGCTGTGAAGCTGATAGTGCGATAATTCTCGCACCTGTCACCTCTTGCAGTCTTCCGAATTTTGCAGATGATATTTTTCCGAAAGTCAGATGGTATGTCGCCAGACTCATACATTCTACACACCACCGTAAATAGTAGCTTTGTTGCCACTTCCCCCAATGATTTTAAAAATTCTGAATGTTATCCGTCCCTTCGGCCTGATTTGATCCTAAGTCCTCCAAAGATCTTTTAAATTTGATTCTAATATTGGTCCCCTATCTCTTCTAAATGGAATACTGTTTCTTCTTCTATCACATCTGACAAATCTTCCTCCTCACAGACTTTTCAATGAATTCATTCCACCTATGCGCACTCTCCTCTGCATTTAACAGTGGAATTCCCGTTGCACTCTTAATGTTACCACCCTTGCTTTTAATGTCACCGTTTTGACTTTACTGCATGCCTGCCTGCCCGTCCAACAATCATTTCTTTTTCGATTTTTTCACATTTTTCATGCAGCCATTTCGTCTTAGCTTCCCTGCACTTCCTATTTATTTCATTCCTCAGCGACATGTATTTCTGTGTTCCTGAGTTCCCCGAACATTTTCGTACTTCCCCCTTTCATTGACAACTCAACTATTTCTTCTGTTATCCATGGTTTGGCTCTGAGCACTATGCGACTCAACTTCTGAGGTCATCAGTCGCCTAGAGCTTAGAACTAATTAAACCTAACTAACCTAAGGACATCACACACATCCATGCCCGAGGCAGGATTCGAACCTGCGACCGTAGCGGTCACGCGGTTCCAGACTGAAGCGCCTTTAACCGCACGGCCACACCGGCCGGCTATCCATGGTTTCCTCGCAGTTACTTTTCTTTGTATCTATGTGTTTTTTTTTCTCCAACTTCTGTGATGACCCTTTTCAGGGATGTCCATTCCTCTTCAACTGTACTGCCTACTGTGGTATTTCTTATTGCTGCATCTATAGCCTTAGAGAACTTCAAGTGTATCTTGTCACTCCTTAGTACTTCAGCATCCCACTTCTTTGCGTATTGCTTCTTTCTGATTAATGCCCTAAACTTCAGCCTACTCTTCACTGCTACTACATTGTGATCTGAGTCGATATCTGCTCCTGGGAACGCCTTACAATCCAGTATCTGATTTCGGAATCTGTCTAACAATGATGTAATCTAACTGAAATCTTCCCGTACCACCCGGCCGTTTCCATGTATACCTCTTCTTCCTCTTGTGATTCTTGAACAGACTATTCGCTATTACTAGCTGAAATTTATTACAGAACTCAATTAGTCTTTCTCCCCTCTCATTCCTTGTCCCAAGCCCATATTCTCTTGTCACTTTTCTTCTACTCCTTCCCCTACAAATGCGTTCTAGTCCCCCATGACTATTAGATTTTCGTCTCCCTTTACGTACTGTGCTACCCTTTCAATATCCTCATACACTTTCTCTATCTCTTCATCTTCAGCTTGCGACATCGGCATGTAGACGTGGTTTTCTGTCGATTCTGATAAGAACAACACTATCACTGAACTGTTCACAGTAACACACACTCTGCCCTATCTTCTTGTTCATAAAGAATCCTACTTCCGTTTTACCATTTTCTGCTGCTGTTGATATTACCCTATACTCATCTGATCAGAAATCCTTGTCTTCTTTCCATTTCACTTCACTTACCGCTACTATATCTAGATTGAGCGCTTGCATTTCCCTTTCCAGATTTCCTAGTTCCCCTACCACGTTCTGGCTTCTGACATTACACGCCCAGAATTGTACGAGGGTTGTTTTTTAAGTAAGGGCCGTTCGCGCGTATAGTCCCGTAGTTCGCGCGGACGCCGCAACAAGCCACTTGCTGGCATCCTTCCCGTTCACACTGATGCAAGTTGCAGCTCTGTAGCTGACGTGTACGCATCGCTGCGCTACTTTATAATGTTTACGATTATTGAATCGCCCGCCGCGTGTGAGATACGGTCAGTGATACGTTTTTTGACCGCGAGAAGCCTATCAGCTGCAGAAATTCATCGTCAGTTAACAGAAGTTTATGGCTTGAATGCAATGAGTGAAGGTAAAGTGCGTCAATGGGTTAGAGAGTTTAAAAATGGCCGTCAAAACGTCCATGACGAAGAACGCTCAGGCCGGCCCTCTGTGATCACTGATGATTTGGTGGCTGCAGTCGAAACCAAGATTCGTCAGGACAGAAGATTCACAATTTCCACTCTTTCTTTGGAATTTCCACGAGTTTCAAGATCGGTTTTGTACAAAATTGTGTCTGAAAACCTAAACTTTAAGAAACTGTGTTCTCGGTGGGTACCCAGACTCCTCACAGAGGACCACAAAGGGAAGAGATTTGCCACTTCATTGGACTTTTTGATTCGTTATGAGGAAGAAGGGGATGACATGTTGAGTCAAATTGTCACTGGAGATGAAACATAGGTATCCCATATCACTCCCGAAAGCAAGCGACAATCGATGGAATGGCGACACACAACCTCATCCGTCAAGGTCAAAGCCAAACAGACGCTGTCAAAGCGCAAGATTATGGCAACTATGTTCTGGGACCGGCGCGGTGTTTTGCTAGTGGACTTTATGCCACGAGGAACGACAATCAACTCAGATGCCTACTGTGCAACTCTAAAGAAGCTCCGCAGAGCAATTCAAAACAAATGGCGCGGCATGCTGACAAAAGGAGTTTTGCTCCTGCACGATAACGCTAGGCCTCACACCTCTCAAAAGACTCGGGATTTGATTGATTCTTTTGGCTGGGAAGTTTTGGACCATGCACCATACAGCCCCGACCTTGATCCTAGCGATTTTCACCTTTTCCGGTACCTGAAACACCATCTTGGCGGGCAGCGCTTCAATGACGACGATGAAGTGAAAGCGGCCGTGAACTCTTGGCTGTCGGAGCAGGCGGCCGAATTCTTTGAAGAGGGAATTAAAAACTTAGTTGTACGGTATGACAAGTGCTTAAATAAACAAGGCAACTATGTAGAAAAATAGGTAAAAGTGTGTAGATTCAGAAAATAGAAGTTTTTTACAAAAGTATTTGTATCTTTTTAAAAAAATAAGAACGGCCCTTACTTAAAAAACAACCCTCGTAGAACGTTATCCTTTCGTTGATTCTCCAATCTCTCTCTCTCATGGTCACCTCACCCTTGGCAGTCCCCTCCCGGAGATCCGAATCGGTGACTATTCCGAAATCTTTTGCCAATGGAGAGATAATCATGACGCTTTTTCAATCACAGGCCACATGTCCTGTGGATGCACGTTACCTGTCTTTAATGCAGTGGTTTCCATCGGCTTCGGAATCCTCATGCAGTTGATCATTGTTGTCCGCCTTTAGGGGCAATTGCCCACCTCTAGGATAAGAGAGTGCCCTAAACCTCTGCCCGCTCGTTCGCAGAATGAAGGTGACTTCTTACGCCGGAATAATTTGATTAACACGTGAAATTTATCAAACTGAATGATAGTCTACGCGGGCCTTAAGGCAGATCGTTCAAAATGCGGTATTTTGGTAGTTCTGCTAAAATAAAGAGAATAGCAGGGAAACTACGAGAACGGAGAACCAGGTCTACGGTCGAAAAAGCAACTCGCAAACCCTGTTGGGTAAATTTAGAGTCAGAGGAAGGTCGTGCGAACTCCTGCTGCCTCCGCTGTGTATCTCTAGTTCGGATCACAATAAAAGAATGTGCTAGTTCTGATTTTCCTTCATGTCAGCAATTTCACAAGATTTAAAGTTGAACGGTAGAAAGCTCAAAAGAATGCCTGCGAGAGGTAAGGCAGTGAGCCTGAAAAATAATGCTTTACCAATAGAATGTTTTGTCAGCCTTGATTTGCATTGTTCGTCGATTATGGTTTTACAACTTGTTTAATTTTTTATTTACAGCTCCAATGACAAAGGGGAAAATTCTAGTCGAAGGTGAATGCTGAGATCACATGTACACTAAAAGCAAGAAATGGACGAGGAAATCTAACCATTGGATAGGTTTTAACAGAATAAAGCGAAACATGTATAGTAACGAAAAAATACCCATCAGTAGTTGCATGCCAGTACCAGTATTAAATTATTGATATAGCACTTACTGATACCATGTACGTAAATGGAGGATTTGATCAACCTTACATCGAAAATATCAATGCAAAGAACATGGGAGATGATCTGATACATTTACTTCTGTCAAACCTCTTTAAGCCAGTCATAGTCACGTTCTTTACTCACGAAAATGTTTTTGAAATACCGCGCGTTATCCTGTCGAGACCACGGCAATCGACTATTAGTCACATTCCTACCGCGCGCTATCTTTTCAGCCACGGGCGATATCTTAAAAGAGAGAAAGAGATAAAGACAGACACCTACAGAACAGTATGTTCGTAATTCCCCACCGAACGAACATTAATTTGCTGAATGTATCTTGCGGAAAATCGATCAACCTGGTAACAATGAAGGCAACAAGCCGCAATCTAACGACACGGTGGATACGTGAAGCTATTTTCGAGACACTACTACGAATTTCTTATCAGATGACTGAGCAGTTATCTGTTAACGGAATGTAGTATTTGCTGGGGAACAGCACATTCTTCCAAGTTTTCAATCACTGGGGTCTCTAAGCAGTACTTCGCATCCTGAATAGGTATAGTAAAGATTTGTTGTCTCAGCTTGTACGAATTAGGAGTAAAGTAAGTTTCATGCCATTTCCTAACACGTTGGTGACACGTATTTACAAACTAACTGAAGACAGCACAAAGGAGAAAGAATGTAAGAGCAAACTTCTGTTTGACGGCATCGGTGAGAAAGAAATCGAGAAGTATTAAAAGTTGCGAGAAGCGTTTACTGCTACGCCAGAGGTTGTGGTTTGGTAATAAATGCCATTTGCACAGTGATGATGCATTATACTGGAAATAAAGGAAATAGCGGTACAGTACCCTGCAGTTTTCACGAAACTATAACTGTAACAATGCGAAGTCATCTGCCAAATGAAGCAGGTAAATTACGAGAGATCATTCTCAAGAAACAAGAAATAAATACACACACACACACACACACACACACACACACACACACACACACACACACAGTTGATGGTGTGGTCAAGTTAATACACTGTCTCTCACTAGGTTTACCGTTATCGTCAGCTTTATGACTCGAGCGAAGATTAGTCCCCTTCCTCCAGCTGTCAATCGGTGTATCTGGATAACTTTTAGCTACCAGACTGGATAATCGTTTGTTACTAGGTAGAACTGCAAAAACATGGACACTACATTACTTTAAAGAAAAAAAATTCTACACGTAAACAACGACAGCAGGCAACTGGTTATATGCGAGTCCGAATGACCATCAACATGACAGAACGTCGAGACTAGCGACTTTGAACAGTCATCGGCTTTCTATAAACAGAAGTAGGCCATATCCTATAGATATTTTGTCATGGGCCATCGGTGACTTTAGCTTCTAGGTTACGGATATGTTTTACCTGTAACAAATCCTCACACACTGTTCTACTATTCTGTTTGAGTTAACAAAATTAATGTTTTTACTATTTTATTTAATGCATCCTTAAGAGGCGAAGAATTAGTCGGAGTCTTGTAGTATAGCTTTAAACATATTGTATCATTTGAAGTGCAACCATCTTTATTGGATAGTCTTCGTATTTTGTCGCTGAATGTTTAATGCAGTGTTATCTTGAACTTTTAAAACACGAAGAAAGGCGTATTCAGTTTTTTATTCCTGTGTGATCAATCTGGGGTCCATCAAGTTATCGCCGAAAGTCTTCAGATAGCTGCACTACTCAGAATTATTGAAATAATGGAGTAACAAAACTAAATAGAAACTTTCGAAACTATTATTCAATAACGAATGCTGCTTGCCAAGACAACTTCCACGAACTATTTCCATAGCAGCCGGAGAGGTTTTTTTTTCGTATATCACTTTCTTTTATGCCCATCATGTCAGTGACAAACGGATTCCACGGACGATGCAACTGTTCATGAAGGGCAACACAAATGAGGAACTTCATTACACAATTTTTTTTTAATAATGGAAAGGAACGATCAAATAACTGGCGAGTCACATTTACGAGGAATTTTCTTTACTGGACTAATCACTTGCAAATATGAATTCCAAGCTCGTTTTTCTTGATATATCTGAGCTCGTATTTTTCCCGTATTGGGAACTTCCTCAAAAAAGCAGCAATATTTCTTATTATGCACGTTTGAGATAACGATAACACTGAGAATAAGTAGATATCCTCGTCAACGTTGTCGCTTGACATTTGTTCGAAAAATATCAGTTTATTGTTCTACTTCGCAGCATATCCTTCTCTTTTATTTGTGTATTTATTCCGTGTAAGTGCTACGCCGGAGGAATTGACTTCGCACATAATTTGTACGTCTTGGCAAGGTCAGTACTTCTATTCTGAATGCAGATTACCGAAAATTTCATCGAAATCTTACCACTTGCTAAATTTGGACCAGCAAACTTAATCCCGACGTAGTTTTTGCCCTCTAATTGGCCTGCTAGAATTTCTCACAACGGTACAGTACTAACATGTTCCACGAAACTACTCTGTCATCGAGCTGTAACAGATGTTAGCGATACGTGCAGAACACAAGAAAAGTGCTAATTGCGCGATATTAAGCGGACACGGAAGAGGAAGTTAACGGAGTAAATATGAAATCATCGTGCTCATATAAGGCTATACACTTCTCGGAACATCAAAGTCTTTTTATCTCCGGGCGACGGCGATAACCGAAATCTGTACACCGAAATGTGCACTCCCGGAAAGATAGGTCATGAGGTAAGTTGAGCCTATCTCTCCGTAAGCCGCTAAGTGCCGCGTCAGAATAATGAGTTGAAGAAAATGAGAATGATCGGTCGTCTTAAGCTAATTCAGAATAACGCTAATTTTTTTATTTTTCTTGTTTTATTTTATTTATTTATTTATTTGGTGCCTAGATGACTGTTGTAGAATGAAGTGGGAGCGATAGAATTTGTGCGTGTGCTTTATGTCGTGTATGCCAGCTGAAAGACAAGGGACATTTTACTTCAGCGCTATTACTGACAAGGCAGTTACACCAAAAAAATTTTTTCTAAAATTCTGAGATCTGTTTGTTCTATCATCCCGCACAGTCATTTATCTGCAAAACTTTTCATTTTCACGCAGTTTCCTGGAGACAAATTTAAGTATTGAGATGAGGATATTATTTCCTCGTCATGCTGGGGAGAGTGGGTATGTGTGTTGTGCGGTTGATATACGACTACTTGCGCGAGGTGGAGTTGCATTTGTGTTATTATACTCTACTTTTTGTAAGAAGTGAAACAATCAGATGCAATCGTCTACAGCACGCCACAATAAGAGGGCGTGTGGAACAGCGGAACCATAATAAGTTATTTAAATGGCTAACAGGTGGTGTGCACGTATGCCAAACAGCGTCCCTTTTTGTGTGAACGCTCAGGTCAGTACCATGTACGAGCCGCATTCCACAGAACGACGAACCCGTCTCCCGGTGTCCAATCGCGCGTCACACACACACACACACACACACACACACGCGCGCGCGCGCGCATACACGCGCGCGCGCGCCGATATTCCACGCTGTGATGGCGAGACAAACAGGTGGTGTGCACGTATGCCAAACAGCGTCCCTTTTTGTGTGAACGCTCAGGTCAGTACCATGTACGAGCCGCATGCCACAGAACGACGAACCCGCCTCCCGGTGTCCAATCGCGCGTCACACACACACACACACACACACACACACACACACACACACACACGCGCGCGCGCGCGCGCGCGCCGATATTCCGCGCTGTGATGGCGAGACATAGTGGCACATGAGTACACGTTTTCACTTCGTGGGTGCAACTCTTAGTAAGTGCGGAGATGTCACACGAAGTGAAAACGTGTACCCATGTGGCACTATGTTTCGCCTTCACAAGGTGGAGAGTGTGTGTGTGTGTGTGTGTGTGTGTGTGTGTGTGTGTGTGTGTACGCGAGCACACGCGTGTGGGCGTACGAACGGGGCTTATTGGACACCTGGAGGCGGGTACGTCAACCCGTGACATAAGGCTCGTACATGGTACGCTGCTTCAACAGTGAGGCGTCTGTGGAACCAGTGGAGAGAAGAGGGCCGTACACAGCACCGACAGGGTACTAGACGACACAATCACTAGGTTTACGTTCGACATTTTCTGAAAGACGAAAACCAAATTTCGGAAGCCGTCTTTCGCTGTCGTATTTACGTGTTAAGTCCGAAGCGGATTTGCTAGCCCAGTTAAATATGGCGCCTGGAAAAGAGTTGTTATAGTTTCTGGTTCAAAAATGGTTCAAATGGCTCTGAGCACTATGGGACTCAACTGCTGAGGTCATTAGTCCCCTAGAACTGAGAACTAGTTAAACCTAACTAACCTAAGGACATCACAAACATCCATGCCCGAGGCAGCATTCGAACCTGCGACTGTAGCGGTCTTGCGGTTCCAGACTGCAGCGCCTGTAACCGCACGGCCACTTCGGCCGGCTTATAGTTTCTGGTTTAGTCAGCACAATTGCTATTTCTCTTCAGTTAGGCGAGGTGTAAACAGCTTCAGTCTAATACTTCTACTTATCTTTCACTGTGCAAATAGCCACACCGTCCAGATTAGCCGAAAATTTTTAAAATCAAAACGAAACATGGCAGCTCAAGCACGTTTCAAAACCGGCTGCGTTTACGTGGGGGCGAAAATCGATTGCGGAATTGGAAAACCGGCACCTAGAAGCGGTTTTCCAGAATCGGTTTTGAAGCGTTTACGTGACAACCCAGAAGCGGTATTAGGAAATCGGTTTTCGAGATCCGGTTTTCCGAGCCTTATATAAACGGGGTGAATGTGATCACAGCGCAAGATGACCGCAATTTTGTCCGCTTGGCCGCAACGAACTGAACACCTCTACAGTGTTGGCGCGACGTTGGTGCATTGCAGTGGGTGGGCAGACGCCAATATCTGCGGGCGGGACTAGTGGTACACATTCCATTGCGTCGGCTTCCATTGACCAGAACCCACCAACGCCGCAGACTGCAATGGGCACGTGAACTTTGACACTGGCGTGCTGAGTGGCAAACTAGTGTTTTCAGGCGAGTACCGCTACAACTTGTCCTACAATGAAGGCCGTATACGCGTTCGACGCCGCTGTGATGAAGGTAGTCGAGCGGAGTCCATTGTTGAGCAACATAGCGGACAAACGCCCAAGTGTTATGGTTTGGGGTGCCATTGCCTATATAACATCTAATCTCACCCACATTTTAAGCGCAATCTGAACAGCTACCACTACATCACGGAGGGTTTACAGCCCGTGGGACTGCCCCTCCTTGAGGCCGTTCCACATTCCATATTTCAGCACGACAACGCCCGGCCGTATGTGGGGAGGAACGTGTAAGACCACCTTCGAAGAACCACTAACTGCCCGACCTGCCCATTTACCTTGGCAACTCGTTCATTCGGGTCCTTCTGCAGCCATCGTTGATGCTTTACGGACGCACTTACAGACCGCGTGGCACAGTATTGGCAACTGCATATTCAGGCGCTCTTTGATAGCATGTCACGACGTCTAGCGGCTCTGACTGCAGCACGTGGTGGAGCTACTCTGCACTTAATTTCCAGTCACAATGCATATACATATGTGTAACGTTCATCATTTGTGGAATGTCATGTCCGTAATCAGTGGAATGAATTTCACTGCCATGACTTCTCTGGTCTTGGTGGTTCTTTTTCTCCGGACAGAGTGTAGATGATTGGGCAAATGAAAACATCGGAGGGTGTAAAATATAGCACCCATGGTAGCTGTAACATGGCCTACTACTCTTAGGAAGTGTCAGACATGACAGCGCCCCCATCCTAAATACGGAAAACCGAAAGTGTCACATGTCCTCGCTACCATGACCCACTGCACAGACGTAAAAGTAATTTATTAGAGGACACTGGTGCACAGTCCAGAGCAAAGAAGCTTTGAACCATACTGTTCCCTTCCCTAACTAATCAAAAAATTTCTATCAAAAATTTCTTCCAGATACCGAAATGGCAAATCTGGGTCCAACTCGACTGCACCAGTTGCGTTAACTACGTCTCATTCTTTTCCTTCAAATAACAAATTTATATTTTCTGCGCTTTAGGTATTTCCGGAGTAAATATTTTCTTCAGGCTCTCCATTAATGTGTGTGTCTGCTGTCCCCCAAAAAAATGATACGATTATTGTTAGGAAGCTCAGGTAGTAGTAGTAGTAGTAGTAGTAGTAGTAGTAATAATAGAATAAGTGAATTTCACAAATTTAGATGGTTATAAAACTATCTTCCTCACTGAGTATACAATAATGAATGACAAACTAGGGGAAATGGGAATAATAAAGGACCCCGTAGGTTTTAGAGAACACGACATGGGATCAGATGATTTTATAGCAATATGCCTCACATAGTCATGTTCACAGAATGAAGAAGAATACGAAATTACCCAAAGAATGTTTAATAACATTGTAACTTTTTTGGTGACAATACGCAGTAAATGTCCGAAGATGGCCTTGTAAGCCGAAGACCGGTCAACACAATAAAAGAAATACTGCAGAACAAAAGCAAACTGGTGCTTTCATTTATTATTAATTCTCCTTATGTCAATTAAATTCAGTATCTCCTGTGTTATCCCAGGATTTGTACTAGATTTTGTCTTCTTACCTATGTGATCCTCTGCTGCCTTCACGATTTCATTTTTCACTGTTACCTATTCTCCGTATACTATTCTGTCGTTCCCCTGCGTCTGTCAAAAGTTGCCTAATGCTCCATCTGGATCTGTCTGTCTGTCTCTGGTTCTTTCAACTTATCCAGGTCCCATTTTCCTACGTTCCTACCTTTTTCTGGAACTTCTTCAGTTTTAATCTGAAGTTCCTCCACATCTGCCCTTTGAAATGTCTTGCAGTTTAAAATCTGGTTTCATCACCTCTTTCCTTTGCATTACATAATCAGTCCAGTGCCCCAAGGTATCTTCCAAACATACTATCTTCTTTCGTAAGTCTTAAACGGCTTTTTCTCAACAGTTAAATTACGCTCTGAGCAAAACTCTGCCAGACCTGCTTGCCCTTTATTCCTTTGCACCAGTCAGTGTTAAATTATTTTTCCTTTTCTTCGTTTTTCTACTATCGCACTGCAGATCATCATAGATTGTTTCAATATTTTTGTTGTCTGTGGAGCTAGTAGACATGCTAAGGAATTAGAATAAATTAAAGATCACACTTGAATACAATGTTATTTGCTGATGATCAATCTATTATTTAAACAACTGGGGATGATCTTCCCAGATCTGTGTATTACCTCAATCATATCTGCTCGCGATATGACCTGTCAGCTGTATGGCTCAGAGGTATAGACGCTGAGTGCAAAATCTTTTAGGATTCTCTTTTTAGATGTTAACTATTAATGATTTTGAGGTCCAAGAAAGGCTCCATGCACTGCATGGCAATGGATAGATTTAAAAATTATGAAATGTAGAGAGATCTAAACGTTAAAAATCAGAACACAGAATAAAAGGAAAAGATGAACAGAAAGCAAGAAGGTAGCATATTAAAAGTAGTTCTCCCTCTCACCAAAGGGACGAAACAGACATTCATTTCACAATTTTGGTCTACAAGTTTCAGTTTTAAGGCTGTAAAAATAGCGACTAAAGTTTGTATCATGTTTATGCACTGTCGACAGATATACCCAGGGTCGTATTATAGGTGAATGTGGGTGGACGCCGTATCCCCCCCCCCCCCCCCCGTCTTTCTTCTGAGATGTACACCGTCCCCTCACGATAATCGGGAGTCTCGAACGATGACGATCGACTTTAGGCTCGTTCTGTTTATAGTTGCCTTACTGCGCACCCACATCTCGCATTCTCCGACAGTCAATGTGCTCTGCTGTGAATTTCGTAGCCAGCGTGGGCATTTAACGTGATCTTAGTGAGTTAGTTACTGAATTTTTATACCATTTGTTGAGGGTGGTCATCGCTGATGGTGGTGGTAAGCGACGGATTATACACACGCAAGCGAGAAACATAATTTGTGGGATACATTATTTCTTCAGGAGCAAAGCACCTTATATGTGTGTACAGCTACTGACTGTTGGAACCGACAGCAATATCCGTCCGTGTCTTGACCTGCGAGAATCGTCGTTGTTCGTGACTTTGACCAAAGTCACTTCCATTGTCTCTCTTAATTGAAATATTCTCATTGCTGAGTTAAAGCTCAAAGAACGTATTAGCTGTGAACTGAACTGAGCACTGGTAAACAGCGCAATAAAACAAAAAAGAGCGAACATGAGGCGCGTAGGGTGGGGCATACGCCGAGCTAGTGTACATCGTCACTGTAGATACTAATAGCATCGTATAACATATCCCACAAAAATGCCTGACAACACTACTTGAAACCTATCTGAAACAAACTGTAAGATAAGACATTGGTAAAATAATAACGTTTCCCGCTTTCTTATGCCGATATTGCAATCTTCAATGATGCAACAATATCGAATGTCACCTCTTGACTTGACACACTGCTATGATATTACTATGCAGGACCCAGTACCTGGTCTCACACTTTTACTGGGCAACTCTTTGATCGATGTAAGTCGTGTGACTTGGTGCCAAAATGTCCAGGTTCGTTGCCAACCTTACACACGTAATAGTATTGTGTGCCGTAACAATAAGTAACCGTTGTGAATACAGTGTCGATCCGTGTTGCGATACGGCGCGTATTGATTGTTAATATTACTTACAGAAATGAGTGAACAGGCTGTAACTAGTCCTTCTAGCGACTGGTCAACAACTCCTGTGTCACTTCTGCGACGCGTTACTCCGTTACATGTTCGTGTCTTTTATAAGCTAGAAGCTGGTTGCCCTGGGAGAAGGAGGTGGGACTTGTCTCACCAGCCAATGCGCGACGAGTTGATCGCAAGCTTCCGCTCTCGGCATCCTTTAGTCAGGGGCAAAGTAAAAGTGCACGATTTTAGTAGACCTATTTACTATTTTCAGTCATTGTCGCGCCTTTCCTTTGTGCCTTTACAGTCCGACAAACTAACAACTTCAACCGCTAGTCACGACACGGCCCGCATGGGTATCGCGATTCAATTTCATCAGCGAAGTCACAGGCGTTGTAGCGAACAGATCTGTTCACTTCTGCGGTTCTACGTATTGGTATTACTTGGCTATTTTAAAGCCAGGCAGTAATAAGTGTATAAAGTGTGCTAATTATTGAGAGTCGTCATTTGTCAGTACGTAACGCAATATAGTAATTATTTCAGTAAATCTATTTCGAGGGATTTCGACTACAGAAGATTGTCTGCGTGGTTCGATAGAAAGTGAAACATACCGACCGTCATTTACACTGATGAGCAAAAGCATTATGTCCTGCCCACCGCGAGGTGAATACCTTGATGGTGCTGCGGGCACGTGACGCGGCAAAGAAAGAATATAAGCTGAACAGAGACGAATGCGTAATCATTATAGCGAAGACACGGGCCGCAAATTCGGAAATCCACTGACGTAAGCGGTTTTGATGAAGGACACATTGTTGTGACGCTGCGGCTGGAAACTAGACTCTCTGAAGGGGCGAAGTTGGTCGGCTTTTCCCCCACTGCTGTCGTATGCACGTATGGAAAGTGGTTGAAGGATGGTGAAACAACGAGTAGTCCGTATAGTTTTGGACATCCACGTCTTATCACAAAACAGCGGTCGGAAGATCGCCCGCTGTGTAATTCAGGATAGGCATATCTGACAACAGAGTACAATGCTGGTGCAGGCACACAGTTCAAAGGCCCTTGTTGAACATGGAGTTCCACATCACACGTCCCGTACCGATGTGTGTTCCCGTGCTGACTCAACGACGTAGTCAATTACGATTGCAGTGGACACAGCAATGAGGTTTCACTATGGATCAATAGCTACGTGTCGCCTGGTCGAATGAATCGCATTTATTGTTACACCAAGACGATGGTTGGTTCCTGACACGCCGTCATACAGGCGAATGGCCGCTCGAAGCGTGTACCGCGCCACAGCTACAGTCTGGTGTGGGCAGAATGATGCGATGAGGCTCATTGAATTGGCTTCTATGGGCCCTATGGTAGTAACTCGAAGACACCATGGCAATTGTGAACTACGTCTACACTATTGCGGACCACGTGTATCCCTTCAGGGTTGAAGACTTCTCTGGTGGCGATGACATCTTCTAGCAGGATAACTGTCCGCGACAAAAGACCAGAATAGCGCAGCAGTGATTTGAGGAGGATGACAGTGAACTCACATTGATGTCTTAGCCAGCAAATGCCCCTGATCTGTACCCATTGGAACACACATCGTGCGCCAGATGCCCACAAACCAATATCCCATAATTTTCGGGAATGTAGTGACCTGTGAGCAGACATCTGGTGCCACATTCTTATGGACACCTATCAAGGACTTGTAGAATCTATGCTAAGCAGAATAGCTGTTGTACTGTGTTTGAAAACAACACATGCTATTGAACAGGTGGTCATAACGTTTTGGCCCATCAGTGTGTGAATAGTAGCACTGGAACAGGTATCGTTGAAGATAAAAGCCAATCATGTCAAGTAATTCCTTGTTATTTGGAGTCCCAATTATCCTGTTTGTTCGAACGGCAGTACATGGGAAGAATTTAAGACAAAATACGGAGGGAGGGGGGGCGGGACGTGTGTAGGGGCGGCAAGAAGGGGCACTGAGCGTGTAAAGATGTGCAGAACGTACAAGTGAGTAAATCACAGGACGTGGAAGTTTCTAAAAAACCGAGTGGTATTTCTGTGAATCCAGTTTCTACAAATAAACAAGCTCAGATGCCATCTTTATGAAAAATGATTGATAAACATAAGAATTCCGAGACCCATTTAAATGCATGCAGACGAGGATAAAACAATGTTCTAAGAAACCGTGTAGCTGAACAGCACACACACATTTTTGAAAGTACAAGCGAAGTGTTTCGTACAGTATATTTTGTAGCAAAAGTAACAAACCAATTTAAACTTTCTCAAGTTTGTGCATTCGCAAATTTAAAATAGTCTCGCCGCGCGATGTAAGGCGTTTTGTCACGGTCCGCGCGGCTCTCCCCGTCAAAGATTCGAGTCCTCCCTCGGGCCTAGGTGTATGTATTGTCCTTAGCGTAAGTTAGTTTGAGTTAGATTAAGTAGTGCGTAAGCTTAGTGACCTCAGCAGTTTGATCCCGTACAAACTTA